>NW_016107458.1:3487192-3491342 GCF_001604975.1 Cebus imitator
AGGCACGCGCCACCATGCCCAGCTAATTTTTTGTATTTTTAGTAGAGACGGGGTTTCACCGTGTTGACCAGGATGGTCTCGATCTCTTGACCTCGTGATCCACCCGGCTCGGCCTCCCAAAGTGCTGGGATTACAGGCTTGAGCCACCGCGCCCGGCAACTTTTTTCATAGTAAGTATTGTGTTCTGGTTATCTCTGAGGTATCACTGCTATAAAATGTGATTCTGATTATGCCTTTCCCAGTGCATAATGGGTTGAGTCAAAGAGAAGGGATTGGAGTGTGTTAGTGCATCCCAGGTGGAGGACTGGTTCTGCCACTGAGAAACACCCTTGTCCAAAAATCCAGAGGGGTGGCCACCTTGGTTCCCAGTCTAAGGTGTGTGATTCCACATGAAACCTGCAACATCGTGCAGCTGGTAGCTTCCTTGTTAGTAAGAGATGGCCAAAGGGTGGGATAGGATTAAGTTTTGAAATTTCTGCTATGAGGAGTTTAAAGCCTAGCAATTATAGCCATGAGGGTTGTACTATAATAGTATCTTTGTAGACATGTATCTCACTTAATTTATAAAACAGCTCTATGAAGTTGGTCCCATTATTATGCCAACTTTTCAGGCACAGAGAATCAAGGTGAGAAAGCAGCAGAGCCAGCTTCTTAGGTCCCAGATCTGCTTTTCTTGTTTTTTGTTTTTTGGTGGTTTTTTTTTTGAGACGGAGTCTCACTCTGTCACCGAGGCTAGCCTCCGACTCCTGGGTTCAAGCGATTCGCCTGCCTCAGCCTCCCAAGTAGCTGGGACCACAGGCGTGTGCCACCATGCCCAGCTAATTTTTGTATTTTTAGTAGAGACGGGGTTTCACTGTGTTGGCCAGGCTGGTCTCGAACTCCTGACCTTGTGATCCACCCAACTTGGCCTCCAAAAGTGCTGGGATTACAAGCATGAGCCACCGCACCCCGCCAGATCTGCTTTTAAGCACCTTTTCTTCTGTAGCTTCACATGTCCAAGCCCTGACTCAAATGCTTATATGGGCAGTACTCTGTAAGTTGAGGGATGGTCTCACCCATGGTTTTCTAAGAATAGTGTGAGTTGTGAGGGGAGGGGAAGTGCTCCTGACTGCTTCCAGCTGCCCAGGCCATGGGCCTCGAGTGAGAGGTGACATTGGAGAGAAAGGAAACATTCTAAGGAAGTGGCAGGCAGGTAGCAATGGCATAGAAATACCAGTGCCAAATGTGCCATGCCAGCAGGGCTTTTGAAAATTGTTCTTTTTTTGGGGAAAATGTGGCTTCATATAATTACTTCTGTCTTCTGTTTTTGGCTGGATTTCATGGTGGTATGCTTGGTTAGTTGGTTGAGTTTTCTGGTAAGTGGGGAAATTTCCATTGAAAAAGGGCTAGGTTTTTAACAGAGGCAGGTTTTAGGGGAGAAAAGAAGGTAGCAACTAGTAGTTAGGGAGTGGGAGGCTCTTTGGGCGTTAGACAGTGGAGAGAAGAATGATCTCAGTTAAGTATTCAGGAGTGGGAGAGGTGGGCAAGAGGCTCCTGGAAGGGAGTGGGGGCTAGAGAGGTAAGACAAAAATAGAACTAGAGAGATGAGACAGAAAGATAATATAAACCAGTGCCTTGTGTAGCATAAATGCAGTGGTTTGGAGCTGCTTCTCTATCTGGCCACGCTAATGGAAGAGGATTATTTTAGCATTTGTTTCATTTCCTATAAAGATATGCTCAGGAGAAATTGGCTGTGGTCATCCAGTGCCAAGGGACACGACAGTGATGAAGGATGGAAGAAAGATGTGGAGATGGCAGTAGACAGCAGCAGGGAATTTGGGAAAACACATCCTGTAGGAAACTGTTGTTTTCTGTCCCTCCCTGTTCCCATGCGCTCAGATTGGTTTTTCAAGTCCCAGGGTTGAATGTGTACAAATCCCATCATATTTTGTCATTTTGGACATCCTCTCCCATACTTACTGAGTCTTGCTAGTGTCTGGATGTTCAGGAAATGAACATCTAAAGTTTACCCTCTCAAGCCTGCTGTAATGCAGGAAAAATATTCATCTTTCTTTCCCCTCAAGACTGCATAAAGCCTCTTAGAACAAACAGAGGCTTAATCTTACCTTGCCACATGCTAAGTTATACAGAATCTTAGTGTACAGGTCCACCAAGTATAAGTAGAGAAACGAGACCAAACAAGACCTAATAAAATCCACTCAGAACCACAGAACCCTTCAAGCAGCATGCTCTGTGTGAACTAGCAGAGAATGTGCCTAATCCTGACTCAAACCAAATGTTGTAGAGGTTCGTGTGGAGGCCTGCTTGGGTTTTAGATTAATCTTGATACCACTTACCGAGTTCTGTGATTTTTTTTGCAGAAAAGCTCAGAAACCCACAGCAAGCTGAATATACTCTGAGCACATGAGAAAAACAGCAGAATTGGGAGGATGGGGAGCACGCTCACCTGGTGGATCTGGGGTCCATGTGTTGGCTGTGCCACTCACCAGCTGGGGCCCTGGGCAAGGCACTGTATTTCTGTGAACCTCAGCTACCCTTGGCTTCAAAATGGAGGCACCTGTCACACATGGTTAGTCACTTAAGAAAATATATGTGGAAGCATTCTGTAAACTACCAGATGTGATGGTTCTAGTATTATGGCCATTCAGTTTATGTGGAGATTGATAATTGGGACTGCAGTTAGAATTGGGACCTAAGCAGGGTGAACCCAAATCACTAATACATTTAATACTAAAAATTCCAGTTGGAATTTTTTATGACCATAGATTCCAAACTGTTTGGTTTATAGACAAGGATTGAGAGGCCCAGGAAACATCAGAAACATGATCAAGATTACATAGCTCCTTGGCACTCAGAAGTTAGGGTAAGCCTGACTCCCTGACTCTGGACTTGAGTCTTTCCACCAGACCACAGTAATTCTGATTTGTTCCACCCATACCTTTGAGCATTTTCCCACTGGCCTTTTCCTGCCCATGCCAACTTAGGGCTGAAACCTGTGCACAGAGGACATGCTCCGTTGGGCCCTTCCTGGGAACCTCTTCCCCTGAGTCTGATAACCCTCATTCACTAGTCTCATGTTCATAGCTTCTTCCTTGTCCTCCTTTCTCCTCATTTTCTAACTCCCTGTAACCTAACTTTTGTTTTTATTAACCCAGTTGACCTGCTGATTGGCACACCAATTGCCTTTTCTCTAGAGTTTTACTTTTTGGTTTGTTTGTTTTGCAGCACTTGAGACCATCTACCCTCTTTCCTCCTTGAAATTCTCTCCTTATATATTCATTCTGCAACTCCCTGGCATCTCCACTGGGTTTTCTTCTTCCTCCCAAACCCAGGCCTTCCCCAGGGCTCCATGTTTAGCCCTTTGCCTCTTACTTCTTTTTCTAGATTTAACCCCAGAACTATCTCAACTCCCACCTCTGCACCCAGGACTGTATCTTCAGTTTTGAGCTCTAGTTCCACATCCCTGACTGCTCCAGACATGTCACCCAGTGGTGCTGCAGGTAACTCAGATTCCACCTGTCTAAAAGGAAATGTGCAGTTGTTGCCTGCAGCCCTCTAGCCAGTTCTAAAACCCTCAGGAGTCTTCTTTGTCCTCTTCCTTTGATCCTCCCACATACGGTTAGTTACCAAAGTCCTTTGGATTAACTGTTACATCAGCCCATTCTTTCTCATTTGATTGCTTCTTTGACCTGGACTACTGCAGTAACCACCCAATTGACCTTACTGCCTTCATTTCCTCTCCTTTCTGCCCATTCTTACATAACATTTCCAGATTAATCACCTCTAGAGTCCAGCCCAGACCCTGGACTCCCCTGGCTCGAAAATCTCCAGTGGCTCCCAGAACAGGGTTGGTTCTAACTTGCTTTTCCGGGTTTTCCTCCCCACCTGAGGGTTCCTTGTCCTCTAGCCAAACTGTAGCACTTGCTGGTGCTGTTTCCTGGGTGTCTGTGCTTTTACTGTGCTGCTTGAGAGGAGGCTTCTCCCCTGTTCCAGCCTGTTCATGTCTACCTGTGTTTCAAAATCTGATCAACTCTGCCAGTCCCTCCTAGAGTTCTTCCCACCTGCCTTCCTCCAAAAGGCAGATGTGTCCTCCTTGTCCTCTGAATTCTTTCTTTTTTTTTCTTTTCTTTTTTTTTTTTTTTTTTTTTTT
>NW_016107458.1:3491632-3498229 GCF_001604975.1 Cebus imitator
AGAGACGGGGTTTCACTATATTGACCAGGATGGTCTCGATCTCTTGACCTCGTGATCCACCCGCCTCGGCCTCCCAAAGTGCTGGGATTACAGGCTTGAGCCACCGCGCCCGGCCTGTCCTCTGAATTCTTGAGCTGCCCTCCCTGGCCCTCACTGTATTCTTTTGGTACTTTACTGTTTGTGTATTTGTCCCATTTCCTTTGGCTACCAGCTCTGCTAGTCGTTTTTGAATCCTCTAAAACAACTGGCAGTGTGCCTTGCACACATTAAATACTGTAAATACAGCCTAGAAAGAAATGAAGAATGAGTACCTCTGGCTTTCCTTTACCTCCTCCCCACTGCGAAACTGGAGGTGGTCAAATGGGCCATCAGGGATCTGTCCTATTCTTCCCTGGCCCCATCACACCAAATAGATTACCATTTCTTCCATCTTTTATCCCTGCGGGATTATTACACCCTTCCCCAGTGTCAAAACCTTTCTAATACTTGCATGTGTTGATTCTGCCTGATTCGCTACTGAGTGTGGCTATGCTCATCCCAGCCCCACTGCAGTCATACTATATGCAACCTGGTTAATTAAAAAGTATTTCATGTACTACCCCATACTAGAGGGAGCTGAAAGGGAGATTCCCAGTGGTGACTCCCTTTCTTCATTAAGTGGCCCAAAGATTAAAAATCAAACATTATAAGTTGGCAGAGCACTTTGTAATCTCATTTTCTGTGCCATAGCTGGACACTTAAAGACTTATCACTTCACCAGTAGTATACTTAGTAGTGGAGAAGAGTTTGTTAAAAAGATCTTCATTGAGATAGTTCCCAATTCGACTTCTCTTTTGTAGTCTTGATGTGGTGTGTGTGTGTGGGGGGGGGATGGGGGATGGGGGATGCAAAGGGGGGTGGTGTATTTTGAAGAATATACTCTTAATTGTGAAAGTATGACAATTTTTAGAACATTTCCACATCATCTCCTCAGTGACCCTGTAGATGTGGGCATCAATTATTACTCAGTCTGACAGCCGACGTTTAGAAAGAATCCAGGGTGTCTTCTAAGGTCATAGGGTAATTAAGAGGCTTGGGCAGGACTAGAAACTCAGGTCTTGGGAATCCTAGTCAAGTGCTTTTTCCAAGACCAAATGTTTTGTAATCGCCCTGCCTAGCCTCCCATCAGCAGTGTGAATTGACAGACAGCACTAGGGGCCTTAAAAAAAAGTTCTGCATCTTAGATGATGAGAAATATTGTCTTTGCCTGGTTGGGCTGGGCTTTCCAGGGCCAAAGGGTGACATTGTGGAGGTATTAAAAACCCAGTTATGCGGCTGGAAGGAGTGGGCAGTTGTTCAGCGTTGAGCAGTTAGCTAGACACTGGGTTTGTTTTAACTTGCGGCCAGTTACTTCAGTTACAAGTGCCCTGAGGACTGAGGTGAATTTGGGGTGGGGATCCACCTCTTTACTGCAGATTGGAATCCCCTAGGAATGAAACTACCTTCTTCAGTGAGTATGGCTGCAGGGCTCCAAACTGAAAATGCCTAAAGTGTAGTTTGTTGTCTGCCTGTTTTAGTTAGTGAGGAAAAAGCGGGGATAGGAGGGTGGGGAGAGTAGGGGAGAACGGAGTCAGTTATTTCCCAAGAATACATTTTGATCATTCTCTTTTCTATGTAGACTTTTTTATTTTTGGTTGAGATCGGTGGGAGAAGCAGCTGGGAAGTAGAGATTTAAAATTTTGGAGAACCACAAGTTTAAAGGCCTTGTTTTACAAGTCAAAGTAGGAATTTGAGGTCGTTTCTGTTCACTCATCTCCCCACTGGATGGTAAACAACTCCAGGTCAGGGATCTCGGCGCTGTTTACCTGTGTACCTTTTTCCCACAATGCCTTGCAAATCGGTGCTCCCTTAAATCTTCCTAGCGTGGAATTCCTGTCATAGGCCCGAGTTATTCCAGGAAACCACCGCCTTAATATCCCCTGATGGCAGAGTAAGTCAGCTGAGATTCCTCACTGAGCCCGAACTTACACCTCCCCTGCTGTGGCCATGCCCGGCGCCCCGAGAGTGACTTTGTCTGACTTCTTCCCGGTGGCGCGCCGGGCCGCCGCCGCCGCGTAGTTGGCGCCAGTGCATTGGGGCCGCCGCGCGCGCCCAGGTGCGGGCCGCGTTACCTCCGCAGGCGCGGGAGAGCAAATGAGCTGCGCCGGCCCGGGACCCTCCCGGCTCCTCACTCTCCCGGTCGTCCGGCGGGCGCGTTCGCCTTTTCTTGTGATAGTAATTGGAGACTTTT
Organism: Cebus imitator; assembly: GCF_001604975.1. Taxonomy (NCBI): domain Eukaryota; kingdom Metazoa; phylum Chordata; class Mammalia; order Primates; family Cebidae; genus Cebus; species Cebus imitator. Next base: position 3,493,902 of record NW_016107458.1, read on the forward strand.
CCGTTACAGCAGGCTCAACAAAAGATTGTAATTCCAGCAGCTCTCTTTGGGAAGGCACCACGGCGGCTCGTGCCGGCAGCGAGTCCAGGGCCTGGCCCGGGGTTGGCGGCTGCCGGGCGGCGGGGGCCGCCGCCGGCCGTGCGGGGCCGGCAGGGGGCCGCGGGGCCGGCCAGGCTCCCGTGCGCCCCTCCTCGTGGTACAGCCTGCGTTTCCTCTACAATGCTGTTATGCTAATCGGGTGACATCACCGCCCAGCACACGGCGAGTGGCTCCTGATAAAATTACAAACCGGCGGCCGCCGCGGGCAGCCGGGAGGAGGTGTGCGTGCTGCGCCCGCGAGCTCCTGGGCTCAGCAACCGTGGCATGCTTCGGATTGGCCATATTTAAAAATTCTTTAGTAGAACCTGCGCCTCCTCTCTGCTTATCTCCCTCCTTTCCTCGGTAGTTTATTTCGGGCTTCCAGGCGACGGCCACGGAAGGAGAGAAAGCTACAAGGAATTAGATGCCTGTGTGGTAACTCCTTGCCGGGCTAAGGTGGACTCTCCTGCAGCCGACTACCTATCAGATCACCCGGCTGGACTTGCTGACCGGGATGGGGCTCGCCTGAGGAGCCGAGCGCTGCGGAGGCTGCTGCGTGTTGGATGGGAGTGGGAGAGGGCTGGAGCGGGATCTCCAGGGCGCAGTGTGCGGGGGTGTTACGCCGGGCATAATGGAATTGCAGAGGACGTCTAGCATCTCCGGGCCACTGTCGCCGGCGTACACGGGGCAGGTGCCTTACAACTACAACCAGCTGGAAGGCAGATTCAAGCAGCTCCAAGGTAAGCCCTCTCCCAAAGGCTGGGCCTGCCCTGGGGCCGTGCCATCGGAGGTTCTTGGAGGCTTTATTTGTGCCATATGGTACGTGACCCTCATGAAGACGGGCGGCCGCACAGCTCGGCTCCAAAGCCTGTGGTTGGCTGCGGGCACCCCATTCTTGACTTACGGGAGGCAGTTGCTCATACTCCACTCCAGTAAAGCCACTATTTGGAGTCCCTCTCTCTCCAGCACCCTTTTGACTCTCTAGGTTGTCAGATTCTCGTTGCACACACATTTTCTTTTCTTTTAGCTAACTTTACATCTTATTAGAGATCAGTACTCGTAGACTTATTAGTATGCAGGTATTTGATTCCGGGTTGCCTCTGGCTCCCAGCCCCCAGCCTGTTACCTCAGGGAAGCTTTAAAGGTGTAAAGTGCATTACTCAGACCCAGTCCTGTAGAACAATAGCAAAGGGGAGGAGGGAGTGGTCTTTTTGTTCCTAAGCCTTCGGTAAATTACAGTTTTTTATTCCGAAGCTTAATTTTAATTTTTCTGATGTATTGTGTTGGGGAAGAGCCTTCCCATCTATTTAGTGGGATGTGTAATTTCTAATGAAAGCCAGTTATTGTTTCAACGCTTTGAGTTGGATTAGTTGGATCAATTACAGGTTTCTTGGAGTCTGTTTAAGGCCCAAATAATTGAATGAGTCCAGTATTTTGCTGAGCATATTTTTAAGGAGAGCAGGAGCCTGTGTGTGCACCAGTGTGCTGTGTATTTTACCTGTGGCCCCTGCAGCCCTCAGCTGCCCGTGCCCAGACCGCAGGCCCTGGCCAGCAGCGTCTCAAAGCTTATGTGTGAGAAAAAGGTTCATATCTGAAAACAGAACTCCTTCCGTTTGGAAGCCCCTGGAATCAGTAGTAGGCTGGGAATGGCTCTAGTACTGTAAAAAAGTAGTATTCGAGGAGTGTGTGTTTCTTATTTTAACTCTTCTCAGTGCTGCAAATGTGGTTCCTGTGAGGAGGAGGAAGGAAGGAAGCAGCTCAGTCCTAGAATGTTTTCATTGGGAAGAGTGGGGAGGATATATTTCATTCATTGGTTTATTTGTCTTGTGAAATAGTTGACAGTAATGACACTTTTCTGGAAAACAAGAGGCAGAACAGGACGTGATTTTAAACATTTGCTGGACTGTGCCGCATTCCTTTGGTAGTTAGCTCAGAGGAAGCTTCCTTCGCTCTGGGGAAGGGTTCTGTGTCTCTTTGGTCATTTCTCTTGAGCTCTTCGGCAGTCAAATTTGCTTTTTTGAAAACTTAAGCTGGGGGAGCTTGCAAGTAGTAATACAGGAGTTGGGGTGGGGGGGCGTTCAGGATCTGTGTCTGTGTTAGGAGCCCCACGGTTTTCGGGTCTAAGAATCCACTGCGTGCCCCTCTTCCCCCGGCCCGGACTCCCGCTTCATTGTGTCATCCCGCCTAGGGGAAAGCAGCCACTGGGATCGTCAGCCGAAAACCCAACACCACTCCCCCGCCAGCCCACGCTTGGTAGTCTCAGAAAATCCAAAACTAGGAGAAAATAGAAGAAGGTGTGGAGAGGAGTGCACCCCTAGGCCCACCCATAACAAAAGGCTGTTATTCTGAAAGGGCTGAGGAAGGTTGTAAAACTGCTCTCTGAGAAGGGTGGAGCCTACACACAGGAAATGTCTTAATTGTCCTCGCTGGATGATGTAAACTTTAAATAAAAAAAAAAAAAATCACCATGTGCCCCTGATATTTTACCTCATACACTGTTTCTCAGAGAAATCCCTTCAAAAGGGGTAAACTTCGTGTTTTGTGTTCTGGCTTTAAAAGTAATTTTTTTTGTAGTGTGACCCTTGTCTCCTAATTTAGCTCCAGTGACTTTCTTATTTTTAAATATTGTGGTTTAGGAGTTGCACAAGTTTGGTGCTGATATTTCTGTAACAGAAAACCACCCATGTTGAGGAACTGAGGGTGAATTAACTTTCAAGTATGGTAGACCTCAGGAGAATTACACACATTTGTCAATCCTAGGAGAATTTTGATTAAAAACACACACACACACACACACACACCTTTTTTTAATCCCTACCCCTGGTTTGGTATTTTGTTTGGTATTTGTAGTTCTAATTATCACATATTTTTGATAACATACAATTTCTATCAGCTAATTTAATTTTCTACATGCCTGCAAGGCTGCCGTTTTTACTCTACTAGATATAATCTTTCCTAGTACATAATCTCTGAGTACTGGCAAAATGCTCCTCTGAAACTGTATTGAGGTGTTTTTTTTGTTTGTTTGTTTTTTGGATGGAGTCTTGCTCTTTCTCCAGGCTGGAGTGCAGTATTTTAAGAGACAGGGCCTCACTCTTGTTGCCCAGGCTAGAGTGCTGTGGTGATAACTCCTGTGCTCAAGCCATCCTCCCATCTCAGCCTCCCTAGTAGCTGGGACTACACCATGTTTGGCTAATTAAATTGTTTGTAGAGACAGAGTCTCACCATGTATCTCAGGCTTGTTTTGAACTCCTGGCCTCAAATAAGCCTTCTGCCTTCACTTCACAATGTGTTGTGATTACAGGTGTGAGATACTTTGCCAGGTCTGTGTTGGATTTTTAATGCCTCCTATATGAATTTATTTATGTAGTGTCTGTACCTGATAGTGCTACGATTATTCTGGAGTTGTTTCTGCATTTTTTGCTGGTTTCAAGTTATTTTCCACACTGGGTCCCAAAAATTTCAGGAGGTATATCATAGAATGAGATTTGGTGTTCTGGCTAAGGAAAATATGATATTAAAATGAGTTTGGTCTATTTAGATAAAATAGTTTGTAGAGATTTATGGGACAGTAAATAAGTGTGATAAAAAACACACTTCATTGACTTAAGGCACTGAGATATGAGAGCAATGGCTTTATCACACGAAGGCTTCTGGCACAAGAAGACAAGCCCTTCAGCCTCTGATGGCTTCAGCATTCACCACCAACACCCAGCGCATACACACACACACACCCCTCTTCCTCTTTCTCTTTTTCAGATTTTCACCTGCAAAATTAAGTTATCACTTTTCTCAGAATCAGTTCATGTATAAAGTTATATCTGGTATTTTTTCTCTATTAAATAAAAGAGGAATGTGGAAATACAACAAAGTGCCACCTCCCATATTTAGAGAACTGTGTAGTAGAAGAGGTGCAGGTTCATGATAACCATCTCCCCACTTAACGTGATGCAGCTTAACTCCTCATGAGAGAACACTCACTCACCATGCCACTTTTCCCCTCAGAAACAGTTGCTTGTGCCCATTGTATAAACTAAATTCCAGACTTTAGTTTGGACTTAAGATTCTCCCTAAAATGGCCTCACTCTACTTCTTACTCTAACATATTCCATTCAAACCTGGTAGGCAGGCCTACCGCTCTTTATAAAATCCATCCCTAGGTTCCATGCTTATTTTCTATGTTTTGTCTCAAATGCCTTACTCTTCCATTTCATCTATAGAAATGCTTGCCCTTTTTTTTTTTTTTTTTT
>NW_016107458.1:3498721-3526373 GCF_001604975.1 Cebus imitator
TTTTTGTATTTTTTGTAGAGACAGCGTCTTCACGATGTTGCCCCAACTGATCTTGAACTCGTGAGCTGAAGTGATTGGCCTGCCTTGGCCTCCCAAAATGCTGGGATCACAGGTGTGAGCTACTATACCCAACCTAGAAATGCCAAAGACTGTGCCTGTGTTCCAATTATTCCATAGTTTCTTCTTCCTTGTCAGAGTTGGTGGGAAAAAAGATTTTGTTGAGTGTGTGCCATGTACCAGTGAGGGCTTTCTGCATGGTAGTTTGTCTGGTCTTTGTAACATATCTGTGAAGTTTTAGCGGTGAGGAGATAGAGTCCAAGGTCACAGGCATTGTTGAGTTTAGGCTGAACATTGTTGTTCTGTAACTTTCTCCTTTCAGACTTCTAGATGTTCATATTCACTGCATATTTTCTTTTAAATGAAAGGGTGACAATGTGAAATGCCCACCCTAACCTGGTTCCTTCTCCTGCCTACCTGCCCCCTGGAGGACTGATTCTATTGGCTCCAGCTGTGAGGTTGTAATGAAGACAGGATCTAGTTAAAAAGCATCAAAATGAACTTTTTCTACCTGCTTTGCAGTCAGATCATGACATTCAGCACCTGATCTGTCTGGAGAAGGTGCATTCTCTAGCTATTCTGGCTCAATGCGTTTGCACCAGGAAGAGGTATGAAGTGCTCTGTCTTCCTTGGGACATAAAGATTAAAGAATTTCAGGCTATGAAATGCATTACTCCCAAGTTTATTACATATTGAGTTACCTTGTTGAATTTCTTAATTTTTTATATCTCTTAACTCTTAGGAAAAGTGAAGTGCTGATATTATACATCTGAATCATGAGGAAAATTTATTCTTAAGTTTTTAGTCAATATCTAGTTTGTGGTGATACCTAAATGTTTGTCTAGCTTACCTTTTTTTAAAAAAAAAAAAAAAAACACGGGTTTTCACGATGTTGGTCAGGCTGGTTTTGAACTCCCGACTTCAGGTAATCCGCCTGCCTTGGCCTCCAAAGTGCTTGGATTACAGGCATGAGCCACCACGCGCGGCCCATCTAGCTTACTTTCTTAAACCAAGATGAAGATTTCTGGGTTTATAACCATTTGTCATCAAGAAAATTTGCTCTTAAGTTTTTTTTTTTTGGTTTTTTTTTTTTTGAGACGGAGTCTCACTCTTATTGCCCGGGCTGGAGTGCAATGGCACGATCATGGCTCACTGCAACCTCCGCTTCCTGGGTTCAAGCAATTCTCCTGCCTCAGCCTCCTGAGTAGCTGGGATTACAGGCATGCACCACCATGCCCAGGTAATTTTGTATTTTTAGTAGAGATGAGGTTTCTCCATGTTGGTCAGGCTGTTCTCGAACTCCCGACCTCAGGTGATCCACCGCCAAGCCCTCTCAAAGTGTTGGAATTACAGGCGTGAGCCACTGCTCCCAGCCCTGCTCTTAAGTTCTTAAATTTAGAGTAATATTCTTCAAGTTATTTCCCATTGTGACACTGAAAAGAATTAATGACGTATGGTTATTTGTGGGGAGGGAGATAAGGGGAGACAGGATTTATATAAGAACATTTTGGGGTCTGAAGAAAGCATAAAATATGGGCTTTTTGGTCTGGATAACTGCCAATACTGTAGTTTTTATAAATCCAGACAATTTGGTTGGATGTCATTCCCCAAAATAAATAAAAACTCCTTTTACCAGTTTACTTGACTTTCAGCTTAAAATTGAAGTTTCTAACAGATTTTTGAATTAGAATCCCTTTTGGATGGTGTAGTAGTAATAATTGTTAATGAGTATAGCACTTAACTTTGATACAGATCATCTTGCTTAATTAAGTAAATGAGATTATTCATAGCATCCAGTATGGGATCTGGTACTTAGTAAATTCTAAATAAATGTGTTTGCTTAGTGATAATCATCCTGTGAGGGTAGATGTTCTCTTATATTTATAGATAAAGAAATAGATCATTGGATTTTTATCCATCTGTATGAGGCTAGCTTTCCAGAATTCAGGTTTTCTGACTCCAAATTTGATGCTCTTCCCATAGTACCACAAAGTGTGGGCTAGGTGTGGATTGCAGCACCCAGATAATATGAATATATACTGCTGGCATGGAAGATGAATGTGTTAAGGGAGCTGCTCAGATTTCTGGACATGGGCTGCTCTCGGTTTTTGTTGAGTTACGAATATTAACAGTCAAGGGAATACCAATTTTTTCTTAAATCTAACACTTTAGTAGGAAGACCATTAGAAGAATTCTAGGAGGCTAGTTATATAGAAGAAGAGGGTGATAGAAACTCCTTTTGAGGAAATGGTAGCACTTTACTTAGAAGAGTGAGCCTAAGATCTTCCTGGCTGCTGAGAAAGTTTTCTGGATGATGGTTCCATGTCATCGCCTCTTCTCACTCCTCATTCCTGGAAAAAGGGGTGCACAGCCTCATTGCTGCTTCCTCTGCTTTAGTCTCTTTTCATGGCTTCCTAAAGTGTCCTGTGGAGTCTCCCTATTGCTGGGCCCTGAGAAGATGCTCTGTCATGCAAATATGTCTGGGATTCTTCTTTGCTGGGATTTGACTCCAGCCAGGCATCCCAGCTCCAGCTCCCACCACACCTCTACCCCACAGAAGTCGTGATTCTTTAAACCTGCCCTGCGTTTTTGCACCCATGACACCTTGCCCTCTTCGTTTCTTCCACTGGGAATCATTTCATGTGTCAGGATCATCCCTTTGAGGTTCAGTTCAGATGCCGCTTATTCTAGGCATTCCTGGAGGGAGGAGAGGTCAGAATTTCTGCTTAGATTCCCATCCTCTAAGATTGGAAGTTTGGCCAGGCATGGTGGCTCACACCTGTAATCTCAGCATTTTGGGAGGCTGAGGCAGGCGGATCACCTGAGGTCAGGAGTTTGAGACCAGCCAACATGGTGAAACCCTGTCTCTACTAAAAATACGAAAATTAGCCAGGTGTGGTGGCAGGCGCCTGTAATCCCAGCTACTCGAAAGCTGAGGCAAGAGAATTGCTTGAACCTGGGAGACAGGTTGCAGTGAGCCAAAATCACGCACCATTGCACTCTAGCCTGGGGAGCAAGAGCAAGACTTGGTCTAAAAAAAAAATTGGAAGTTTCAGCGCTTGATCATTCATGTGTGATTTTCCAATATGGCCTTTTGTTACAGTTCCAGTCTTTTGCCTTTTTGTTTTCCCCTATATTTCATGAAGTCTGGGAACCTAAAGACCAATGTCTGAATAGTCTGTCTTACACGTAGAAGCCACTAAACATTTGCTCTAAAGAGCAAAATAAATGAAGTCATTGTTACAGACTCCCTTATTGCTGTGGTTCCTAAATTGAGGTTCTCAAAATGAGGTCCCCAGGTCAGCATCAGCATGACCTGGGAATTTGCTGCAAGTGTAAATTCTCAGGTCTCCGCTTCTCACCTACTGAATAAGAAATTCTCATGTGGGGCCTAGCAGTGTCTCTAGCTACTCTGCCAGGTGGTCCTGGACACTGAAATGTGAGAAATATTATCTTAATGGATCATTTGTACAATCTTTGCAAAACTTTTTTGGCAGGAGTAGAGGAGCAGACTCCTTAATTTCTACCAAATAGGAGCAGGTATTATACCTGATTTCTTTTATCTATCTATCTATCTATCTGAGACCGTCTCGCTCTGTTGCCCAGGCTAGAGTGCAGTGACAGGATCTCGGCTCACTGCAACCTCTGCCTCCTAGGCTCAAGCAATTTGAACACTTGACCTCAGGTGATCTGTGTGCCGCATACCCCCAAAGTGCTGGGATTACAGGCTATACTTGATTTCTTACAGAAGAATGAAGAGTTGGGGAAAACAGGTTTTAGAACAAAATTGTGTAACAACGGGAAAAACACTAGCTAGTCAGCAATGGACTCTGTCCTGCTTAAATTAGAGAAGCCGTTGAACATCCATCTGAGTTACCTTATCTGCCTCAGATGACCCTCAGATGGGATCAGTTATCTGCCTCAGTTCTCCCATGGAGTTGACTCAAGGGCCACTGTAGAAAGAGATACAAGTTTAGAAAAAATAGAGATAAAGATAATAGTGTGTAGGCTCTAAAAATAGTTCAGTAAGGCATAAAGTTTAGTTTCATACATATTCTTAATAAATAATCTATTGAATTTAACCTTAAAAAACAAAAATCCCAGCAACTTGGCCTCTGTAAGATGGGCAAGTCAATATCTAGGCTGCTTTCCTTACTTGAATAACTGCCAGGTCTACTTCACAAGATTGTGTTGACTAGCAAATGATATGATCTTTATATAGTTTCCCTGGAAACATCCATGTACTATTAAAATATGAAGGATGCTTATGGTTTCCATGACTGGATTTCCTTTTAAAGAAAATTTACACATATAAACGAACTCTGACAATTTCAATATTGTTGATTGCTTGTAAATATAGTACAGCAATTCAAATATAGACTTCAGGGTTTGTTTTTTCTTTTAACCTCTGGAAAATAATGTGGACAGTGACAGAGCATTAAGTTTTTAGTGATAGCCTCACCTCTTGTGCATGTCAAAACAGACTAGGTGGAGTTTAGCCATTTGTAGATCCTAGTGCCATTTCTCTCTTGACAAGTTTCTGTCAACTCTGAGGCCCAGCTATGAAAAACAAATGAAAGTGGTAAACAAAGGATAAGGGCATTATAAGCAATTTTCTCTTTTTTTTTTTTTTTTTTGAGGCGGAGTTTTACTCTGTCACCCAGGCTGGAGTGCAGTGGCATGATCTTGGCTCACTGCAACCTCTGCCTCCCGGGTCAAGTGATACCCCTGCCACAGCCTCCCAAGTAGCTAGGATTACAGGTGCCTGCCACCATGCCTCGATAATTTTTATATTTTTAGTAGAGGTGGGGTTTCACCATGTTGCCCAGGCTTGTCTCGAACTCCTGACCTCAGGTGATCTGCCCACCTTGGCCTCCCAAAGTGCTGGGATTACAGGGATGAGCCACCCCTCGGCCCCCATAAGCCTTTTTCCTAAATTTTTAATATTCTTTGCTGAATTGACTTAATTAAAAGTTTGACAGGTCAGGTGCCACTGCACTCCAGCCTGGGTGACAGACTCCATCTCAAAAAAAAAAAAAAAAATTTCACAGTTGTTAAATCATTTTGTTGGTTCAGAGAACCTGCCATTTAAAAGTTCAGTTGTTGGCACTAAATTAGACTACTTTAAAAGCAAGAAGGATTCCAAGAAATAAAATACTAAAATAAAAATTTTTTAAATATAATGTTTGCTCTTTTGTGTATTCTACTTGTATTAACAAATACTTACTGATTACCTGCTTTTCAGTGAGCAGCTCTTATCTGGTTAGAAAGAGTGTGGGTGTGTTTCACCTGTGCTGGAAATGCTGGCTAAGCCACATGATTAATAGAAGCAAGTGGAGAAATAAACTTGATCCAGGTAAGAGGTGAGGAACTGGGGTAGGGGAGTTTAGGCAGGTTTAGGGTTACTGGAACTTAAAGTGCAGAGTGAGGATGGGGTAGTAGGAAGAGTTCTAGAAGGATAATAAAGGATGCAAGGCCCTGTTAGACAGGTTAAGGAGTTTGGAAGTAAGGCAGTGGAAAGCTACTGGAGGATTTTATTTATTTTTATTTATTAGTAGCTTTTGGAGACAGGGCCTCTGTCACCCAGGCTGGAGTGCAGTGGCACAATCTTGGCTCACTGCAACCTCCACCTCTTGGGCTCAAGCTATCCTCCCATCTCAGCCTCCCAAGTAGCCGGGACTACAGGCACATGCCACCATGCCCAGCTATACTAGAGGATTTTAAATAGGTGAGTGACTTTTTCTGGATTTTCAATTTTATTTTATTATTTTTATTTGTATATATTCATGGATTACAACTGCAATTAGCTACACTGATGTATTGCATTGTGGCGAAGTCAAGGCCTTGAGCATATCCATTACTAGAGCAATGCACGTGATACCTAGGCAACCTCTCATCATCCACTTTATCAATACAAATACATATATATATATACATATATATATATATGTATATATATATAAATTTCTTAACTGATCACTGAGGCATGCTTTATTTGTGTGTGTGTGTGTGTGTATATACACACACACACACACACACACAACCATATATATATATATATATATACACACACATACATATATATATATAGAAAGGCTAGTCTGACTCTGGTATGATTGTTTTGGATGTCAGTGGTCAAGGAAGGAGACAAAAGACTAGTGTTTTATTTGTTGGAGTGAGAAACTTAGAAACACCATAACCTTCTTGAATTTTGAACTATAGGGGACTTAAAACCTTGTTGTTATTCAATATAGGTAGATGACTTGGTGTTTGTTGGAAATGCGACATCTCAGGCTGACCCCCCACCACCACCTACTGAGTCAGAATTTCATTTTTAAAAAATCCCCAAATGCTTTGTATGCCTGTTCCAGTTTAGGAAGCACTGCTGGCAGTGCATGGTGGCTCACGCCTTAATTTTAGCACTTCGGGAGGCCGAGGCGGGCAGATCACCTGAGGTCGGGAGTTCAAGACCAGCCTGGCCAAGATGGTGAAACCTCCTGTATACTAAAAATACAAAAATTAGCGGGTCGTGGCGGCACACATCTGTAATCCCAGCTACTCTGGAGGCTGAGGCATGAGAATCACTTGAATCCAGGAGGCAGAAGTTGCAGTGAGCCAAGATTACACCACTGCACTCCATCCAGCCTGGGCAACACAGTGAGACTCTGTCTAAAAAAAAGCAGCACTGCCTTGTAAGTAATAATGTCTACCTGCCTTCTAACAGCTATGAACAGACAAGAAAATAGTTTCATCAAATGGAGAAGGTTTTGTTTTTTGGTTTTTTAAATAAACTGGATTATTTTAACTAAATATAAAAATAATCTTGAGTATAATAGTTAATTAAAGGAAATTTGGTTTTGCTCTAGGAGATTACAGGGCTTTAAAGCATTGTTGACTAATTCTGAGTTTTAGAAGTCTTTACAGAATTTGACTGGGATTTTCCTATTTGCTAATCCTGCAGTTTTAGAAATTTGTGAGGTCAAAAACCAGTTTCTTTTCATTTTACCCATTGATATTAATGGAGAATTACAAAAATACCCTGGGCCAGTTTTTCTAAATTCCTCCAGAATTTCAGCATGATGTCCTGGGAAGTTAGAGATTTATGAGTCCATACCTGCTTTATGACTTAAAAAACTGTTTTTTTCAAAAACAAAGCACAAATACTCTCCTTTAGCCACACTTCATCCTAGTAGAATGATCCTATATTAAGTGAATGTTCCTGTTCTTGCAGTTGGTTAGACTTCACTCTAGTTTCATGCACATCAGACTTACCTAGTGGTGCCTTCAGATTTTGGCGCTAATAGTGGATTTGAAATTTGTCAAATATGTGTTACACGAAAAGTACCCATTTCCTCTGAGTCGGCAGGTGAAACTTTAAAATTACTGGTGATTGATGGGTAGTGGAGAAAAAGCACCTGCTGAAACTTGTTGGCTGGAAGGGTTTGCCCCTAAGAAGAAGAAAGGAAAAGGATGGGGGAGATAAGAGACTTCAATTCTTGGCTGGCAACACTCCAGAACCCTCCTGATGGAAGGGAGGTGGCCAGTTGGAAGCAGCAGTACTGAAGAGGTGACTGGGGGATGTTCTTTCAAAGGCAGGGTTGAAGGTTATTAATGGACTAAGTTAAATTTGTAGCTGTTCCTTTGTATTACTCCAGACACTTTTTATACATTTATTATATCACAGCAGTATTGACACCCAGAAAAGAAATAAAAGTGAAAGAATAGTTCATGTAAGATCCCACAAGTCCTACAAATTTTAACTTTCCAATAGTTTATATAAGCACACACATATATACACATACGCAGTGTAAAACTGTTATTATGTAGATCAGTTTTTATTTTTTACTTAACATCATTTTAAGCTTTTCATATGTGGTTATTTCTATGTCTTTTACCAAATATTGCCAATTCGTTTTCCAAAGCAGGTACTTACCAGTCTGAGCCTGCTTCTCACCTATGGGATGAAGGTCATACAAATTCTGTGTAATGAGATTGTTGTAAGAATTAGGTGAGATTCACTGTGGAAACTGTGTTTGGCAGTCCTCGGTAAGTAATAAGGGCTCAGTAATCCACAGCAGCCCTTATTTATTACAGGTCCTGGTTAAATGGCAAAGCAGGGCCCAGCAGGGTGAGCCTTGCAAACTGAGTGCCTCAACTCCCACCCCAACCCCCAAACCTGTTCTGGGTGTGGTTTCCTTTAGGATGTTAGAATTTAGTGTGCCTGAAAATGCACCCAACTGAAACCACCCCACCCCCCTTTCTCTTTAGAAAGATCACAAGGTTCAGTCAGTTGGGCCTGGTGACTTTTGATGTAGTTTGAAAGTCACAATGGTGGTGCCTCTCCCAAGTTCATAAAAGCCTGTGGAGCAGCTATTGCTGCAACAGAGAGCATCCAGCACTTGGTCAGAGAGCCGCCTTTGTCAGGGAGCGCGCCTGTAGCCAGACTCATATTAACTGCCCTCCATGGGTGCATTGAATGCCTCTACTGTGTTTGCTTTTGAAAGGCCCTTCTTAGCCTTTCTCTCTCCCCCAACCCCATTTTCAAGAGGCACAAGACCTTTAAGTAGCAAGTACAGTAATCACAGTAGCATGGAGACACAGGCTGGCCTATATTTGGTTTCACAAAGGCCTTGTGAAAGATCTGGCCTTAAAGTCCCTTTTTAATGCTGAAGTGATGCAAGTGGAAAGTTAATCTAAGGATCACTGAGACACACTTTATTCATGAAGAATGTGAGCAAAACATAAATACAAAGTCTGGAGGCTCTGTTCTACTCTGGTGGCAGGGAAATTATTTGGCTGAATCCCCTTCTGCTTCCACCAGGAGTGCACTTGTGATAGAATTTTGGAGTGAGAGCTATTGTTCTAGGCACCGACTGGTTGCAGATGTGTGTGTGTGCATGCTGCTTGAAATCCTCTACAAACCATAGACATGGTTTTGGTGGAATTGACATGCTAATGGCGGTTACAACTAAGATTGTAGAAGACCAAACATTCTGTTGGAATGTGACCTTAGCATTTCTAATTGTGTATCTTAAGAGAAATTTCGAAGGTCTATTTTATTTTTATCTTTCTTTTTTGAAGGTCTGTTGTAAAGTTTACAGTGTCTTTGAAAGTCTGTGTAGTCTGCTTAACTCTGAAATGCCAGTGAGTTCCTGTAGATTGCTAGCTTGAGTGTATAGCATTTGAGATATGAATAAAGTCTGGTGCAAAGTGTGTTTCTGGTGTTTGAAAATGGTGCCCTGATTTCTGTTGAGGGAGACATTTATTCCTATAAAGGTTTAAACGACTTGCTGTAAAATTCAGTCTTGCAATGACAGAGAGATTACACACTATCTGCAAACAACTGCCAAGCAGATGAAATCCCAGCTGCGCGAAGTCTGTGGTGAAGGGTAGTGGGGGTAGCCAGGAGAGCATTGGAAGGGAAGTGGCTCAGAACCTGGTAGTGGTGGTGTGGTGTGGTGTGGCTGTCAGGGGCTGTCTGATGTTTCCTCTCTCATTTCAGAAACAAGGGTGGTGGGAAGCACATGGGCCGTGGTTTTGCATAAACCAACAGTCAAATCCTAGCTCTACCAGTGACTTCACTGAGCCTCATTTTCTTCATCAGGAAAGACTAAGTAGCCCTTGGGTGGTTGTGAAGCCTAATTAGGTATGTTGTAACTGTATTAAGAGAATGACCAGTTCATCCTGGTCATATTTAAAGGACTTCTGGAAGCTGGCTGCCTATTACTGTGTACCTAATACTCAGTGGGTGTTTGTCCAGGAGGACAGCATCTTTCTCTCTCTCTCTCTCTCTCTCTCTCTCTCTCTCTCTCTCTCTGTGTGTGTGTGTGTGTGTGTGTGTGTGTGTGTGTGTGTATCATATCTCTGTATTCCTTCTTAAGGATGGCATACAAATTAATGTTTCATGCATAAAGGGATGAATGAGTAGGTAAAGTAATGTAAGCAGTAATGCATATATTTTAAAGTGACTTAGCTGGTTTTCCTTCCAGGGGCCTCTTCTTCCCCAAGAGAAGAGCCACTTAATAAATGATGTGTTGAATGAAAGAATACATCGTGAAAATAATCTTGTCCATGATGTGGCTAAACTAAAACTTCAGGAAGGGCTTAGGCTGGGCCTGTCTACTTTTCTTGATAAAATGAGATTGAATATGACCCCAGTGACAACCTCCCCTCATCCCCTTAAAGCTCGAATTTAGGGAACTCTTGCGGTTGGACTTACGTACTCCCTAGGCCTCTGCTGGGTTCTGGGCAGTTTGCTAAACTTTGGTGAGGAGAAGAGGAGAGGGAAAGCCCACGGTACTAAGGTACTTAGAGAGACAGAAACAGTTCCCTAGAAATTAGACATCAGATTATGTTTTTCCACCCTTCCTTTTGAATGGGATGGGGCAAGAATATTTGGGTCAGGAGAAAGTTTTAAGGTGCATTTACACTAATGTAATCAGGTTACATAGCAAAAAATGTACCCTGGGAAACTGAAATCTATCCATTCTTCTAGGTGTGGCAACATATTCACATTTTTATATTCTATGACCAGAAAACTAACACAGCTTTTCTAACTGCTAGTGTGTGTCTTTGCTTACAGAGATAACAGCGTGAGTAATGCTTTGCTAGAAGCCAAGCAGTTAAATCATACTCTGAGCAAATAGAGGCTCGGCTTCAGAAACTTAGATAACACATGAATGTGCAAACTTGACCTTTTAAACCAAAGACGCATCTGAAAGAAAACTACTTTTGGTTCATAAACTACTTTCCTAGCCCTTTGTTCCTCCTAATCCCTGCCTCCCTTTAAAAAAAAAAAAAAATCTTTGTTTTTTTCTCTGCAAGTATATATACATGATTTGCATTTTGAGATGGGAGCTTATTTTTTTCACTTGAAACACAAGGAAGCAATTTTTTAAAGTCATGCTCATTCAACAGTGGGCTTGACTATAGCCAGTTTGACCGGGAGTTCTTGGCCACAGAACCACACACTGCAGTCTTTATCAGGGTAGTAAATTCAGGTGGGTTTTTGGAAGGGAGAGGGCTAGAGTTGAGGAAGGGGCACTAGAGTAGTGTGAGTGAGAATGGGCTCTGGAAGCTGGCTGCCTTGGTGTTTGTCACAGTGTGCTGTGGGGTGGCAGGCCCAGATCCCCACAGATATTCTTCTCAGCCATTGTTGTCATTAACTGATTCTGAAATGACCTTTCTTACTCAGTTTCCTGTGAGCTCATAGTTGTCTGCAGACGCCGATTATGTCATTGATCTTTACTCCCTCTTTGCTTATAAGGAGTAGCTCTTCTCCATGTTTCTGGAAGAGGAAAGTGAGTCACAGGTCACTTAGTACAGTGGTCCACAACCTTTTTGCCACCAGGGACTGGTTTTGTGGAAGACAGTTTTTCCACAGACAGAGTGGGGGAAGTAGGAGGGTGGTTTCTTGATGAAACTCTTCTGCCTCCAATCATCAGGCATTAGATTCTCATAAGAAGTGGCAACCTAGATCCTTTCATGCACAGCTCACGATAGGGTTTGGCTTCTATGAGAATCGAATGCTGCTGCTGATCTGACAGGAGGCAGAGCTCAGGCAGTAATGCTCCCCATCCACCATTCACCTCCTGCTGTGCAGCCTGGTTCCTAATAGGCCACATACCAGGATCAGTACCAGTCTGCGGCCTGGGGGTTGGGGACCCCTGACTTAGTGATTCAGCAGTTGATTCGAGATCTTCTGTCTTTGTTCCTCCTCCTTCAGTGGGAATTCACAGGGTAACTCATTTGCTAAGGTTCCCTACATTGGAAAGAAACAGAACTCCTGTTGGACTGCTAGGAGACATGGTCATCAGGATAATTATGATTCTTGGTATGACTCAACCCCTTTTTAATATTCAGCCTTATGCAGGTCCTCTGCCTGCAGCTCTTTGCTTACAGGGGTATAATTTCTGTCTCTGCCCTCAAGAAGCTTATAATATGCATGAACCCCCTATGGAAAATACAAAACTCATAATCAAATCTTAAGAAATTTTTGTGGAGGGACATAAATGTTGGGGTTGTCTTTATTGTCAGGTCCCCTCAACTGGTCTAATGAAGGAAACAGACACCTTTCCTGTAACAGTAGCCAACATTTATTAAACGCTTATGTACCAGACTGTGCTATTTATGACATACATTATCTAATTTCGCAATCAGAAGAGTGCTGGAGATAGGGTCAGGCGTTATCTCTGTTTACAGATGAGGAAAGCAAGGCTTGGAGAGAATGTCATACAGTTATTAGGGTGGAGGAGCAGGCCTTTGCACCTGGCTTTTGACCACACCCTAGCATTAAACATTATCTCACACTGCTTCACGAAGATGTAATCTTCCTGGGAGCCTTCAGGGCGTGGCAGGATCTGGAGGGAGCAGCTGGACCCAAGTCTCCTAGCAGCACCCTGAACGTTTCTTGAGTCTGTTTTGAAGCAAATTCCTCAGCCCTGGCTGTGCAGAAAGCATCCTCCCCTCAGAGTGATGGTTTTTATCATGTGGTTTCCTTCCTCCTGCCTTTGGAGGTCAACTCTTCTCACCCAGGGTCAGAAACCCCCTTAGTTGCTGATAAGCTGCCACACTTTTTATTTATTTATTTTTTTTTTTTGAGACGGAGTTTCACTCATGTTACCCAGGCTGGAGTGCAATGGCACGATCTCGGCTCACCGCAACCTCCGCCTCCTGGGTTCAGGCAATTCTCCTGCCTCAGCCTCCTGAGTAGCTGGGATTACAGGCACGCGCCACCATACCCAGCTGATTTTTTGTATTTTTAGTAGAGACGGGGTTTCACCATGTTGACCAGGATGGTCTCGATCTCTTGACCTCGTGATCCACCCACCTCGGCCTCCCAAAGTGCTGGGATTACAGGCTTGAGCCACCGCGCCCGGCCTTAAGCTGCCACACTTGAGTCACAGAGTGCAGGCCTGTGTTTAGGATGGGTCATGCTCATGTCGGGCAAATAGGGAATCAGTGATCCTGTGAGGGCTTGATCATTGCAGTCTGATTTGGAATGGCAGGTCACCCCCTTTCACCACTTTGCTCATGTGTCTACTGATGCCTGTGATGTAGCTAAACCACTGACTTCTTTCTCCTGCATCAAACATTACTTCTTGAAAAAGTTGTGAGGGCTTTCTAGCATGAACCAGGCATAAGCCAGGTACCTTCATGAATGTATTATTTATCCCTTCAGTCACTCTGCAAGCTAGGTGGTGCATCACTGCTTTGTGGATTGAGGAACCTGAGGACCAGAAAGATGACTTGAGGTGGCAGCCTCATTTAGCCAGCAAGTGAGAAAGATGGGTGATGGTGAACTTCTGCAGCAAGAGGGGACCATTTTCAACATTTCGGTGAACTCAAGGTGTGTGCCTTGTCTAAATAGGTGGAGACACGTAGAAAGATATAGTGT
This sequence comes from Cebus imitator, assembly GCF_001604975.1. Lineage (NCBI taxonomy): Eukaryota > Metazoa > Chordata > Mammalia > Primates > Cebidae > Cebus > Cebus imitator. The sequence goes on from NW_016107458.1 coordinate 3,512,175, forward strand.
ATACATCCATCACTGTGTGGGTAGATTTTATTGAGTTTTTTTGTTTTGTTTTAAATCCAGAGCATATGTATGTGATCATTCTTAGGGATTCTGCCACATTCACAGGTGTTAAGTGTTATACTTAACCTAGCAATAAATTTAATACACAGCTGAAAGAAACCAGTCAGGTTTCCCTAATACCAATTTCTTCTTTTCTACAACTCCAGAGGATTCAATAGTGTCAATTTCTGATAAAGCTTTTGCTATTGATGAGTAAATTCTTCCATTAAAAAGACACAATCTGCTTATTTGCTTATCATTGCTATTGTAAGAGCATGACATTGGAGGGATGAGTAATGCATGTGCATGCCTTGAAGGACAAAACTGACGTCCACCCACATGTGGATACGGTATTTGGTAAAAGCAACTAAGGGGATGTAACTTGAGCCATAGCTTAAATTCAGGTGATATTGAACATTGACATATCAGGATCTTTTTGTGCACAGAGACATGGGTGTAGACCCACTGGTAGTGATTGCAAAGGCTCTGGATTTTGAGCACTGGGTGAAAAACCTGCAGCCGAACATCTAAGTGATACAATTAAGCAGTAACTCAATGGCATGAAGGCTCAGTTTCAAGGTATCAGGGACTCATTTGAATCTGTCCACAGACCTCTCGACCGAAAGGAGAGGAGAAACGTGTACAGACATTGAGATGCTGGGTCCCAACATGCCTCTGCCTAGGCAGTCATGGGAACCTGGTCCTTTCTCCTGACTAAGACAGGAATTAACCTGTAGCACAGGAAACATGGTTGGATGGGTGCTTAAACTGTACCAAAGGGCCGAGACTTTGGTACAGTTTAGGTTATGGCAGCAGGGCTAGGGAGAGAGGTGGATGATGGTGATGGCCTTTTTGTTTTGTTTTGTTTTTGAGATGGAGTCTAGCTGTGTTGCCCAGGCTGTAGTGCATTGGTGTGATCTTAGCTCACTGCAACCTCCACCTCCTGGGTTCAAGCCACTCTACTGCCTTAGCCTCCCCAGTAGCTGAGAATATGGGCATCCACCACAACACCCAGGTAATGTTTGTATTTTAGTAGAGACAGTGTTTAACCGTGTTGGCCAGGCTAGTCTTGAACTCTTGGCCTCAGGTGATCCACCTGCCTTGGCCTCTCAAAGTGCTGGGGTTACACACATGACCCACCACACCCGGCCTTCAGCTCTTTCTGCTATTGCTTCAGCTTGTTTAATAACTTAAAGCTGGAACATTGATGTCAGGTATGTATAGGTCCAGAAAAACAGCTGTGTGTTCTGTTGCTTTGATTTCTTTTACCCTATACTTTGAAGAAATAGTACTTTTCTAAAACTTGTACTCAAAACTCAACTGACAAAGCTTTGAAGCCTGTTGCTTATAATACGCTTTAGTTGATGCACCACAGCTGCCTGGCTGTGAGAATGGAGCAGGTAATTAGCCAAGAATAAGTGCTGTGGATAAGGCAAGATGACTTTTTAGAACCCATTTTTAGCTCTAAGATCTCTGAGGGAGCCATCAAATCCATCCACCTGTTCAATCAATATTCAGCCAGCAAGTGGGTGTCAAGGTGAGTGGCTTACAGTGCTGAGCACAGTGGAAACACAGGTTTCAAATTACATTCTGAAAGGGAATGCTAGGTAAGTGATCCCAAACATGCAAATAACATTCCTTGGTCCTGGGGTGTGGGGGAAGTGTTTTGGAGGAATTGACATTGATTGCAACTTTAAATATGACTTGGATTAGATTATGAGATGATGGGTGCTTGTTGGGAAGGTAGGGGTGTACAGAGGGAGTCATGAAACTGTGGAGGATGTTGGGGAATGGCTAGAAGTCTACTTGGGACATCATGCAAGTTTTTTTTCCCTTCCATTTCAATTGTTAATGCTTATTATTAGTTGGTATTTGCCTCCTTTTTGTTAGGCAACATCCAGCTCATTTTGGCACAGGTCCAGGGAATCAGGTGCTGCTTAGCAGCTGATGTTGGTTAAATGACTTTGGGCAAGTGACTTGCATTTCAATTCTATTACCTGTTGGAAAATGTTGTAGATCGTCTGATACGGATTTGAAGGTCTCTGCAAATAAATGCATGGCCGTTACCGTGGTCACTTTCATTTTACCAAATGTGCTCCTCCAAGGCTCTTCTGGGTAGATGACCCCTGCTAAAACACTAAGCATTTTTGACTTCTCATGCTCTGGGCTCACAAAATCGGTCCTGTGGGAAACCTAACAAGCTACCAAGGAGAGAGAAAGAAAAGAAAAGGCATGGATTTTCATGCAAAGAGAGAAGGAAAGTAGATGTCTGCCTAAACCCTAGCCCAGTTTTGGTGGTGGTGGTGATAACAGTCATAGCAGACAAAACTGCTTGATACTCGTCTTGTGTAAGCACTGTTCTAAGTACTTTGCAGAATTGATTCATATGCTCCTCATAGCATCTTGTGTGATAAGTGTTATTTCCATTTTGAAGATGAGGAAACGGAGGCACAAAGGAAGCTTTGCCCAAAGATACTTAACTAGTGTCCTCGGATTTCAACCCAGGAAATGTGCTTCGGGACTGAATTTTTAACCATCTTGCTGTGCTGCCTCTCGAGCATTTTTCACGTGGTGCTTTTGTAGATCTCAGATAAGCATTTTGTTAGGACCTGGCCAACCTTAATTTGGTGAAAGTAGTTGTAGAAATTCCTGATCCTTTTTCAGTCTGAAAGGATTTGCTGACACTGTCACTCTTAATGGTGATAGTAACGAGGGGCAGCATGGTGAATGCCATGTAAAATTCAAGCCTTGCTTTATCTTGGAGGACTTTATTCCCTTTTCTTTGATGGTACTTTGGAGATTCCAGACTATAAGGGATGCAGCTGATAGTACAGACTCTCTTGATATGTATTTTCCCAGTATATAAAATTATTTGTAATGTACATGTGAGAACCTGGAAGTGACTCTTGGATTTAAAAGTACGGTGTTTACTGCTGGGTCATTGAGCATTTGCTACACAGAAAGTAACCTTGGAGCAATGTTCAAAGGTGATGGCATTACCTAGGAACATGGAGTTAGGCCAGAAAACCACATCTTAAATTCAGATTCTTTTTTTTTTTTTTTTTTTTTGTGACTGAGTTTCGCTCTTGTTACCCAGGCTGGAGTGCAATGGCGCGATCTCGGCTCACTGCAACCTCTGCCTCCCGGGTTCAAGCAATTCTCCTGCCTCAGCCTCCTGAGTAGCTGGGACTACAGGCACGCGCCACCATGCCCAGCTAATTTTTTGTAGTTTTAGTAGAGACGGGGTTTCACCATGTTGACCAGGATGGTCTCGATCTCTTGACCTCGTGATCCACCCGCCTCGGCCTCCCAAAGTGCTGGGATTACAGGCTTGAGCCACCGCGCCCAGCCCTAAATTCAGATTCTTAAAGATTGATGATTTTTCTTGACTTTAAATATTTTCGACTGTTTGAGTGTTTGTTGGTATTTTTAGGCTAAGTGGCCTTTTGTTCTGTGATGTCCTTGTGTATTATAAAATGGGTAATCCCTGTTTCCGGTTAGCTGCTGCTGTTGCTGCTGCTGCGGCCAAGTATAAGTGAAGACTTCCAGCTGTGATTTGCATTGTGTTTTCAGGCCATCTTTTTTTTTTTTTTTTTTTTTTGTGACTGAGTTTCGCTCTTGTTACCCAGGCTGGAGTGCAATGGCGCGATCTCGGCTCACTGCAACCTCTGCCTCCCGGGTTCAAGCAATTCTCCTGCCTCAGCCTCCTGAGTAGCTGGGATTACAGGCATGTGCCACCATGCCCAGCTAATTTTGTATTTTTAGTAGAGATAGGATTTCTCCATGTTGGTCAGGTTGGTCTCGAACTCCTGACCGCAGGTGATCCACCCGCCTCAGCCTCCCAAAGTGCTGGGATTAAAGGTGTGAGCCACCACGCCTAGCCAGGCCACCTTTTGAGTTTCCCCATAGCAGATATAAAAACTGTTTCTAGGGTGCGGTGGCTTGCACCTGTAATCCCAGCACTTTGGGAGGCCTTGGCTGGTGGATCACCTGAGGTTGGGAGTTCAAGACAAGCCTGACCAACCTGGAGAAACCCCATCTCCACTAAAAATAAAAAATTAGCTGGGAGTGGTGGCACATGCCTGTAATCCTAGCTACTCGTGAAGCTGAGGCAGGAGAATTGCTTGAACCCAGGAGGTGGAGGTGACGGTGAGCCAAGATCGTTCCAGCCTGGGCAACAAGAGTAAGACTCAGTCTCAACCAAAAAAAAAAACAAAAACCCTGTTTCTAGGAGTTCATCCTTAACTTGTTCATTCTTACTTGTTGTACCCTAAAAACCACCAACTTGATTTTGCTTGCCATTCATTATGCTCTACATTTGGCATCAGTGAAGCAAGTTATTTATATTTATTTATACCCTGCCTAGTTCCAGAAATGATTTAATTTGGCCTAGGCAAGTGTCTTCTGATGGGGTGTGTGTGTGTGTTGCTAATTCTGCCACTCCAAGAGTCCAGAATCATAAGCTTCCTTACAGGATTCTTGGGTTAGTGAATGCTGGGTTCGTTCTCTTCTTTTCCCTCTCTGTCCAGGAAAATTCTGAGTATCTTTCTTAGGAATGCCTAACACTGCTAGACTGAAAGGTGACATATGTCATTGTTATATGTCTTTTTCCCAAGAAATTTTCTTTTGAGGTTGCTATAGAGAAGCCCTCTGGTATGAAGGTGTTAGATTGGTGCAAAAGTAATTGTGGGTTTTGCAATTAAAAGTAGTGACAAAAGTACAATTACTTTTGTACTAACCTAATAATATATTCCCATTTGTTCTTTTCAGAATAAAGCTTCCTAGGAGTTTAAATGGCTAATGACCTCCTTTACCTTTACTCTTAAGTCGCAGTGTTCTTAACTTGTAGAGGGAGCTTTGAGGGCACATAGAATGAAGTATAATAGCTTCCGTTTGACCTGAGGCACCTCTCAGGTTTAAGAATGTCACCCAGAGATAGAATACGGTGCCAGGTTATCTACCATTTTTTGGGACTCATTCTCTGCAGATGACAGCTCAAGTGTGGCCATTATTTGGGGAAATCATATAATACCACAAACCAGAAGTTTCTGACAACACCTAAACTCCCCATCTTTCACTCTCACCCACAAGGACTGTAGCCCCCAGTGAGGGGCAGTTCGTCTCCGTGTTGGTAGCATTAGCACACATACTCACTACAGCTCTCTTAATACCCGAACTGTGGACAGACCAAATCCTCACTGAACTGAAGCACATTCACACATTAAGGGAGCCCAACGTTGCTCTTTGGCCCTGTGTTTGAACTGGGAAGATATATCTGCTGAATGGAGTTCTGAAAAGTACCTTTGTAAGTCCTGGGAATTCCTATTGACCTTTGGATTTAGGTAAAGTGTAAGTCTTAGGAGAATTGATGAGAATGTAGGAACCAGTTTTAGCCAGTACATTAAGACTAAAATGATTCTATTGTTTGTCCAGCCTTGCCAAAAAGTACAGTGAGAGGGAGAGATCCTAAAACTCTGAAAGCAAATAGCCCACAGCAGTTAACTGTATTGACTTTGGAAACAGGTTATAAACCCAAACCGCTGTGCTGAACTTGAATGGGTGTTTCTTTTCTCCTTTCCTAGGGTAAAAGCTGCTGATGAGAACTGCTCTCTGGTGTTGTTAGGACAAACCTGTATGACCTTCTTTATGTAAATAATTAGCAGGGGAATATTTTCACTTACATTAAAGCCATATATGAAAGAGGTTTCCAGGCTGGCTCTGACAGCCTCTGGCTCCACTGGAGAAGGAAGCCAATACTGAAAAAATTGCTTTCAGTCACACAGAACTTGAGAATATTCTCTATTTCAGCAATGGCTGTGAAGCTGTTTCTTTAAAGTAAAACCCCATTAGAAGGTTAGTCTAGGGTGACTTTACGGTTACAAAAGGAGTAGATTTTGTTTCTTGATGGTACATTGAGTGGTAGACGTTAAAGGTAGAACTGACAACTAATATATATGGAACTAAAAAGCATCTGAAACTTTTAGCAAACCAGTAATATTTAGAGGCTTCTGTCCACTCTGGCTGTGCACCTTTGTCTTGTATACCCATACCAGCTCTTCACATCCTGTTTTTTGAATATATAAAGAACAGTTTTATCTACATTATCAGGAAGACAATTCAAAGCACAGGTCTTGTGAATTGGGAAGACTACTAGCATTGCCATTAGCTGCTTATTTGTGTTTGTGTGTGTTTGGGGGGTGGATTTTAATCCAAGTATATTCATATTCTCACCCTTTAACCAAGAAAATAAAAAGTCTTCAAAATCTTCCCTCTTGCATTGTTTATTGATAGAATGGGAAACTTACTGCCAGTAACTAGTTGTTTCTGAAAGGGTTTGGGTTCCTACTGTATACTTCCAAAAGTACATGCCTCGGGGGAGCCAAGATGAGAGACACACACAACCAAAAATTTGTAAACCCTTTATATTTTAATTGATAAATAAAAATCATAGGCCGGGTGCAGTGGCTCATGCCTGTAATCCCAGCACTTGGGGAGGCTGAGGCAGGCTGATCACTTGAGGTCAGGAGCTTGAGACCAGCCTGGGCAACATGGTGAAACCCCATCTCTACTAAAAATACAAAAATTGGCTGGGTGTAGTGTCAGGCACCTGTAAATTCCAGCTACTTGGGTGGCTGAGGCACGAGAATCACTTGAGGCTGAGTGGTGGGGTTCCAGTGAGCCGAGATCACATCACTGCACTCTTTTGCCTGGGTAAAAGAGCAAGACTGTCTTTAAAAATAAAAATAAGAATATATATATATACACACACACACACCCCTCATACAACACATTTTGAAATATTGTGGATTGGCTAAATTGAGAATTAATACATAACAGGTTTAATGATAATATTAGTATAGAATGGACAACAAAGGGGTTGTACACAATCACATGTGTCTCCTCTTTAGTAAAAACCCTTTTTATTTGCTTAGAATTGAGGAAGAGGGGATGCTCTAAATTGAGGATTATCCGTAGGGGCATCTGTGAGACACATGATGCTGACTGTACCAGTCGCCCAGGATGGGGGTATCCTTCAGTGCTGATAGCATTTGCTATTGCTTTCCAGGGAATCATAGCTGGCATTGTACTTCCACTGCCTCTGGGCTGCTGTGCTCACTCCTCTTAGGCAGGCAAGCAGACCCTTGGGAATCTCAGCATTTGGCCTTCAGGCTTGGTTTCTTTGCCCTTTTTTTTGAACCTTTTATTTGTTACGGGACCACTTTGAGGCTGAAGGTACAGCCCACAGTTTAAGAAAACTGTCCCAGACCTGAGCTAATATAAAAGCCTTTTTCTCTTGTCATTACTACTTCCTCCTCACTGACTAATTAGCCAGCTGCTGCAGGTCTCATTAAACTTCATTAATCCTAAGCATCTGTCTGTAGGAACTGCCTCAAGATAAAAAGAGGAAGCTTCCGCTAAACATTTTTGTTGCTGCTGCTAATTACCACAAGCTATGCTTTTTATTAATTAATGGCTCTGTTTGCCTCCAGATCCTGTTGAAGAACTTTACCCATGCCAGACAACAGGCATTTCATTCTTCTATAGCCGCAGATGTGCTGCTCTGTGGTTTGGTGCATGCGTATCTGTAAATTATCAGGGCCAAGAACAGAATAGCACTGGAAACCAAGTAGTACTGGAAACCAAGGTAGAGGAGAAATACATCTGGAAGTCTAGTTATGCGTAACTTGAACTTGCTCAAAACCTTCAGTTGACACTGATGCTTTTTTTTTTTTTTTTTTTTTTTTTTTTATGTTTTTTTTTTTTTTTTTTTTTTTTTTTTTTTTTTTTTTTTTTGAGACCAAGTTTCACTTTGTTAACCCAGGCTGGAGTACAGTGGCACTGTTTCAGCCCACTGCAACCTCTGCCTCCTGGGTTCAAGCAATTCTTGTGCCTCAGCCTCCCACGGAGTTGGGATTACAGGTGCCCATCACCACTCCCAGCTGATTTTGTTTTTGTTTTTGTTTTGTATTTTTAGTAGAAACGGGGTTTCACCATGTTGGCCAGGCTGGTCTCGAACTCCTGAGCTCAGGCAGTCTGCTCCTCCCAGTCTCCCAAAGATTCATGCTTTTTAGAAACCTGCAGTGGTAAATTATTTCATCACTTTGCTAAAATACATGATGGCAAAACAATCACAAAGCTATTTTTTTTTTTTTTTGACTCACTTCTTCCAGAATCTAAGAAAGCATTTTATTGGGAGGTTGTGATGCCAGAGCATAAGCGATGTTAAAGATGACACTTAAAAAGGAAGATGTCATTTTGGGTCTGGTCTGGTGGTACCTGAGAGCAGGGACCCCTTGAAGGGCCAGGATGAATTATGCTCTTCCCAGGTGTCAGGCAGGGGAGAGGGACACGACCATTTAGAAATACAGAGGATTATTTCTGATAAGGGCTTCTGCACTGAATTATGTAGTGCAAAATCTCCCGTTTTGGAATTGTCAGAAATTAAGATTGCAGGATACCTTACGGGATTTAATTCAGTGTGTTCCATTTAGGGTGGGGGGGTGGAATTTACTCAGTTTTCAGGCTTGAGCCCCATTTCATATCAGCTGTAGCCAAAGGTCCTTGCTAATGTAGAATTCTATATAGAGTGATGGGGGGCTGTGGAATCAAACTGCTGGAACTGTGCATGCTTGGTGACCGTGGGCAAATCACTGCACCTTTGTAGGCTTGAGTTTGCTCTTATGCAAAATATGTTTGGTGATAAGAGTACCTACTTCACACAGTAATTGTGAGAATTGAGTTTTAATGAAGTGCTTAGAAGAGTGCCTGGCCCTGGTAAGCACTCAGTGAACCTTGACTGTGGGGGTGAACATGGAAGAAGATGATTTAATTCCTCTGTCATCTAGGACCATGCTGGAGCCCTTCCTATTTGCGTAGGTGAAGAAGGACTGGTGGATCAATCCCCGCTGGCCTCTGATCCTATCCCTGAAGCTGCTTGGTGATGTCCCCTAGACCCAGTTGTCAGCTCTGAAGCTTTTACCCCTTGACTTACCTCTGGTCATTTGGTCCCACAGTGCTTTGCTTGGTCCTCTCTATTGCCACCTGTTCCCCATGCAGTATAATTACCTGTTAATCAGGCTGGTAGAAGTAAACTCTTTCTGTGTCTATCCTTATTTCTTACTGCGTAGTACAGCAATTTAAAACCTTTTTAAGAATGAATTTGCATTTTCTGTAGATGAAGCCTGAGGTGGAACCCCAGTAAATAAAGAGTATGAAATGGGAGCTTTTCTGACGAAAGTGCAGGTGAAAAGATACTTGGAGGCTGACCCCTTCCCCCTGCCACGCTTAGCTCTTTCTGCATTCCTTGCTATGAACAGGGTTTGAAAACTATGCCCCTGGTGTCCTATAGACCGCAGTGTTTCTTCAGTGAATGTCAGTTTTTAAAAATTAATACACTGGGTGTCTCCATCTATTAAAAGGAAGTATTAATGTTTGTTTGCCATGTTATGTTTATAAAAGCTATGTAAAGTTAACTACCGATTGAGTATTCCCCAGAAGAAAGACAGGAAAATTCAGGGTGGCATTTTATTTTAGAGTCTTCATTGAAGGCAGCAGAACACATAGGCCCTTTTGTGGTGCCCTGGAAGAGTTTGTTTTCCTCCCATGATTGCTCTTTTTATTCCTACCCATCAGTCTCAGATCTTTCGGGTGAACATCAATTCTTTTATCAAATAAAAAATAATTTCATATTTTCTCCTTAAATGGAAGTGCTCTTTAGATTTTTCAAAATTAAGTGCTCCTAAAAAAGACAAAAACAGAAAACCGGCGGTGTATTAATAGAAACACAGAAGTGGAAATACCTCCTGTCTTTGTTTCTACTCCCTTGAGAGAAGACAGTTAATAGTTTGAAAGATATACTTCCATACCTTTTTATGCAGTTACTTACATTTAAATATATATATTCATAGGGTCATGCTGAATATATACACTGTTCTATAAGGTACTATTTGCATTCAGTAATATTTATGGCCACTTTCCCAAGCCTGTATGCTGTAGGTTTTCCTTATTCTTTTTAATGCATATTACTATTCTAAGGATGCCCCATATTTTACTTATTCAACCTATTAATATATATTTAGTTTCTAGTCTTTTCTGTTTTGCTGTTGCTATTGTTTCTGACAATTATTTTTTAAACCTGTAGTGCACATTCTGTACATCTTTGTCTTCTTGCACAAGTATTTCTAGAAAACAAATATCTATAGATGTGATTGGTAGATGGAGGAAATATATATTTTAAATTTTGATATCACTACTTACCTTCCCACCAACCACATGTGAATGCCCTAGTTTCTCCACGCCTTCAGTAGGTGAAAGGATTTGTCTTTCAAATGTTGTATAGAATAGGGTTACAGTTTATTTTCACCTACTGCCACCTACTCCTGAAAGTGGAGCCTCTGCTGTCTGCCACCCTAGCAGAACATCTATAAGTTTCCAGCCCTTCCCACCGAGATCCAAGATTATTACCTTTATGGAGGCTGTTGAGAAGTAGTCAAGGTCATTATTAAACAATAAAATGCCCCTGAAGAACAAATCAGCTAGAGCAAGAAGCTTCCTAGGCTGTGTCAAGATAGCTGAGCAATGAGACTACTCCTGCGACAATGTTGGCCTGCTGTCTCCCTCCTCACACCCAAACTGATGAAACTACAAACAGCCAGGTGCCCACACCTGTTAGAAGCACCTGACTTTTTAGAGTGGGAGGTAAAGCCTTGCATGTAGGGACAAGGGAGAGGTGGGGTGGGAGGCTTGCACGATGATACACTCATGGGTGTTATAATAAGATCCGTATTCTGTTTTATGGGAAGAGATTTGCATTTAAGTTTAGCAACACTTTGCAAGAGGTTTACATTTCCAAAACAAGTAGGACAACAGAAAAACGGATCTCCTCCTTTATGCCTACTTTTTCAAAACTTTCCTTTTTCATTTGAAGAAAATTAAATTTAGATGACCAGTTTTAAGCTCAGAAGGCTCAGTATGACCCAAGCCATACATTATCTTGTATAAAAGTGGGTTTAAAGCTTTGGTTAGTGTTCCTATAATGCAAAATAGGTTTTGATTTAAAATAACACAGGAACACTCTTGGGTTCCGTAAACTGTCAGCTGTCCTGCCCTCTTCTGATTAGTGTGAGGGATTCTGTGGTGCCACCCTGCCTGTTGGCTAGTCATCAAGGGGTTGAGTCTGAAGTCATTTTCTCCTCCAATTTTTCTGTCCTTCTTTATTAAAACAAGGCAATGTACATAGAGTACTTATAGGGTTTGTCTGCCAAAACTCTGTAGTATTTGGTTTTGAAAGAAATCTTGTGTTACCACTTTATCATATGGGTGAGGTTGAGGAGAGCCACAAAGGAAGTTAGCAGAAGTGTTTTTCGATGTTTGGCCCTATGTGTAATAACTTTCACTTTTACATGTTAAGATATCTTTAAAATAATTGAATGGTAGCTGAGTATTAATTAATGCTGTGAACTTTCACAGAGTCAGAAATTACTCCTTAAATTTTTAAAGAGAGAATTCTTAATGCTTTTAGATGTCCTTCCCAGTGTCCTTATACTAGTTATTCAATAAATGGTTGCTGATTGACTAACGCAAGATAAAAAAAAAATGACAGGCGACCTTTATGGCTGAATGTTGGGTGCTAGTGTTCTACCTGGAATAATTTTTCAGGCAGTGGAATACTTGGCTGAGTTGCATATGTAACTATGGACTGGGTCAGCCTATAATTCAGCAAATTACTTCCTGAATGAACAATACTCTGTAAGAAGTGAAATTTTGGGTTACACATTCGGATATCACTTAGAAAATAGTGCTAAACTTTAAAATTATTTGGTTTTAGAATTTTCTAAATCAGGGAGCAGCTTGTCAGTATAAAATTATGCATTTTGTTTTTTAATCTTATCATGGTTTTGGAGGCAACTTACCCCACTCCTCCCCAAACACACATATGAAGTCCGTGGCTTACTTGCATAGACAACTGTGATTGTGGAGTTTGGCACTGGAATGGAGACAGTCTTACTTAATTTATCAATCTGTCATTTCAACCCAGAAACTTTCTACAGTAGGTTATGGTTACTGGCCAGAAAGGGTTTAGGTGACTAATGTGTAATGTTCTTCAGAACAGAAGCCAATTTTTAAATCCTTGTGTGTTTTTATATTCATTTATTTTTAAATATAATTCCTCGTTTCATTAAGTGGAATCTTGTCATAATTCTATAGTTTCAAGTGGTAACTTGGCATTGCTATGGCTTTCTTTATTCCAAAATGCTAATTCTTTGCAGATAAATTTATACATGCTGTATAGCCTTATTTGGAGGACTTCTATATCTTAGCTTATCTTAGATGAGAACTTCCATACTTAATTGATTCAGGGATTGATTATTTTAGTGAATGCTATACAGTCCATGAACAGTAGACAGCTTTGTGTGGTGGCTTTAAGTCTTTGATGTACCCCTCTTTCTGGTCTATGCATCTTTCTGGTTTAAAAGAAAAAAAAAAATTCTGAGAACTTAGCTCTTTGAATTCAATGAATTACTGTTAACTTTGACATCCTCATTAAATAGGAGAACTGTCAGAAACTGTCACAGTGGCTGGAATTGGTTTTGTTTGTTATCTTGTTGGCAACGCCAACCTCTCTGGGCATCTGTGCAAAAATATTGAGGTAGAGCAGAATCCTCTTCTATCTTGAATGTCTGAAGATAATGTGACTTGTGTGTGTGTGAAAGAGTTCTGTTTTTCCTCTTTGTACCTAATTCCTTGGCCTTGAGAATTCTGGAAACCTGGAGTAGATTGAAAACCATAATAAGCAAGGGTCGGGGAGCAATTTATTTGATTTTTTAATAAACTACCTTTGACTAGCTTACATGCTCCGTAGAGCTTTAAGGCTACTTTTTGTATGTATTGCATGAAATAAGAAACATCACAAATTTGAATTCCCTCTCAGTACCTCTGCTTAATCCCAAGGCTCATACAACAAAAGCCTACCTTTAGCCCTTGAAGATGATGGTAGACTGGTGTAGAATACAATATTTACTGCTTCTTTTTTTTTTTTTTTTTTTTGAGATGGAGTTTTGCTCTGTTGCCCGGCTGGAGTACAGTGGCACGATCTTGGCTCACTGCAACCTCTGCCTCCCAGGTTCAAGCGATTCTCCTGTCTCAGCCTCCTGAGTAGCTGGGACTACAGGCACACGCCACCATACCCAGCTAAGTTTTGTATTTTTAGTAGAGACAGGGTTTCATCATGTTGGCCAGGATGGTGTCTACTGCTTCTTTAATGTTGCTTAGGAAAAATATCACACAGACATCTCCCTCCACCAAGTATTGCAATTATACTTCTTTCATAAAGCCTCGAGCATGCCTGTTACGGTTGTTGCCCTTTAAAATGTTCTTTTCTGCTTAGTCTGTATTCGTGTTAACGTTCTGCTATGTAAGTTTAATAATTAAATAGATGGTATCTATTTAGTTTTAAGCTTTTTCTAGCTTTTAAGGGCATTATAAGTTACCCTCAGCCCACCTTGGATTGAAGTTCCCTTCTACAGAGGACTGGGGGAGAAGAGGTGATGGTAAATGAAGTGTCCATCAAAGTAAGGGCAGAGCAGCCTTCAGTTTGTGGGGAAGGCCAGGAAGTTGGAAGATCAAGCCTCTAGTTGCTCCACCCTTCTCATCCTTTGAAGGTGAGGGTTCAGCCTTGAGGTCTAGCCTGTGGTAATTACCATAGTTTGTCCCTCCTGACAACTGGGATAGCACACTGTCCATCCCATGTATGAAGGTAGCCAGAAAGTTACCTGCTCTGCTGGGTAGCATAGGGGGCCCCCAGTTCACCCCTTGACTGACCTAACATGTGGCAGAGCCTAGTAATATCACTTAACAGAAAATGCATGTGGCTACTGAGCATTAACCTGGCAACATATTCAATAGCAAAATTTAAAGTAGTACCCAGTGTGGTGCCTTGTTCATAGCAAGCACTTAGTGCATATTTGCTAAGCTGATTTTGATTTGAAGTGGAGTATGGGATGTGGGATCAACAGTATTACTATATTAAAATGTTTTAAACCAGGACATGCCAAACTTTTTCTATAAAGGGCCAGATAATAACTGTTGGGCTTTGTGGGCCACATGGAATCTCTATGGCATATCAGCTCCCCCCTCCCCTCCCCCCTCCCCTCCCCCTCC
>NW_016107458.1:3526527-3535694 GCF_001604975.1 Cebus imitator
CCGCTCTCTTAAAATGTAACACCTGTCTAGCTCCCAGGCTATAAAAAAAGGCTACTGGCTGAAGTTTGCTGACCCCTATTTTAAATTAATCTTTTAACTGAGTCTGAAGGAACTGACCAGACATGGATGGTTGTGATTTTTTTCCTCTGGTTTTGGGGAGGTAATGTCTTGTTTTCCTCAGGCAGTGTGGAGAAACTAAATAGTTCCTCCACTCAGGTGGTTGGAACTAAATAGCTGCGATCCCGCACTCCCTGTGTGGGATAACAGTTTGTAATGGAGGAGGGAAAGTGAGTGAAGATCCTAACGGCATCACCGATACACACCTAGGCTTACTTCAACCTTTGCCCTAACTGGTCAATCACCCTGGCTGCAGTTCCCATTTTGTAGAGATGGAGGGTAGCAGGTTAGCAGGCTTAGGATATGACTCCCTGTATGTGAAACCAGTTTGGAAGTGTGCCACCCATTTTTAGTCAAATATAGTGAACAGCTACTGAGTATTTTATCTCAAGGTCCTAATTTTGTTTTTGTTTTTGTTTTTTAAAGCATTTGCTTTTTCCTCCTGGTTTTGGCACCTTACATGAGTATTTTTGTTTTGCTTTTAAAAAATTTTTTTTAATTTTTGTGGGTACATAGTAGGTGTATATATTTTATGGGGTATGTGAAATGTTTTACTAAATAGGCATGCAACGCTTAGTAATCACATCATAGAGAATGGGGTATCCATCCCCTCAAGCATATATCCTTTGTGTTACAAACAATCCAGTTATACTCTTAGCTATTTTTAAATGTACAGTTAACTTACTATAGATTAATTCATACTGGTTCCCACCTTAGCTCTTATCTTAGAAGCGGTAGTTGTGTTACTTTGCCTATTATTTTCAGAGAAACCCCCGACCATAACCTCAGCTCCCTCCACAGTCTTGGCTTCTTAGGGATTGTGATTTTTACGGGACTCACCTTGACAGAGGACTGTGACAGAGGCAGGACCCTGGGGATAGAGCCTCATTTCTCAGTTATTGTGGGTCTGCTCTCAGAGGTTGTCCCTGCAGTGCCTTGGTTGCCAAGTTGGCAAACTGGGGGTTGTGCTGCTCAGAAGAAAGACCTTCTGGAAGCTTCGGGAGGTACTGATCAGTGAATGCAACCTGCAGGTGTCAGGTCATATAGAGCTCGTGGTGGGTTTTGTAGTCTGCCCATCAGACTGTAAGTACTAGCAGACAGTTACATATTTGCTTTGCATGCTTTTAGAACAGGTATTTACATGTGTGTTTTTGTCCATGAAGCAAGTTAAAAAGTTAGGAAAACGGTTTTAACTCAAGTTCTATTTTTATACAAATTAGCAAACATGAATTTAAAGCCTTCAGACTAATCTGTCATAGGGAGGACTTCAGTCAAAAGATTAGTTTCCTTCCTCTTGCTGCCTCAAGATAACAGTTGGATTCTCTGTTATCAATACAGCCAGTTGCCTGTTTCCGGCTTCCTGCTCTGTGTATTTTGTGTGTAACTCATGGGAAATGATTTATTTATTTTTTCAAGCTAAGGCGCATAGGGGGACTCCACCCTACCACTATTCTTTTGTTGTGAGTTAGGATTCTTTTTTTATTCTTTATTTTAAAACAATTCAAGAATTGAACTTTCATAGATAAATGGTTAAAATTGGCATGAATTAAGTCTTGTGACAGTAAGCCTGTTTGGATCATGTTTAAATTATATTGTAATATGATGCAATAATGTCCTAATCACACTCTTGTGTATTTTGCAACTTCACTTTACTGTACAGGTATGTGGTGGCAATTGCCCAAAGGTAAACAAAAAACAGAATTTGTCAAACAGTTTAGGTTAGCTCTGGACCCATTTTAGGCTGAATGACAGCACCACAAAATTGCATTTTTATCATATTTCAGACATTGAGGAAAAATTGCAAGAAGCAATTCAGCTGTCAAAGATTTTTAGTGCTATACATTGACAACTTAACTGCCTAGGGCCAGTCTTTGTGATTTGAAATTTCCCTCCTCCTCAACAATTTCAGTGAGATCACCACTAACAGCAAGATTTATTGAAAACCTAGTTGCTAGACACTAGAGGTTTGCTGATTTGTTCAACAAATGTTTATTGTGCACCTACTTTTACGTCAGGTGTATGCTAAGGCTCTATACAGAACTAAGATTGGGCCTTTGTCTCTGAGCCAACTGCAAGTTAATTGAAGAGCTAGGACACAGGATGCATAATAAAAAGATAAGCGACCACATCCCATCAAATGATATTGCTGACATCCAATAGAAGAAGGCCTCTTGTAAGAACTCATCTTGGCTGGATCTTAAAGGAAGGGTGAGAGAAAATTGCCTTCCAGGTTAGAAGAATGATATGAGTAAAGATGGGAAAAAGCAGTGTATAAGGTGAGAGTTCAGAGCATGAGAGTAAGACCTGTTGGGTTGGAACAAAAAACAGCATGTCAAGGAAGTTCCCAGACGAAGCCAATACCTTAGGAGAGCCCGTTTGGGACCTTTGAATGCCAGGCTCAGAGATTTGGACTGTTTTCTGGATAGCTGGGGTCCGTTAAAGGTTTTGGTGCAGTGTTGCATCTTTGAAAAACAACTGTTTGAGGAACATGACTGTGGTAGTGATGTTTAAGGTGGATTAGAATGAGGGGAGAGGCACAAGGCAGAGGAGTTCAGGTGGGGTCTGAAACCACCCAAATTGTGGTGAGCTTTGTCCAAAGCACACAAAAATACCTGTCAAAATTACTCTCTTAGCAACTGATCTTGCACTTCTTTGTAATGTCGTTTTGTTATTTTTTAACTTTTTATTTTGTATCCCCAGCTAGATTCCTAGTTCATTGAGGGTAAGAGACCTTATCTTAGACACAGAGTTCTAGGTACAGTATGCCTTTGTAATATTTGAGCTCACTAATACGCTCAATTTCAGATTAGTCAGCTAACACAGTATTATCGATTTAAATAGTGGGGATATGTTCATGGGATGATTGCTTCCTGTTGTTTTGAATCTTCTCCTCAGCTTCCATCCCTGTAATTCCTTTCTTTCTTACTTTGAACCTAAGTCTACACATAACTTAACTGTATGTCTATGTAAAGCAAAAACTACACGTTTGTCATCTCTTACTTAGGGGGTAGGCCATTATTTTAGCACCATTGAAGAGCCTGATAGAAAATTTTCTTGGGTTATACCTGCAGGTTCGGACTACTTGAAAAGTAAAAGGAAGATTCCTTCTCTTAAGCCAGGTATAAATTCAGTCTTCAGGGGAATAATGAATAGGATCTTTTGACAGTTCCTGTTTCTGTATTTCCCATTTTTTCCATCCAGAGATGTTCCATGCCTTCAGGCTTTCCTTTATTCTTGGCTTCCATCCGTTTCCATAACCAGAACTGTGGCATATGGTGAATATGGTTGTGTTTAGCACTCTGTGCTAAGGGCATTGCAGAAAGATGCCGTACAATCATTTCCATCACGCAATGCCCTTCTGCTTGTCAGAGCTATTTCTGTATCCTATAACTTGACTCACACTAACAGAGTGTTCATTTTTTCAATTATAGCAAATTCTCCATAGTAAATAAATATGGGGCTAGGAGCAGTAGCCCACACCTATAATCCCATCACTTCAGGAGGCCAAGGTGGAAGGATCACTTGAGACCAGGAGTTCGAGATCCGCCTGGTCAACATAACGAGACCATATTTCTACAAAAAATGAAAACAGTAGCCAGGTGTAGTGGTGCATGCCTATAGTCCTAGCTACTTGGGAGATTGAGGTCGGGAGATTGAGGTCGGAAGTTTGCTTCAGCCCAGGAGTCTAAAGTCACAGTGAGCTGTAATCACACCACTTCACTCTAGCTGGGGCAAGAGACTCCTTCTCTAATAAATTCATTGGTTAATTAATTTAAAAATATAAATTAAAAAATTATATAGAAGCATTACAGCCTTTCAGTATTTATCACAGTCATTCCCTTAAAAGAAAAGAAGTAGATGTTATGCTTCTAGAAGAAGATGATGATGGAGAGGATATTCACAACCTTTTGTTTTAACCATTAAGCAAATGTGTTTCAAATATGTCATCCTTTTTTTCTAATACATCTTCTGAGAATTTCAAGTTGTTTATCAGAAACCAAACAACAAAAGATAGTGAATCTCAGCACATGATAGGAGAAGGTGTAGCTATGCTTTTTAATCCGTCTTGCCTGACTGGAATAGAAGAGACAGAGCCAAGGACCTCACCACTACTGGCTGGTGACACTTAGCAGACCTTAATCCCACCGAACCTTGGGCTTTGCTGGAGATAACTCTAGCATCCCACCTACCTGATAGTTGTTGTGAAGATCTAGTGAGCTTTTTTTTTTTTTGAGATGGAGTTTCGCTGTTGTTACCCAGGCTGGAGTGCAATGGCGCGATCTCGGCTCACCGCAACCTCCGCCTCCTGGGTTCAGGTAATTCTCCTGCCTCAGCCTCCTGAGTAGCTGGGATTACAGGCACGTGTCACCATGCCCAGCTAATTTTTTGTATTTTTAGTAGAGACAGGGTTTCACCGTGTTGACCAGGATGGTCTCGATCTCTTGACCTCGTGATCCACCCGCTTCGGCCTCCCAAAGTGCTTCTAGTGAGCTTTGAGAAACTATGAAGTGCCATTCAGATGCATGGCGGTGTTATTGCAGACACACCATCTTATAAAATTCTGTTTGTAGGAAGGAGCAGCATACTAGGATTTCCCATGTAACTTCCTCCTTCTGGGAATCAGAATCTGGTGTAAATGTTGCCACTCACTTGAAGGTGGGTTTTTTGTCTCAGTAGTTTTTGTTGACGGTAGTTGGCTAATTTATCTCTGATCCTGTGGAACTACATATTGAGCTGGTTGGATCTTCACACTCTGAAACACTCTGGTTCCTAGGTTCTTGGGGCTCCAAGGACATTTTGGTAGAATTTGTGGCCCTGAGAAGCTTATTTTGAGACCATCCTCAGGAGCCCTTCTTTATGTCTCTCACCCCTGTCTTGGCACAGAGATGACCTCACCACACTCCTCCCACGGAGGGCTGCTGGTTCTTTTTGTCTTTTTTTTCACTTAGTTTTCCACTTTTCCTCCCTGGACTGCCAGAGCTGCAGCCGTCCCGAGTCCTGGGTTGTGTTGTAGGTAAGTGATGTCCAGGCTACTTAGCGGTGGGGTCCTCAGGCGTGATCTTAGATCCCACTTGTACCACATTGGACAGTATTGCAAAGAGGGGATGGTGAGAAGTGTTTGAACCTGAAGGCCTTTACGTGGAGAGTGAGGAGACCTATTCTCTGTACTCTCAAGGTGGTGCAAGCCTTAGCGGGCCATGGAGACAGGTCTAGTCTTGATGGAGGCACCATCCTAACAGCTGGAGAGTCACCCAATAATGCAGCAGACCCCTTACAAAATAAGGACTTGGGTTAGGATGATGAGACGATGGGTGATTTTAAGTCTTATATCATGGAAACACTTTTTAAAATGTTGTGCATGAGGCATTATTGCATAGTGATTGAGAATCTGGACTCTGGAGCCAGCCTGCCTGGAGAGTTGCTAGCTCCTGCCTTATGGGGCAGTTGTGGGGATTATAAAGTACATTTGGTCCTCCATATCTGCAGGTTCCCCATCTGTGGATTCAGCTGACAACAGATAGAAAATACTTGGAAAAAAAAATTAACCATACAACAGTAGAATATAATAAAGATAAGATGCGATATGGCAACTATTTCCCAGCATTTACATCTTATTATTATAAACTAGAGATGATCTAAAGTATGCAGGAAGATGTATGTCACTTTCAGGCAAATACTATACCATGTTATATGAGGGATTTGATCATAAGGAGTTTGGTTTCTAAGGGAGAGCTTGGAACAAATTCCCCATAGATACTGAAGAACGACTGTGCCTCAGACAGTAAGTGCTCAGTGAATGCTATAACTATATTTTAATTAGAAAGAACAAGTCATTTTCTTTCCATGCAACTATTAAGTAACCTTCTGCCACACACATGTGCACATAATTTCCTCATGTTCTGGGATTTTTAAATAGCTGGGCCAGGTGTTGAAGAAGGAATTCTTTGAAAGAAAACTGATTTAGATAATGTATAAAGGTTTGTTCAGTCCTGAGATTATACAATTCCATGACCCTCTGGTAAGTTTTGTTGTTGTTGTTGTTGTTGTTTTTGTTTTGAGACAGGGTTTTGCTCTTGTTGCCTAGGCTGGAGTGCAATGGCGCAATCTTGGTTCACTGCAACCTCTTTCTCCTGAGTTCAAGCCTCACAATGTAATCCCGCCTCACAAGTAGCTGGAATTACAGGTGTGTGCCACCACATCTGCTACTTTTGTATTTTTAGTAGAAACGGGGTTTCACCATGTTGGTCAGTCTGGTCTGGAACTCCTGACCTCAGGAGATCCACCTGTTTTCGCCTCCCAAAGTGCTGGGATTACAGACGTAAGCCACTGCACCTGGCCAATTTCTTAAATGATTTGAATTAATGAGACTGTTTCTTTGCTGGAGAAAGTGAGAGGGAACTAATTTAGAGCAGTTACAACACTGCACGCCTTGATGTGCACTTTACCGCCTCTTGTTTGGTGCTGGGCAGTCTTTAGATGAGTCCTTACAATATGTAATCTTAGTAAAATGTGGGAGGGTAGGGGGCAAATACAACTGAGAGATGCCCCCAAGGGGCAGCGGCACAGAGATGCTTGTTCCTTGGAGACACCACTTACCAAGTTTTGGGCAGAGCTGTATGGGAACCTACCCAAGCCAACATCAGGTTTAGCTGCATCAGCTTCTTGGGGAGGACTTCATAACAGAAATACAAGGCCCAGAAAAGGTAAAAGGAGAACAGGAATGGTGTGAGGCACAAAAGTGCCCACCTCATATCACCCCAGACCTGGCCCACCCTGGCTCCCTGCTGCTGCTGCTCCTCTGCCCTGCAAAGGGTGTGCCCTTTGTGGCATGACTGGGCCTCAAGGCAGGGCATTTCTGCTGCCTTTGAGCTGACCTGCAGATCATCAAAGAGGATAATGAAAGAATAGCAACCCAACTTGGGAAGTGCTCTCTGGAGAGTGCCTTTGAGACAAGTGCCAGCTCCAGTTGGTGTCAGCCCGGAATGCTTGAACCAAGCTTTCTCAACCTGGCACTGCTATCATTTGGGGCCAGATAATTCTTTGTTGTGGGAGCTATCCTGTATACTATAGGATGTTTAGCAGCATCCTGGGCCTCTACCCTCTAAATGCCAGTAGCGTCTACCACTGAGTCATGACCATCAAAAATGCCTATAGACATTGCCAAATTGCTAAATGTGCCGAGAAAGCAAAATTGCCCCTGCTGGAGAATCTTAGGTCTAAATAACCAAACCAGTATGGAGCTTGTAAGCGCTACCTTCTCGTATCACCATGGTTGCCTGATGCTCATAGGGCTGGAAGTCGGCTCACTGCCTTCTGCTGTCGCAACACCTCCTCATGCGACTAGGCCAGTCACAGCAGCTTGAGCTTGGAAACACTCCTGGATTGCCTTTCATCGTCAGTGCCAGGGGCCTTCTGCTCCTCCTCAGGCGCCTGGCCTATCTTCCCCGGCCTTGCTGGGTGGGGAGTGCAGGGGTGATGTCATTGTGCCTTCCCAGGAAGGGTGGAACAAAGGAGGGAGTCCCCAAGGACATGCAGCCTCATCCTCTACTGAGCTACCAGGTGGATTTCTTTCCCCCTCTGTCTCCGTCCTTCCGGCTTCAGAAGCATTTGTTATTCAGCAGGCTCTCCATTGTAAGAGGACATTCTAGTTGGCTGTGTCTTTGTGTATCTCTGTTGAGTCTGTTTCCTGCCCCTTGTTTGTCATGAGGGTGTTGATTCTGGTCTGGTCCAGAATCTTCTGGATGGAATCTTATGAGTCTTTTCCGGTATGGGGGTGTGAGCCCGAGGAACTTAGATCCTGTGTGATTTTTCCAACACTCTTGCACTTCCTGGGGACTGCTCCTGGTTCTGTGAGGAGAGTTAGAGCGAGGGGAATAGGAAGAGAAGGCAGGAATGCAAGAGCTTATTTTTTTATTTTTGACATCTCTTCCTCCTCTTTCTTCCCATCTTCCTTGAGTTTCTAAGGACCATGGTGGCCCTGGTGAGCTCTCCCGGCACAGATCTCAAAGTCTGTTTGGTTTCAGCTCTGTTCTCTCTGCACCCACCCGTGACCTCTCCCTTTGTCTCTCTATGGGGAGAAGGGTTGGAGTTGGGCTGTAACTCTTTAAGACAGGGCACGAAGGAAGTGTTTTGACTGTTGTTTCTGGCAAATCCTCAGAGTTTCCTTGTAGAGGAACCTGTTAATTCAACACCTGAAAGAAGTCGGACTCCTTTAATGAGGGATTCACCCAAAAGCATGACAGTTGGCTGAGGAACACATTTTATGCTTGTTTATTTAGAAATACTTTGATTCAAGCAGCTCTTCATTTTGATCTTGCTCACTTGCTTCGTTAAAGACATTATCTGACTCCACTATGAGGCATAAAGGATATTTTAATTAAAAAAAATTTTGTTAATCCTAAATACATATGAACTAGGAGTTACTTGCCTCCTCAATAAGAGGCCATCTGTGAAATGCACCTTACATTCTGCTCTATACCTGCTTTTTCAGAATGGCTAAGCTTAGCCCTAGAATTACAGCTCCGGAGTCACTGTAGTAAAGTTGCCATCCATCACAATGACTTCATGATCAATAATGCATGTGGTCTTTGCTGTGGGACCTGTCGTGATGTTATTGGTGCAGCTCCTTTTCCGGTCTGCAGCCTGCCCCTCACTGTCTTTTACTCCTTCCCCAATCCTTTCCTTTTTGATTCTGTGTTTCTGGCTAGCGTTCTGTCTGGCGAAGGGCCCTCCTTCTGTCTGGATGGGTAGTTCCTTTTAGGAGAGGCTGGACATCGAGGAGCCGCTGACTGTAGCAGGTGGCCGGGGATCTTGGCAGATCCCCTAGCTGACTCTCCTGCCAGGTCGGCAGCTGTAAAAATCTCACCCACTGTCATTTCTGCCTCAGTCCCTCCCTGTGGTGGGGTGGTGGAGGCTCAGCAAAGCCTTCAGACAGACCTTCCCAGGATGTTGGGCTGTTTGCTGTCCTTCTGGCCAGCCTGGGAATCCAGTACTCTCTGGCCACTGGGCGCATGACTTATTAGCAAGGGTGGCTTTTTTTTTTTTTTTTT
>NW_016107458.1:3536974-3609545 GCF_001604975.1 Cebus imitator
ACTGCAACCAGCACCTCCCAGGTTCAAGTGATTCTCCTGCCTCAGCCTCCCGAGTAGCTGGGACTACAGGCATGTACCACCATGCCTGGCTAATTTTGCATTTTAGTAGAGACGAGGTTTCCATGTTGGTCAGGCTGGTCTCAAACTCCTGACCTCAGTGATGATCTGCCCACCTCAGCCTCCCAAAGTGCTGGGAATATAGGTGTGAGCCACCACGCCCGGCCTGCCTGCCATTTTCTTTGTTGTTCATGGTGTGTGACTTAGCAGGTGAAGGGGGTCATTGCAAATCAAGGTCATGAGTGAATTTATCTTGTCCAGTGTTGCCTAATCCTTTGTAGGTGATGGAAGCAGTTTTCTGCTGTCTCCTGAGTTTTCTTACCCTATACCCTTTCATATACTCACCTTTTGGAGGAATAATAGCTGTAAGATGTATGTTGGAAGCTTTACTAGTGAAGTATTATGGTATTGGCAAGACTGCAAAGGACCCTGGTGTCGTCTGCATCCTGCTGCCTCTTCAGCAGGGATGAGAGAAAAGAAAGGGGAGCAAAGGATGTTCTGCTAACAGGTGTACCTGGGCACTCACATGTTTAAGGATTGGACAGTTCCTACACAGAAACTCCTTGACTTATGAGGTTATATCCCAATAAACTCCTCATACGGTAAAAAAGTTGTAAGTTGATCCATCAATAATCAGTGTTCTTCCTTCTCAAAGACATGACTGCAGTTAAGGGGCACTAAGTGGAGGTGTCCTTGGAGTTCAGTTTTGCAGACTAATCTTCCTCTAGCTGGGATCTCGTGGCCCTGCTGGCATGTGCCTGCTCCTGCCAGTGCTGTGGTCAGTGGTAAAACAAGTTCTGCTCTGCTTGCAGATGAGCGTGAAGCCGTGCAGAAGAAGACCTTCACTAAGTGGGTCAATTCCCACCTTGCCCGAGTGTCTTGCCGGATCACAGACCTGTACACTGACCTTCGAGATGGACGGATGCTCATCAAGCTGCTGGAGGTCCTCTCTGGAGAGAGGCTGGTGAGTTATGATGTGAAGAAGTGCCGTGCATTGTCAGTGGGAAAATATTTTTGAAAAATCAAGTGTGGACCTGTCTCCTGTGGAATTCTGCAGTTAATGATTGATAGTTTTGAGGACAGTCTTGAGAAGGGAGTTGAGGGCTTCAGGGAAAGCGTCAGTGTCACATTCCGAGCCTGGGTGATGTTCTTGAGCTGTAATAATGCCGCTTCTTTCTGGTAATTTGCAAGGTTACTACCCTTGGTCAGGAAGAACTTGGCTGGGGTCCCTGTTAAACAGGACACGGTGCTGGAATTTGAAGGGCCAGGCTTGGGCGCTGGCTTAAAGGTGAACCTGTGTCCCACATGAGATGATGGAATGTTTTCTAAATTTGCATCTTTCTGATTGTCTGGAAAATCTGAGCTGCCATCTTAAGCTGGCAAAATTGAATTCAGTGGTCTCTGACTTTTATTTTCTTCCCTGAATGCTTTTTATTTTGGGGGTGGAGGGAGAGGCTGGAGTTTTGTCATCTGTTTGGGAACAGAGCTTCTGATGAAATCACCTGGCCTTTTCAGGCAGGAAAGCTGTCAGCCTACAGTGAAAATTGTATCCTCAATCTGTTTCCCAAAGCTGCCTCGGCCCTTTCTGATGTGACTTCTGTTTATGCATCTTAAACCAAAGAAGCTTAAACAAGTCACTGTGACTGATCCAACAGGTTTTGTCTCGCCTTGGTTTGAAAATGGTTGCTGTGTCCTCCTAGAGCACATGTAGTGCAATAGGTGGAGGTGGGACTGAGCCAGAAGCCAGCACCCAGGGATGGAGACCACATCTGCACTGACATC
The DNA here is from genome assembly GCF_001604975.1 of Cebus imitator. NCBI lineage: Eukaryota > Metazoa > Chordata > Mammalia > Primates > Cebidae > Cebus > Cebus imitator. Next base: position 3,538,814 of record NW_016107458.1, read on the forward strand.
ACCAGGAAAATATGATGCTGGCGGTTGGCAGGGCTGCTAGAAAGCATTATTTTTAACTTGATCTCCACCCTCTAGCTTGCCAGCCACAGTGGGCCTGTATGCAGACCAGCCCCACACCTCTGACCACAGGCAAGAGTCTAAAGTTGTACCTTGTCCTATTTTATCAGCCCACAGACAGAACTGCCTTTTTGAGCCTGGGTAAAAAGGGAGGCAGAAGAGTATTCTTTTCCCTGCCTTCTATTCAAGAACAGGGATCTCCCGAAGATAGTGAAGCCCTGTCTTCTCTGTAGTGAGTTTCATCCATGGTCTTTGTTCCCTGAGCATGTAGGTCTTGTGGCCTCATTTTCTGTGAGGGTTTGTGGGTCACACTAGACAAACTAGATAAATAAAGGAGGTCCCTGCTCAAAACCATGATGGCCATAAGAAGGCAGTTGGTTTGTGGTGTGGGGGTGAGGGAGTGGGCCTACATGGGGAGTTTGAACAGGCCATTTATTGCATTTTGATTTGTTTTTCTGAAGTGAGTCTTGTTTGAGAGCCTAGACTAGAATCATTGTGATATGCAGCTTTAAATACAGTTTTTATAGCCAGACTTTCTTTGTCTACCTCTCAACCTTTTTTTGTTTCTTAGTGTTTAACTTAGTATGATTATTTATTTCTTTTTTTGTGGAGGTGGGGAATGATGTTTTGAAAGTAGCTAAAAAAAAAATCCTTAAAGGTCACACGGGTAAGAATTAGTTTGAACATTTATTTTTGTTCCAGTAGGGTCCAATTTTCTGGACTGTAGGAAGTAAATTGTTTGCCTTCAAAAACCCATAATTATTTTATACCAAGAAGATTGTGTCCTTGATAATGTCCACATAGTAAATGGGATCAGGCCTGTTGCCATTTATATTGCACAGGGCATCAAAACTATAAGTAGGGAGAAGAAAACAACCAGTAAAGCATAATTTGTAGATGTGTGTGATTATCTCCCACTCCTCTTCATTTGCTAGCAATGAGTTTTTTTGTGGCAATCCAGAGACCTAGGAGAGTAAGGACGAAGAAGATGGTACAGTGGTTACCATCTCCAGCCTCTTAGGCAGTCAGTGTCAGTAGTTTTACAGAACTTTGTAAAGCCCCAGTGCCTTCATTTGTATTACCCATTCTTCACAGCCAACCTGGATTATACAGATTGGCCAGTCTAATTTTCTTATTCCAAAAATAAAGATGCCAGAGCTTGTGTGCTCTAAAGCTCTTGTTCATCTAGACTGGAGATTTTGGCCCGTGGTCTGTTTGCTTCATGAAACTTCCTGTAAAGAAAACATACCACACACTGCCTTTGGCTGGAGAGGTTGCCAAGGCCTCAAGTTAAAGATCTTCCCTGTATGAGACCTCCATGAGAGCTTGCCCCAAAGGTTCGTTGCACATTGAGATTCGAGAGCTAATGAGGTGGTTAGAGCTCCCAGGCCTGGGTAAATGAATGTCCTCAGCTAAGTTTGTTATCAGATAGCAGTAGCTGGGCTTTCTGTATCAGTGGTCCAAAACCCTGGATAATATAAACATTTGTACTCTCTGAAGCCCAGTCTTTGTCAGCCAGCATTTTAGCCCCAGCACTTACTTAACCACCAGCTTGGCAGTAGGCAGCAGATAAGTGTTTGAGGGACTAGGTGATTTACTTTACTTTATTATAGATTCTTAGAGCCAGTTCCTTTACAGAGGAGGAAATTGTGTATGTGTCCATGTGTGTTTTCTGAGCGAAGTTCAAAGAAACATTAGTTTAATGACCCAGACAATTCCACCCTCACCCCACCCTAGATTTTGGCTCAATAATATTTGAGTTAAATATGAGCAAGTTTTATGTAGGCATTTGTGTTGTTAAGGAACTTGGTTTTGAACTAACTCGGGAACATCAGAAGGCAGAGATCCCTGGTCCTGGCCTGGTCATGACCTGTGTCCAGAAGTGTCTGCTCCCTCTCGGCTTCATAGAACAGTAAGAAGACTGAGGGCTGGGCCAGGAAGCTTCTGCTAGTTAGGATTGAATTGATTAGAAACAAAACTATTCTTTTCTCATTTGTTATCCTGAAATCACTATGGTCTATAGCTCTCCGTAAAGGTCTCACTTGAAAAATCCGTTAAAAATACATACTCACCCTTTACTTTAGCGTCGGATTGGCAGATTAAAGTGTGAGCACAGAAGCTGTGCTGGCCACTTAGTAATTAGGCCTAGATCTCAGCGCCCGACTAGAATGAGACCTGAGGGGTGAAGGTTTGCCCTGCAGCAGCACTGACATATCCGGCGTATCAGGCCTGCACTTTGGTGGTGATGTTCTGCCCACAACTCATAACTCATAACCTACTTTAGACGCTCGCCTTGCCTGCCACCTCCCTTCATGGGCGTCTGCAGTGAGGAATGGTTCTCACTATAGTGGCCAGGTTTCTGCCTTGCTCCTGACAGACTTAAGCCCTCGTGTCTGACTGAGATAGAGTGAAGTTTTCCAAACACCTCTGCCCTTCCCCAAACACCACCACGTCAGTTATCACTGGTTTTTGCTTGCCTGTTGTTTCCTGATGTTCTATATCCTGTCTTCTTATTCCATCAATCAATCTCTAAGAAAGTAACAGAAAAGTGTGTGTGCGTGTGTGTGTGTGTGTGTGTGTGTGTCCCCACCATTAATTTCAAAACAGGCTGAGCTAGGTGGAGAAGATATATTTAACGTGAGATTTATTAAGCCTTAAATCCCACATTGAACTGCTCATGAGTTTTTTCATAAAGCCTTTGTTAAGAAGACCATACTGGTACATATCGTTTATTGAAACAATATGTTTGTGGACTGGCCATGGAACCTAGCCAGGGTTTTTTAAAAAAGTCATTTGTATGGGAGAAGTTACCTTTGTTTTAAACAGCCAACCACAGAACTCCTTCATTAAATGGGGCTTAATCACACAAACTTGAAAAGTGAACTAAGAGTGCCAAGTACCACATGATAAAGTGCCAGATGAATGGCCCCGAGCCCTAGAGTTCAGAAGGGGAAATGAACCCACTGGATGGGATGTCAAGAAACCTTAGTAGGTGGGTGGGGTTCCAGCTGGGTTCAAGAGGAGAGCTTCATAGGCAGGGCAACCAGAGTGTGAAAGCTCATAGTTTGGACTAAGTGAAGAGAGCATTTGGAGGCAGTAGGCATCAGGGACTGGCATAGAGCAGGTTTCCCAGCTAAACCGGAAGGGGTTTTTTGAAAGGGGTGGTGATGGTAACTTCCCTGTCACTTGTGTTTACAGAGTACTCTTCTACTCTTTTCTCATTCACTTCTTACAGTCTAATAAAGTGGGCAGCTGTTACCTCTGTTTTATAGAAAACAGTTACCAGTGATTTGCCAAGGCCAGTGCTGCTAATAGGCGATACAGTGTGGACTGCAGCCCACCCTGCTGACTCTTCAGTGGCTCCTTTCCCAGGGAGTCCTTAGAAGTGGGTCTCAGCCAGGGACAAGACAGGCAGGAAGTTATGGGACACAGTGTGGTGTTCCCTGATTAATCCTAATTGGGTAAAATAGCTAATACTCTTCTGAAAGCTCTGAGTTTCATGTGTTGGAAGGAGTTTGGGGACTAGTGTGAAATGAGCTTGGCTTTGTAGCATATTAGAAGGAATTTTGGTATTAGTGCTTCCCATCCTACCCTGTGCGTTCAGTATAGGCCTTGTGTGTAAATGTGTATAGCAAAAATCTATTTTTAATTAAAAGACAAAAACATAAGCAAGCACCTGTCACACTGGTTTACTGAGATCTGTGTCTTTTCTCTATTTCCTCTTCACCTCAACAAGAGATTAGCAGGCACTTTAGACTTCTGCTTGGGTGTTAGTGAGTCCTTTACCCTGCAACATCCTGTAGACTGTATTCTGCAGCTGGAAGTAACTTTAGTGGCCACCATGTTAAATCTCCTTACTTTGTAGATACGATAAGTCAGGGAAAATAAGTGACCAGCAAGGCCACCCAGCTGGGGTATGGCAGATCTAGGCCTGATTGGCCTCTCTCAATACCCAGTGCTGTGCTCTGTCCAGCACCACAAACCTTGGTGAGTTGTCAGTTCAGATAGCTGCAGGGTTGTGTTGAATAATTACAGAGAAAGAGGGAGTGGGGAGTAGCAAGGTGGAACAGGGCATCACAGCACCTCAGAGACCTCCTAAAGTACCCTGCCAGAAACTCTCCCCTGTATCTTCCTCTCCTATCCAAAAAAGAGGACAAATTGGCTCCCAGAAACTTTTTCTCCTTTTACATCTCTGGACTGACAAAACCATTGCCATTGTGATTACTCACTCCATAGTTCTACAAATCCTGACACCTTGCAGAGTGTAACTGACCCAAACTCAAGTCTGGGCCGGTAGGTGGGACAGAGCCAACGCCCCAGGAAGGACCACCCAGCTCTCTCCTTCCTCTCTAAGGGTTTTGGGTCCATGCAGGGTAATTTGCCCAAGTTCATATGGCTTCTTAGGCAGGGCCTGGGCTGGATTCACTGCTCTAATAAGCAATTAGAACTGTGTTTTCAGATCCTGGAGGTGGTTATGCAGCCCCATAAATTTCCTCTCCTCTTTTAGAGTAAGAAAGAAGATGGGTCTGGGATGGAGGTATGGTTGGTAAAGGTTTGGGACTAGACAGGACCTTGGGACGGGGAAACAGGAAAAGCGCCTGTGAAAAAGCACAGGAACACACGGACTGTAGTGTGAGGGGAAGGGAAGCTTGTTAAAATGATTTAAAGCAGGATCAGTAAAAATAGGCATTTCCTCAGAGGAACTACTCCCTGCCTGCAGAGCCCCCGATAGTCACATAAGTCTGATATCGACCCTTGTCCCCACATTAAGGGTGTTTCAGAAGTGACACAGGACAAGCTGGGCACGGTGACTCACACCTGTAATCCCAGCACTTTGGGAGGCTGAGGAAAGGTGGATCACTTAAGATTAGGAGTTTGAGACCAGCCTGACCAACATGGATAAACCCTGTCTCTACTAAAAATACAAAAAAAAAAAAAAAAAGAAAAAGTGTTCTGGACATGGTGGCACATGCATGTAATCTCAGCACTTTGGGAGGTCAAGGTGGGCAGATAGATCACTTGAGGTCAGGAGTTTGAGCCTGGCCAACATGGTGAAACCCCATCTCTACTAAAAACACAAAAATTAGCCAGGCCTCATGGCACACACCTGTAGTCTCAGCTACTCAGGAGGCTGAGGCAGGAAAATCGCTTGAATTTGGGAGGCGGAGGTTGCAGTGAGCCGAGATCGTGCCATTGCACTCCAGCCTAGGCAACAAGCGTGAAACTCTGTCTCAAAAAGTGTCACAGGACAGAAGTGCACATGCTGCTGTGGGGACAGACACATGCTGCACTAGGAATCTGATGGCCAATGATGGGGGCAAGAAAGAGGACGCTCCTTTCTTTGGCAGAATTAGCCACTCTTGGCGCAGGCTTTAGAAGGTGTTTACTGCTGAGAGGTGCCCCCTCCGCCTGCTCCATTGTATTTAATTTTCTCTATTGTTACTTCTTCTTCCTTTTGAGAAGATGAAGTTTGGCAATATAAAAATAGCTCTTTTAAAAAATGAAAACCAGCCACCAGATGGGAACTGAGTCCCTCACTTCCTTTCACGTGGAAGCATATACCCCTCTTCCCTGTATCCTGGGTTTTTCCTGTAGTGTAAAGAGGACAAGCTTTGAGTCCTGATTCACCGTATACTAACTAGCTGGTAGATTGCTTCATGCCTCTGAGCCACTGTGTCTTCATCTATAAGATGACAGGAATAGTAATTATTGTAATGCAGGGTTACTGTGAGGATTAGATGTTATCACAGCTGTCAACCACCTGGCAGGGAGAAGTGACACAGTAGTTGCTCAGTAAATGGCAGTTAAGAATTTTTAGATCTTGGGAGCTTTGAAGTTTGTATGACCAACATGTTTCTATGGATAGCTCTGTGAGATCATGATCACCTCTTGAAATTAATTTTTTGTAGTTACTGTTTCCTAAACTTGCCTAGGTATTGTACCTTAAAAACATTTGAGAAGCCCACTCTGAAGCAGATAGAACACACGATGTGGGAGTGTGGTGTACTTGAGTTTTAGTCTCAATTCCCACTCCCCTTGTATCATACCACCAGGAGGTCATCTCACCTCGCTGTGTCTTGTTTATTCTTATTCTGAGGCTTGCTGGGTTTTGAGTTGCATCCAGGTCTGGAATGAGCCATCTCCTTAGCTCATCTGGCATAGCCATTCACCATCAAAATGGGGTCTCTGTGATGTGGCATTGAACTTCTTCAACCCGTGTAAATGTGTTTGGGCCCTATCACCACCACCACCCCCACACTCTGGACCCCAAATTCACGTGGAAACGCACACACGTTCCATTGGGATTTTGTAGAGAGAGAATAGAGGTGTGGAATGTCTCATACATGTTTCCTGTTTGTGGGGAGGAAATTCTGAGAGGACCACTTTTTCTGCTGCATTCGTTTGAATATAAGTCAGACAAGTGATTATTTGAGATCAAGCTTTCAGGATGAAGTCTGAAAGAACATTGGTTATGTCCTGCTGGTTGGAGCCTGGGAAGGTACTGACAGTCCTCATCTATTTATTATTCTCTTCCTTAACTTCTCATAATTCCATCCACACACTCCCTCTGCCCTCTTGGAGGGAGACTTATGAAGATGGCTGGTGCAGTTGGAAGTTTCTGTCCCCGTTGGTCTGCAGTTCCCATCATGAAGATACTTTCTTTGTGATGGAAATAGCACATGTAGGTGGATCACTCACTATTTCACTGCTCAGGTACACAAACTGACAAGAAATGAGAGGGAAAGGCCCCTGAACAGCCAAAAAATGTCAGAAGCCCCTGTATCTTTCTTAGAGGCAGTTAATCTCCACCCCTGAAATTTGAACTGTTTTGAACCAGGAACTTCGTCCAATCTAGAAACCACCTGGATATGAGAAGAAAAGGGGCTGCTGTGAGTAGGCACTTTCTCAGAAGTGAGAAATGACAGCTGATCTAAGGAAAGGAAAAACGAAAAAAGCACACGTGAGAGCCATATGCAGAGTTCTGCTGACTCCTGGCTGGGAGAGCATCTCCACCCGCCTCAACGAGGGCTACTCTCATTCCATCAGCATCCCTTTCTTATACAGGAGCGTAATCCTGTCTGGACCAGCTTTAGGAGGCTGATGAGTGTACCGTGGAAAGAGAGAACACCAGTGTCACCTCATACAGCACTTGCAGAATCATAGTCATAGAATTTTAGATTAAGCCCACCCCTTTCTACTTTATATCTATTTTTTCTGCTTCATTAGGTTGCTTGATTTTGATGTAACCTGGCGTAGCAGAAATAGCAGATTCTAGCATTTCCCACATACCCAAATAAAAATCATACTGAAGTTTCTGAAGGCAAAATCCACCTCCCATTTCTTTTTTTGGGGTAAGGAGGATATCACAATAATTTCCATTACCATTATGGTCGGGTTCTGCATTTGCAGATTTAACTGACCACAGGTAGAAAATATTCAAGGGGAAGAACTATGAAAAATAACAATACAGAGATAAAAAAAATGATACAGGTTTTAAAAATACAGCATAACAACTATTTACATAGCATTTACATTGTATTCGTTACAAATAATCTGGCCATGATTAATACGTGGGAGGAGGTCAGGTGAGGTGGCTCATGCCTGTAATCCCAGCACTTTGGGAGGCTGAGGTGGGCAGATCATTTGAGGTCAGGAGCTCGAGACCAACCTGGCCAACATGGTGAAGCCCTGTCTCTACTAAAAATACAAAAATTAGCTGGGTTTGGTGGCAGCCGCCTGTATTCCCAGCTACTTGAGAGCTGAGAGCAGGAGAATCCCTTGAACCCAGGAGGTAGAGGTTGCGGTGAGCTGAAATCATGCCGTTGCACTTTAGCCTAGGTGACAGAGCGAGACTCTCTCTCAAAAAAAATAATTAATTAATTTTATTTTTAAAAGTATATGGGAGGTTGTGCATAGATTATATGCAAATACTGTGCCATTTTGTATAAGCAACTTGAGCACCTATGGATTTTGATATCCTTGGGGGTCCTGGAATCAATCCCCTGTGGATACCAAGGGGATATAATTATATTTGAAAATAAAATTTACTACTTGTGGAAGGCCTCTGCATGTAATCTTATTTCCTCAGGGTCAACAACATTCTTTTGTTTTTGCTTGTCCTTTTTTATAGGAGAAAAGAAAGTAAAAAATAATCTGAGACTGGGCAGACTCAGAATGGCCACTTGTTACCCAAGTAACTTTCCTTTCGTACGTTTTCCATGTAGCACATAGCTGAGGATCTTTTTTTTTTTTTTTTTTTTTTATAGAGATGGAGTTTCGCTCTTGTTACCCAGGCTGGAATGCAATGGCGTGATCTCGGCTCACTGCAACCTCCACCTCCTGGGTTCAGGCAGTTCTCCTGCCTTAGCCTCCTGAGTAGCTGGGATTACAGGCATGTGCCACCATGCCCAGCTAATGTTCTGTATTTTTAGTAGAGATGGGGTTTCACCATGTTGACCAGGATGGTCTCGATCTCTTGACCCCGTGATCCACCCGCCTCGGCCTCCCAAAATGCTGGGATTACAGGCTTGAGCCACCGCGCCTGGCAGCTGAGGATCTTAAATACCCAAGGGAAAAGCAGGAGATGGACAAGATACTAAGGTGTGGCTGGCTGCTGCCTTTACCTGTGTGTGCCTGAGTTGCTGCAGCCTGGCCTGCTTTCCCTGGTGAGGTCAGATCAGCACATACCACGCCCAATCTGTCTGCTGGCATTCAGTTCACTCTGCACATAACTCTGTGCTCAGAACTGAACCAAAGATGCCTGAGAATACAGAAGTATAAAGCTTCATTCTTGCTCTAAGGAAGCCAACAGTCTAGTTGGAAGTAATAAGAGTGATAAATGAAACAATTGCAAAATTATAATAATTAGTTCCTGGGCTCTGTGGTCCAGACCATTAGTTGTAGAGTTGTGAGGAAAGGGAGACCTGTGAGAACCAGAATGATTGGAAATGGGAAATGTCTCTAGGAAGGAAAGATGGGCTTTGGCCCGAGTCTTTGAAAGTAGGTAGGTGTGATAAAGTGAAGAGACTGGGGAGTCAGGACGACGGGTCACTGGCTGAGTGCATTCTTCTACATGTGGATGTGTGCATCTCGGTGGTGTCTTTATGAGATGATGACATCCACTTGAGGTGCAACCTCTACTAGAGGGGGAGCGATGGGAAATAGAGAGGAAGGAGAGAAGGATGATGTCAGATGAGTAAGAGCATGAGCTTGGTGTTGGTACAACAAACCCATTTTTATGTGTGTCTGTGCATCCCTGTGTGTGTGTGTGCGCATAGTGGACCCTTGAACAAAGCAGGGGGTTTAGGGGCACTAACCCCATGCCGTTGAAAATCTTCCTGTACATTGGACTCCTCCAAAACTTTTAATAGCCTATGGTTGTCTTACCAATAACGTAAACTGTCAATTAACACATATTTTGCATGTTATATATGTTACATTACTGTAGTCTTAAGCTAGGAAAAAGAAAATGTTTTTAAGAAAAGGAAGAGAAAATACATTTAACTGATTCATTAAGTAGAAGTGGACCATCGTAAATGTCTTCATCCTTGTCTTCACGTTGAGTAAGCTGAGGAGGAAGAGGAGGGAGGGGTTGGTCTTCCCATCTTGAGATAGCAGAGGTGGAAGAGGTGGAAGGGGAGGCAGAAGAAGCAGGCACGTTTGGTATAACTTTATGGAAATATCACAAGCAGTCTTGAATAATTGGAACCCTTGGAACAAATTCAGTTTGTTTTCTGGTACCGTTTCTTCTCCATCCTCTTCCTCATCATTTGTCATCTGTTTGGAGGCACCCATTTTCATCAAGTCATCTTCTGCTAATTCTTCTGATGTGGTGTCTGTTAGCTGTTGAATTTCTCCAAGATCCAAATCATGAAAACCTTCACCACTCTACCTTTTTGCCGTATCTAAAAGCTCTTTCATAATTTCCTTCATTGGCTCTGTCATAAGTTCTGTGAAACCATGTATAACATCTGGACCTCGTTTTCTCCAGCAGAAATTTATTGTTTCAGGCTTGATGGCTTTCACAGCTTTTTCTGTAACAATGATGGCATCTTCAGTGGTGTAATCTTCCCAGACTTTCATGATGTTCTGTCTGTCGGAGATTCTATTCCATAGCATTAACAAACCTTTCCATAGAGTTTTGCATGTAATGAGCCTTACAAGTCTTTATGACCCCTTGATCTAGAGGCCGAATTAGGGATGTTGTGTTTGGGGGCCAGCAGACCATGTCATTGCCTTCAGTGTACACTGAAGGAGCCAAAGCATCAGTGGAACCAATTCAGAAAAAGGGTTGTCATTGTCCAGGCCTTCTCTTTGTACAACCAAAAGACTGGCAGCTGGTATTTATTTTTTCCCTTCAAGGCTCAAAGGTAGCAACTTTATGGATAAGGGTAGTCCTGATTATAAACCCAACTGCATTTGCACAGAACAGTATAGTTAGCCTGTCCCTTCCTGCCTTAAGCCCTGGTGCTCACCTCTCTTTCTCCTACTAGACTTTTGTGGCATTTTTTTTCCCCCAGAACAGAGCACTTTGATCTGCATTAAAAACATGTTGAGGCAGATAAACTTTTTCCTCAATTATTTTTTTAATGGCGTCTGGGAACTCATCTGCTGCCTCTTGGTTAGCAAAAGTTTTGCTTCTCCCAATTCCTTGGCCTTTTTTTAAGCCAAACCTGTTTCTGAAATTATCAGACTGGCAGCTCTGTGAACCTTTCCTGATTCTGAGGGCTACTCAATTAAAAATTAATAAATAAATAGTCATGCCATCCTTTCCTGGCATTACATTCTCCAGCCTTAGATATTTCACCTTCCTATGCCTTTAAATTGTCCTATGATGACTTCACTTTTTCTCAAATCATTTTAGTCTTTAGATATGCTTCTCTTATGGCAATCCTGCACTTATATAAAAGATGCATTTTTTGTTTTTTTATTTTCAGAGATGGGGTTTTGCCATGTTGCTCAGTCTGTTCTCAAAACTCCTGGGCACAAGCAGGTCTGCCCGCCTTGGCCTCCCAAAGTGCTAGGATTATAGGCATGAGCTGCTGCACCCAGCGAAAGCTGCATTTTCAATGTGGGATGAAAAGATATTTCACAAAAAGTGCAAGGTCTTTGCACCTGCTGTTGTAGCTTCAGGGATGGCTTCACAAATTTCCTTTTCGTTTTTTAGTCTTCCAGTGGTGGGCTACCACAACTGTAGACTTCAGTCTACAATACAAAGCAAGCAGTTCAGCCTTTTCTTGTAATGTCATGACTTTTCTCTGCTTCTTGGGAGTACGTCCAGCATCACTAGTAGTACTTTTTTTAGGTTTCATTATATTACTCAAGGTTTACAGTATTGCACTAGACACTGAAAAATACACAAGAACTGTGAGAGATCACTTTTTACAATGATACCCAATTTATTAGACATACCATGTGGAGATGATTAGCGTTGCAGGCATTTTAAGTGGGCACTCAGAATACTTGAGCTCATCGCCATAGGAATTAGAGATGGCTCTGAAATGATTACAGTAGTACAGTATATACGGATATTTAACACTGCACAAATGGTGCCATTACAGTCTGTGTTTGTTTTGATAATTGTAACTTTATGATAGATTTGTATATATTTTATGGTAGTAAATGATAAACATCTACATATATTTTATGCACTCACGACATACTATTTTCTTAATTTTTTTGATATTTCTAGGCTATGCCATTCATCGTTTTTTCAATTTGTCACAAATCTCTAAAAAATTTTCCAGTATATTTATTGAAAAAAATCCATGTGTAAGTGTATTTGCACAGTGTAGGCCCATGTTGTTCAAGGGTCAACTGTGTGTGTGTGCGTGAGTGTGTTTGTATCTAGTATATTTTTGTAGATGTGTATATACTTTTATATTAGATGTATGTATACTTTTATAGTAGTGTACTTTATAGTGGATGTACATATACACATATCCATTGTATACTCTCTCTATATGTTTTTTACTTTATTTTAAATGCTCACCTTCCAAGAGCCTCTTTTATATTTTGTTATAATTGGATAAAAGGAATAAACATTTGGGGTGTTTAAATTGGACTACACTCGTTTTGTTTTTCCCTTTTCCTCCTCTTTTCAATAAGTTACACCTTTTTACTTAACCTTCACCCCATCCTTCTGCACACAACCACCACTTGGAAATTCCTTTGGCTTGATGGCTGTGTTCCCTGTTTTCATTTTGAGCTAACCTTAAGGGTTGCCAGCAGATGGCAAACCTAGTTTTACATGTCAAGTAAACAGAAAATCCTCACAGGTGTTTGTCATGCAGCTGCAAAAAATTGTATGGATGGTAGCAGTAGCACTGAAATTCCCCATAAGAATTGGATTCTTTCTTCCCTGAACTTCCCTAAACAAATGTTCATGTATAAAATATAGCTCCACAATTAATCTCTAAAGAGGAATCAGATACCATCCCCTTAAGTAAACTTTTCTTCTGTGGCTGTCAGGTAAATACCATCTTTGGACTTAATGAATATACGTGTTTGTTAATGTTCTGGTCCATGCGGGAGAGTACTGTATGAATGGCACATGTGACTAGGCTCATCTCTATTCTGTTGAGTGATATGTCTCCGCCTCTGCTTTCCTGTTTGTAGCCTAAACCCACCAAGGGACGAATGCGCATCCACTGCCTAGAGAATGTGGACAAGGCCCTTCAGTTCCTGAAGGAGCAGAGAGTCCATCTTGAGAACATGGGGTCCCATGACATCGTGGATGGAAACCACCGGCTGACCCTTGGCCTCATCTGGACCATCATCCTGCGCTTCCAGGTAAGGGTCTCTGCCCAGTGATGCTTAGAAATTAGGCCGACCTCTCAGGTATGAGCATCCTTGTAGAGCTGGCCTCCCCACCTCAGAGGGACCAGGAAGACCAGATTGAAAGCATGTCTCAGAGTCAGGTGTGTCATATCCACCCCTCAGAATTGAATGCTGCCCCATAGGCATGTGGAAGCTACTACATCCTCCTGCCATTTTACTAGCCCCTGATGGTCTCAGTGGCCCAGGGACTTCTAGGCTGCATCCCAGCCCACCATTTTGCTGGCACCTGCTTTAAATGTCTGGTCTCTGCTGCTTGGCTTTCAGGAGCAAAAGTATAAGAATGTGGCTGATGCTAGGTTATTAGCACTAGACTGCCTCAGCTTCACTCACCTGTGATATGTGTTACACAGTATTTTTAGGAGAAGCCATTGAGGGTTATGGCATGTGTGTGGGCTCCATTTTCACCTTCTCATTCTCTTTGGATGTGAGGAAGAGGCTTGCAGGAGGAAAACACAAAACTCTTAAGTTTCTTTGAATTGATGACGATTTTATGAGTTTTGTTATACTTGAGGGGGAAGGCTCTGAGTATAGAAGTATTTTAAGCCAGAAAATAATTTCAAGGTCATTTTGTTCACTTCTCTTACTTTATGAAGAAATCAGGGACCCAGAGAATTTGAAACCTTGCCCTTGATGACACAGCCAGCCAGGGCTACAGTGGATGCCTCTGACCCCTTAAGAGAGAGCACTCAGCCTTTCGGTATTGTGCAGCACCACTGGCCTGATTACTGGCTCTTTCTCCAGGCACATGCTTCGTGCTCATGCATTCCAATTAAAATTGGAAAGGCAGGAACAATTTTGTACCATAGTGTCAGGTTTCTCTGCAAACAAATATTTTAACAGTCCTGTCTCCTCAGTCACTATATTCTTTTGCCATTCCTTCCTGTTCTGCCCTTTAATAAAGATCTGCTTGATTTTTCGGGGTAAACAAAAACCTCACACAAAAAGGAAAAATGGAAAATTCAAAATTATAACTGGCTTTGTTTTCTTATTGAAACTCGGAAATCAGCCTGTGACCAATTCCTCTTCCTTCTCACTTGCCCTAGGATTGGGCTTCAGGTAGTGTTGTGAATATATACGTGGGAGAAAGGGGTAAGGGACTAGAACGAGTTACAGGAAGAAACAGCTTCCTACCTGGCTAGTTCCCAAGCTGGCTGATCATCTGATGCCATTGGGAAGGGCCCTTAATAATTCAGATTCCCAGGGCCCAGCCCCAGTAATTCTGATTAAGTAGGTCTGAGTAGAGAACCACTCTTGAGGATGGTACAGCCTCATTAAGGGAGTTAATTACAGCAATCAAGGACATTTTTTTTCCCCAAACAGATCTCTTATATTTCTGTCATTTAGTTCCTGAATGATATGAAAATGGAGTAGCCATTGAATCCACTAATTACTTCCCTTGTGTGTTATGCCAGCAGAGGTGAAATTATTAGCAGGATACTCCTCAAGCTTCAGCCCAGTTTTATGCAGTAAAATGTTGTACTTCTGTTACCTTTGGCCTGCATTAATCAGGGTGCGGAAGGGCGTCCTGACTGTGGGCTGTCTTGACAGCGGGTGAGCGCCCAGGTCAGGGAGCTGGCACACACAGCCCTTTTCAGGATTCTCAGTGTGAATTGCATTGAGTCATTGACTAATTCACTTCCTGCCAGCTCGCTGTTCATATACTTCAACTTATAAATGCTGATGTGTATTTTCTTCCTTTCTGTTGAGGGCATAGGCTGCTAATGTTACTGTATGGCCTGAAGTGTTGGTGTCTGGCATGACTCAGCTTTCTCCAGCAGCTTTATTAAATCATTACCTATTCTACGAAAATAATATGATTATGAATCAGCCAAGGCCCAGCTCCTCAGTGAAGCTTTCCTGTGTATCTGCAAGGATCTCTCCTTCCCCCTAGCTCCTAAATATGTGGTTTTACAAGTTCCGTGTGTGTGTGTGTGTGTGTGTGTGTGTGTGTGTGTGTGTGTGCGCGCGCGCGCGCATGCGCACGTGTTCTCTCACTGCTGCCAGGATATGGCCTGCCCTGTATGTGCATAGAGGTGTCCATTATATACTGATGAAGACACAGATTTTATGATGCTACCCCTTTAAAAGAGAGTAAAAGGGCTGGGTGTGGTGGCACATGCCTGTAATCCTAGCACTTTGGGAGACCAAGGCATCTGAATCACTTCAGGTCAGGAGTTCAAAACCAACCTGGCCAACATGACAAAACCCTGTCTGTACTAAAAACACAAAAATTAGCCAGGCATGCTGGCGCACACCTGTAATCCCAGTTACTTGGGAAGCTGAGGCAGGAGAATTGCTTGAACTTGGGAGGCAGAAGTTGCAGTGAGCCGAGATTGCACCACTGCACTCTAGCCTGGGCTACAGAGATTCTGTCTCAAATTAAGAAAAAAAAAAAAAAATTAAAGTTGGTAAGAAACTGGAGTGGAAGTCTCTAAGCTTACCTAGTTTAAATAGGGAGCTGTCTTCATTTCAGCAGGGTAGGCTTTGTTTCTATATGGGCAAATCTGGAAACAGATACCCTTCTTCACCCAGAAGCATAAGAAAGCCAATGGTTTACTTTGTAAAGTTGCAGCCTGACCTTCCTGGTGAGCGTATCTCTCGTCCCTTGAGTGAGGGTTGTTCTTCCACATTCCCTTTCTGCACTTGAGCTAATGATCCTAATATTAGAGACTGGGGTTTATGTAAGCGCAGGTTTCACCTTCTTACCACAATTAAAATTAGAATTTTTTTTTTTAATGTAGTTGTCTCAATTCGCAGGCGCTTTTCGTAGTTGAAAGTTTCTGACTTTTTAATCTTGTATTTATATATTTTGTCTTCATTCTCTCTTTCAAAAAAATTCTGGGATGTGTTTGTAGATTGAATGGAGTGAAGGGTTGTGGGGAGTGTGGCAGAGCAGAGAGGCTTAAAATCACTACGGCTGGAGGTGATGGATGGACTCCTGGCCAGCACTTCCACTCCTGATTCCATTCCACATTTTATATACAAGAGGACACTTTCATATAATAGACAAAAGTATACTTGGAGCATTTGTCTAAAATCACATAGTTGGCAGTTGGCACCTACTCTAAGAACTAACATTCACGGACCCTTATTATGAGCTTAGTACTTCATTATATCATTTAAGTGCGTAACAGTGCTATGAGATTAGCCACTGTCATTATTTCCCTTTCTCAGATGGCGAAGCTGGTGAACTTGCCCAAGGGCACATGGTAGGTGATAGGGCCTGGGTTCACATCCAGGCAGTCTGACTTTGGTGCCAGCTGACCAGGCTTTGTGTATAATGTTGCATATATGCTGCCTCTGAGCAGCTTGTGAATGCACACCACGGAAGCACAGTGTTTAAGCACACACTTGCTCTGATAGTTTGGAAATGGTGCACATAGTGCCCTCATCAATGAAAGTTGTCAATCGTATGAAAAATGTTTACTTATGAAAAACCAAACTCAGCCTTTTTTGAGGGTTATGAGATTCCATATGCACCATATGAACCGCTGTGCTTCGAACTGGAAAGATGGGCTGTCTCAGGGGTAGAAATGACTTCTCATAGGTGCTGGGAAATCCCTTCAGTCTTCTGTCTGTGTGAAGTAGAAAACCTAGTTCTGGTTCTGTTTCTGAAGTGAGCCCTGGACTTCAGGAAGCAGTTTTCATTGATAGGGTAGATTGTCTTCAGGGTGAGGCTTTGAGCTACAGTTTATTCTTTATGTATATGCAGACCTGTTCTTCAGTGTTTCTGTGAGGCAGCCGACCCATCTATTTGTCTAATATTTCTTTGTAAATCTTAGATCCAGGATATCAGTGTGGAAACTGAAGACAACAAAGAGAAGAAATCTGCCAAGGATGCATTGCTGTTGTGGTGCCAGATGAAGACAGCTGGGTGAGTGTGAACGCAGAGGGTATTGAGGCTGCTTCTTCCAGGACTGAGTTCCACTGCAGTCATCACTTAGAAGGTGTTGACAGGTATCTTTTCCACTGCTTCCATTGAGAAGTCTTGTTAACTTGTAAGCACTTGATACGATGACTTTTCAGTTAGCTCTCAGAATGGAAGGAGTTCTGATTTATATTTTAGACGTGTCATGTCTTCATAATCAGTTTCCTTCTCTTTATTAAGAAATCTCCAGAGAACATTATATTTTGAATTTTGAAACCCTGGAAGCATGTTTAGGAATCATACCCATGATATTTTAAGAATACAGTTCTCAGTTTTCTTCACCCTTTAATTTCGGTTTTGGGGAGCTTTCTTTGCACAGTAAACATTAGCATAATCTTTTATCTGTCAGTTTTTGTTTCTTTTGTTTTTTTCATTGAAATTTCAGTGAAGCTGTTTTTAGAAAACTGCATCTTTTTTCTCGCTTACTAATGTTAGGACTCAACTGATACTAAGCCTTCGAGTTCTTAGCAAATTGGTTTAAGGTAATAGGTGCTTACTGAGACCTAATTTTAGGTTAATTAGATTTACTGTTAGAACTACTTTAGGTATAGATGTAATTCTAATGAACATGAAAATCAGAACTCCATCCATTCTGAGAGCTAGCTGAAAAGTCATCATGTCTGTAAAGAGCTCTGGCCTAATAAAAGGGTCAAGTCAGGTATGAACCTTTAATCAGCCACTAACATAAAGTTATTAATAGTCAGTATGGCATAGAATAGCTGATTCATTATGGGTAAGTTTCAAACATAAATTTTTCATGGAGGTACTACTTTTTACAAACTTCATCCAATTAAGTGGCATATGGAAGAAATAAAGCTGAGTGTCACATAAACAGATAGTGCCACCTCTTCTTATTCCAAAGTAACGTGTGACAAGGGACTGCAGGTCCTGGTGTCTTTGTAGGTGGAGTATAAAGCCATTAGAAGTAGAGTCCTCAGAGGTGTCTAGGTTGTGGTCACTTTTTCCTAAGTAAGAGTAGTATTTTAAATCTAGGACACAGTTCACATCTTTTGTGAGATTGAATTACCAAGCAAGAAAAGCCACACGGATACATGTTTTATTTTTATTTTATGGCAAGTTAGAGTTGGCAGGATATTTGTTCTGACTTGATTGTTCGTATTGATATTCACTGCTTTAGGTTTTGCAATGCTTACAGACTTTTTATTAACATAGCATTTGGCAAAAGTATAAACCTTCTTGTGGTAATTGTGTTGCTTTTCCCTTGTGCTTTGTCCTTGGCAGGTACCCCAATGTCAACATTCACAATTTCACCACTAGCTGGAGGGACGGCATGGCCTTCAATGCACTGATACACAAACACCGGTAAGTCCATACATATCATGCTAGCAATTGTGGGGTAAAATGTTGCTGTCCTTCCATAGCAGGTTTGGGTGACTTTGAATTCCCATCCATTGCCTTAGCTGTTGCACCATGATGGAAATTCCTACCTTCCATGTGAAGAAAATGTGGGAGACTATGTAAATTCTTCCAAACAAAATAAACAAAACAGGTTCACCCTTAATCTTTTTTTTTCTTAGTAAACTTTGAAGTGTTTATTCAAAAATCAGGTTCCATTGTTTGATGATTCCGTAATAGTGTATTTTTAAAGTTTTACTCCACTAAGTGGTGATTTTAACCTTTTTGGACTAACAATCATGTTTCAATGGTCATATTTTTTTTCAAGCCATGATTTTTGTTGTGTTCCACTGTTGTTCTGCACAGGCCTGACCTGATAGATTTTGACAAACTAAAGAAATCCAACGCACACTACAACCTGCAGAATGCATTTAATCTGGCAGAGCAGCACCTTGGCCTCACTAAACTGTTGGATCCCGAAGGTAGGGACTCGGGGTAACAGGTGGGATTGTTAGCATCTGTAGCATCCAGGTGTTAATGTAAAATCTGTTTTGTCTCAGTATGTTTCATTTGTACAACATGCTTTGGGAATTATCAAAGGAAGAGCTTAATTTTGGTTATGGGAGTTTTTTTGAGGATTTGTGGAAAGGATGACACTCAAAAAGGCCTTGAAAGATGAATACGATTTAAACAGAGTCTGAAGGGACCATGTGTGGGCAGGAGGGACTAGCATGAGCAAAGGTGCGGAACCAGGAAAGAGGAAGGCGTGCTTGAAGGACTAATAATTTGTTGGGAATGGTGTTTAGGATAATAGTAGGGAATACCACTATTCCCTGCTATTAGTGGATGAGCAACAGGCAGTGAGTTATTGAAGGTTCTTAGCAGCTGTGCTCAAAGTAGAAAAGTAGAAAACCTGGCATAGGCTCTCAGTGAACGCTTGTTGACTGACATTTATCTGAAGGTGGCAAGCAAATTGGATGGGGTTGGTTGAAGACTGAAGGCAGGGGGCCTTATTACTAGGCTGTGCTTTGCTTATGAGCAAGTAAGAGTTTAAACGAGGAAGGTGCATTTGGGAAAGGGGAGTGTCAGGGTGGAAGGAGCAGCAGTCATAGTCCTTTCTTACAGCTGACTGCTTGGAGGCTGACCACATCCCATGTTCTGCATGGAACTAATCCTTCTTTACTCTCTGGGTCCCTGTGTAGCTTGGAGCTGACTTGTGTGGAGCAGTCCCCAGGTTGTAGCTCCCTTGCTTAACGAAATTCTAATTCTGGGTTCATTTCATTGTGAGCTCTCTTAGGAACTTTTTCTAATTTTGAGAAGCCTTTAAAATATCAGGATTTGTTTGTAGTGCTAGAGATTTATAGATCCTCTCGGCTGTGAACAAATATTAGAGAGGAAAAAATCGTGTGTATGTGAGTGAAAGTTTAAAGTTCTTATCAATATAGAACAGGAAGTTTACCTCCCCAAGGGTAGATCAAGGTCATGAGGCTGCCATGCAGGCTTCTTGCGATTTTCCAATGCTTCAGATTTACTGATATGTTGGCTACAGGAAGCTGAGAGAAAGTTATCTTTGTGCTAACCCATTAAATGATTTCTCAATATAAACAGAAAACTAAAATTCCTTGGGTTTTGATAAATCTTTGTGCTTAACCCCTACCTTACTATGGGAAGGAATTTTTCCTTAGCCGTACTTCTTTGTGCTTTAATAAAGAACCTTTTTTTCCTATCACAGTGACAACATTTTTTAATAACTTGCTCATTAGTTAATCTTTCTAATCACTGCCCAGTCTGAAAAGGGGGATTGATGTTTCCCAGATCACAAGACAAGGAGCTAAAAAAGGCAGCTGATTTCACTTTTGTCCTGTGAGTTTGATCTTGATTATTAGTTGTCGAGTGCCCCAAAAGGCATCAGGTAAAATATACTTGTAGACAACTTAAATAAAAAGTTTTGTTTGCTCACTTCTTTGAGTTACGTTGACATTTTGTGTTGATTAAATTGGATGCCTACACTGGCATTTTTTTCTGGCTGCCCTCCAATTCACTTTCCCTTTGTGCACACTTTGATGGGTTGAGCAGACGCAGGAGCCCTGGGGTAGGGAACAGTAGCTATGATTCTGGCCCTTACCACCACTGGCTGCCTTAGTGACCCTGGGCAGGGAGTGTGCCAGCCTTGTGTCCTAATGTTCTGTTTAAGAGAAACAGTCTTGCTCCATGCAAGGCTGTCAGGGGTGGCAATAGGAATGGAGGCGTGTCTATGAGTGTGTATTGACAAAGAGTCTGATAATATTTGTTAAGAGCTGTCCTGTGTGTTCTCTTCGCAACCTAGCCCAAGTTGAGTGCTTTTCTCAATATTGCCAAACTTCAAAGACTTGCCATTTTAAGTTGTTTGTTCCTTCTCTCAATACCTATTTATTGACCACCTACTTTGTGCAGGACAACACAGTGGGAAGGTGGGAGGTAGAGTGGCATAGGGGCTTCCCAGCACAGGCTTCTACCCTTGGGGACTGAGTTTTGTAAGGCAAACAAAACATGCATTAAAAAATCATAACCTGCCAAAAAGTGGACTGTGTGTCCATACAAAGCCCTAAGGGAATAGAGGAGGGAGACCATCATTTCAGCTGTAGGGATCATAAATGGTTGTGTTGGGTGGTAATTTTTGAAATGGACCTTGAAGGATAGCAAGAAAGTTGTGGGGTCACGAAAGTTATTTCAGACAAAGCAAAGTCGTGAGTAAAGGAAGGCATATTGAAATCTATGTGGTGTGTATAGGGAATCATGAATGGTCAAGTTTAATTCAGAGATATAGTGCTAGATGCAGTGGCTTGCACCTGTGATTTCAGCTACTTAGGAGGCTGAGGTGGGAGGGTTGCTTGAGCCCTAGAGTTTGAGGCTGCATTAAGCTATAATCATGTCACTGCATTCTGGCTTGGGTGACAGTGTGACCCTGTTTCAAAAATTTTTTTTAAATAAGGGATACAGAGCCTGAGAGGTAATAGGCTATAGAATTTAGAAGTGTCTCAAATGATGCTTGACACTTGAAAGAAGCCTGGTGAATATTTGAGAAATTGATGGAAAAAAGATAAGGAAGGTTATAGCCAGATTCTAGGGGACTGAAACGCCTATATTTTATTCTTCAGACTGAGTAATTTTGAGCTAAGAGCAACTGTATTCACAGCTGCGCTTCTGGAAGATCAATCTGGGTGCACTATGTGAAGGAAGTTGAGTACTAGGGAAAGCTAGTGGAGGGAGCCATTATTTCAGGTCTGGTTATGTGACAGGATATGGGTGTGAACCATGAATGACAATAAGGATTCCATAAATAAGGGTCATCCCAACTCAGACTCTGAGTTGCTGAATACTGGTAACAAGGAGATAAAGATATCCAAAGACTGAGTGACAGGGGGATGGTGCTGGTCCTGTAGGTAGAAATGAGGACTCAAGAAGAGCAAACTCAGTGTGGTGGTGAGGCAAGAAGAAGAACATGTGTGCCTGTAGAAGGCATTTCATGAATATTCACATAATAAAGGAATCAGTGAGATGGTTTCATCTTGTTATTTACAAGGTTATTATCCTTGTAAATAATGCACTGACGGCAGAACGCTTAAGTACAAACATGAAGACACTGCACTGTTCGTATTGACCAGCAGTTTGTTCCTGCTGCCTGGGCGGGGCACAGTAGCATGCAGCACACTGAACAGAGTCTTCTCTGGGTTGCAGACATCAGCGTGGACCACCCTGATGAGAAGTCCATAATCACTTACGTGGTGACTTATTACCATTACTTCTCTAAGATGAAGGCTTTGGCTGTTGAAGGAAAACGAATTGGAAAGGTGAGCTCATGCTATTTTTGTGAGTTGTGAGACATAATTAGGGTTTATTGAGCCCTCATTCTCCCATCCACTCATAAAGTTTGCCAATAGCAATTTGTAGTGGACTTTCCAGATGGTAGGGAAGTTGGCAGAAGCCTCTTCATCCTGAAGGGTAGGTAACAAGGTGGGAGAGATGACCACCATATTTAGGAAAGGATCTGAGGGCTATCTCAAACCCAGAAACGTTCTTCTCCTCAACCTTTCCAGGAAATTGGGTATTGGAAATCTGATTGAGTTAGCTAATGTCTTGGGTGTGACATCCTGCTTACCACAGTTGAAAAGTCCCCAGTATCATGCTTTCTGCTTTTTGTTTGGCTGATGTTCACCTACCATGTTTTCAAAACACCTCAGACCAGATGACTTTGTCGTCTCAATGCAGTGGAGTCGATAATGGGCATTTATGGGAAAGGACCAAGCTACATAGAGCCCTTTTTGTTTTTCTAGGGATTTCAGATGTTGGGCTACAGAAATCATTCAGAATCTCATTGCTTGGGGGTTGGGAAGTTGTAGAACCAATTACAGTTAAGCTGTCATTGCTCACAAATAATAGTCTGCGTGCCTCTTAGCAAATGGTTCCTTGAGTTAAAATGCTTGTGCCCAAGTACAGCCGAACTGTTTCAGAGCTGGCAGAACTGTTTCAGAGGCTGCAGATCTTTTTCAAAGCCAATTGTTTTGTGTCCTTGGGCTCGTGGAGGATTGCAATTATATTTAACTCATGGGGTAACATGATCTTTTCAATTTCTCTATCCCTTGTTTACAGGTCCTTGACAATGCTATTGAAACAGAAAAAATGATTGAAAAGTATGAATCACTTGCCTCTGACCTTCTGGAATGGATTGAACAAACCATCATCATTCTGAACAATCGCAAATTTGCCAATTCACTGGTTGGGGTTCAACAGCAACTTCAGGCTTTCAACACTTATCGCACTGTGGAGAAACCACCCAAGTAAGATGCAAATTGTAGTGTGTGACCATTAATATGGAAAGACACATCACTATAGCCAACAGACCCCTGTGTTCTGACTTCTGTAATCTCATCTCTTAACTGAATGCCTCTCACCAGTGGCATGTCCTACTCCTTTTCATCTGATTCTGTGTTGCTGAGATTTATGACAGATCATGCCCTCTCTGAGCCCTTCCCAGTAGAAATGTGCCACTGATCTACAGGATATATGAGAATTCTAAGAAAATGGTACAAGTCTCCATCCCCTTATCCAATACCATTGTGCCTAGTATGTTTCAGGATTCATAATTTTTGGATTTTAGAAAAACAGCGTAGCTCATATGTTGTATATTACAAGACCCCAGATGGGACTAAGGTAGTAATCCATAAGCCCAATAATTATCTATAGCAGGGTGTGTAAATATTCACATTATATTAGATAAAGAAAGACAATAAATAATTTCATAACAATTCAGATCAAGTTTTGCAACCCCCCAAAAAAGTTTGATTTTTCGTATTTTTTTTAGGTTCATAATTGTTAAATAAGGAATGTAGACCTTATCTATTGCTTACCATAGTTCCAAAGTCATTTTTTCTTTTCTGAAAACTCAGTTGCGTATACCTTGGTAAGGTCTCTAAAACCCACTGAAAATTACATTAGGTAGACATTTGAAATAATCCATGTTGAATGCATTCAACTGCACTGAATAAATGAATGAATGAAATCCATTGTCCAGGATTTAGGGTTTAAACCTTGATTGAAGTGAATACGAAAGAGTATTGCATGCCCTTGACACCGTCATAAATATAAGTTTAGCAACAACAAATAACCACAAAAAAATTCCAGTTTGGTACATTTCAAGGTTTGTAATCGCCAATAAGTGGCCTACTGCTGTTTCTTTGACATGTATTTCACATAAGTCAGACCACAGTTAAATGGTTTTTTAAATGCATGACTGTGTGAATCTTTTTTTTTCTCCAGTAACAAATGAATGTTTTCCCCTGTGTTTAGATTTACTGAGAAGGGGAACTTGGAAGTGCTGCTCTTCACCATTCAGAGCAAGATGAGGGCCAACAACCAGAAGGTGTACATGCCCCGGGAGGGAAAGCTCATCTCTGACATCAACAAGGTAAAGTGGATCCATACTTAACATGGGCCCTGACCTCCTGGAGGCTTCAGGTCCTATCACTAGGTCTCAACTGCTAAGAGGACAAGAGAATGGAAGGGGCTGTCTCCATCTGCCGAATTAACAGTTGGCAGCTGGCGCTCAGGTGTGACAAAGGATCAAGCAAGCAGTGGTGCTGGGGTAGGCTGCTGGAGGATTCCGGGGAGCAATGTTAGATTTTATCAAACCAGCTTTGGTGCAGGCCAGTCACCGTGTTACTCAGATACATATTACTTCTACCCCTCATCTGAGGCAATAGTTTCAAACATCTTTAAATTACAGAAAGGAGAAATTGAAGCCTTATTTAATGTGTTTGGAATCTGAGAGGTTGTGGGGTTTCGGATATTGGCTTCTTCCATTAGAGAAGCTGTCAAACAGTTTTCAACATCGTGCCTATTATGCCTGCGGTTATAGAAATTCGCAGCAGGCATTATTTCCAACTAGAAAGAAATTTGAGAAATCTAGAACTCTGGTCACTTGTACACACCTGCATTCCTTTTTTTTGCTCATTAAAAATAATTTTTTTTAAAAAATGGTGCCAAGGTCTCACTGTATGGCCCAGGCTAGTCTTGAACTGCTGGCTTCAAACAGTCCTCCCACCTCTGCTTTCAAAGTGCTGGAATTACAGGCGTGAGCCTCTGCACCTGGCCCCACTTAGATTCCTTTGAGTGGAATGTTTGGATCTTATTTTTTTTATGTGAAGAAAGATATTTCACAGGAATGAATTTAATGTGGACAATAGGTCAGGATTTTGAAAGAAATATTCAGATGTGTAAATTTTTAAAATGTGGCTCAGGGTGGAATGAATGAGATTCGTATGATTTCTTAGAAAAGTCATTTATCTTTTTCATATGATCAAAGCTGTTTAAGATAATTTATTTCCTCTTAAAGTAAAAGATTTATAATTGACTTATATTGCTTTATATCTACAGTTTTGTTTTCCAAATACAACACAGAATTTTTAGATTTAGATGACAGAAGAGTGTTTCCTTGAGGATACAGTGAGAGAAAAATCCCTTTTTTTCCCCTCAAAGCTTGAGAGCCAGTGAAGGTGGGAATGGGATTTCCCATTCAAGTTCTCAGGTCTTTTTGAGCAATACTAGCTGTTGGCTATAGTCATGGAAGTTTCCTTGAACACTGCAGGAAACTGTTTGTGTTTATGTGTGTGTATTTTCATTTTTGTAGGCCTGGGAAAGACTGGAAAAAGCGGAACATGAAAGAGAACTGGCTTTGCGGAATGAGCTCATAAGACAGGAGAAACTGGAACAGCTCGCCCGCAGATTCGATCGCAAGGCAGCTATGAGGGAGACTTGGCTGAGCGAAAACCAGCGTCTGGTGTCTCAGGTTCTGCTCTAGACATTGTTAAGAAGACGGTTCCTGGGGTAATCTAGAAACACAGACCATCCCCAGGGGCAGAGGGCCAGAGAACAGCTGCTTGTCGACATCCAGCATTCTGGAGGAGCTGTCAGGTCATCTCGGCCACTTCCCATGAAGAGGATGTTTATAATTTCTGATACACATTTCTATTTATGTAACTTCTCATAGATTTGGAAGCAGCTCAAGCAGAGTTTGTTTAGAGCCATTGAGTGTGTATGAACTATTCACATTTATAATAAGTTTTAACAGTTTCTCTCTTTTCTTTAATCTTTGACCTTCGAGGCATTTAGACTGGTTGTGAAATAAACAAAAGTGGGTTGCTTTTCCACTTGGCTTGACGTAAGCTGTTACCTGCTCTAGCTTTTCAATAAGGTACTAGATAAGAGCTGGGCTCCTCTGCAAAATGAGCAGTTACTAGTTTGCTTTGAGGAGGGCATCTAAGCTCAAGGCAGAGACCAGTGAGGTAGGGAGACTCAGGAGTCTGAGTTGGCTTTAAGACCACCAGGGATTAATGTGTGCTCAGGATTTTACATTTGTTCTGTTTTTTTTCTTTTTGGGGGGGAGTGGGGAGTACTGGGGGCATGGGACAGGATTATTATTATTATTATTATTATTATTATTTGAGACGGAGTTTTATGCTTGTCGCCCAGGCTGGAGTGCAATGGTGTGATACCGGCTCACTGCAACTTCTACTTCCCAGGTTCAAGTGATTCTCCTGCCTCATCCTACCAAGTAGCAGGGATTACAGGCATGTGCCACCATGCCTGGCTAATTTTTGTATTTTTAGTAGAGACAGAGTTTCACCATGTTGGCCAGGCTAGTCTCGAACTCCTGACCTCAGGTGATCCACCTGCCTCAGCCTCCCAAAGTGCTGGGATTATAGGTGTGAGCCAACTGGCCTGGAAGGATTTTTTATTTTCTTTGTTTTAATTCCATTTCTCTGTAGGACAACTTTGGATTTGACCTTCCCGCAGTTGAGGCCGCCACCAAAAAGCACGAGGCCATTGAGACAGACATTGCCGCATACGAGGAGCGTGTGCAGGCTGTGGTAGCCGTGGCCAGGGAGCTTGAGGCTGAGAATTACCACGACATCAAGCGCATCACAGCAAGGAAGGACAATGTCATCCGGCTCTGGGAATATCTACTGGAACTGCTCAGGGCCCGGAGACAGCGGCTCGAGATGAACCTGGGGCTGCAGAAGATATTCCAGGAAATGCTCTACATTATGGACTGGATGGACGAAATGAAGGTAAAACCTGACCGAAAGGAAGGAGGCCAGAGCTGATCTAACTAGGGCTCTCTTTTCTAGGACTTACTCACTAAACCCCTACATACAGCTGCATGCCTTGTCTAACTGCCCACCTGTAAAGCTAGAGAGTAGCCACATCACCCATGGGAAAATTGCTAGGTCAGTAGTTAAATGAGACGTGAAGGGTGAAAAAGTTGTAAAGACTAGCTGAGTAGCTAGAGCTCTGTTTCTGTGAGTAAGACCTATCTTAGATATATTCCAATGTAGGGAATCAATCACATTGTGGTTTTCTTTATTTTTAATTCTTCAGGGTTAAACTAACTTACCATTTCATCGATCTGTGAGTGAGTGATACTACTTTGGGGAGAAGGGATCCCAGAGAGGTGGTGTTGGGAGGAGGGAGAGTAGTAGGTGCTGTGGACAGAGGATAGGCCAGGAACCAGGCAGCCAGAGTTCTGATTGTGAGTGTCTGAGTTGCCTAATCTCTTTAAGCCCTTTTTCTTAATCTTTAAATGGAGATTGTACTTCCTATCTACCTTAACCAGTTATTGCGAGGATGGAATGCAGTAATATGTGCACGATCATAGGATGGGCTGGTTGGCAGCAGCTGCTCATGCCATTTATTGACCACTCTCAGCGTAGAGTTCCATCCGTTTCCCCTTCCCAGGAAGAGACCTGCTGTTATGCCATGGCCCTGTACCTGTTCATGTCCTCTGATGCAGGCCATGGATTGCTCAGCCATGTCAAGCAGTTCTCCAGCTGGTAGGCCTGTAGCCTTGTAGATAGAAGAGAATAGGTCAGTTTTCAACAGTCCCATGAAGATTCCTTTGTCTCAGCACGCTGTGTTCCCAAGTTTGACCTTATGCAAGAGATTTCCTTCCCAAGATGTAAGCTGTCATCTGTTGCCTACCTCTTGGACTATTTCTGGCGGAGGGGCAAGGCCACCTGATATCATCAGTTTTCCCTCCTATCGTTCCAGATTTACAGTGTTCTTAGGTTTGGCCTCTCTTGACCTCTTGAAATGGAAATGTTGGTAAAATGTAGCAGAGAGGGACTTTCATTTTATAAATCATGATGAATGTTGTAATTCAGGTTGGCTCAAAGACTTCCTCAGAAGTAAGAGTGAAGCAGAAATTCCATCTGGCGAGGATGTAGAATAAGGCCCCCAAATTTGGCTGATTAATGGAAGAAACAAGAAAGTATCAGTGAGTTCAAACTTAAACCCTAGAGTTGCTTGGGGTCTACTAAGCAAGACAGCCGCCTGACCATGCTTTCCTTATTAGGTTAAAAATATGGCTTGTAAGCTTTTCAAGTAGATTCTTCTCCCATGGATTGTGTAAGTACAGTAGAGGCATACCAATAAGCTCTTAACGGAGGAAAAGCATTCACTTATAGGCTCAGCAACTTCTGAAAGATTTCTTTCAACTTTGAAGTGACCAGGTCTATCACCTTTATTTTATTTTATATTTTGAGTAGTTGTTACAGTGTTTCTTTTCTTGAAGCTTCAGTTTATATTTTGAAATCTTTCCTATAGCCCTCTCCTTCCCCTGCCACATTTTTCTTCTGTTTTGCACTCTTTAGTGTAGATTTGGCTTGCTTATTCTAAGGTTGGTGATCCTTAGTTTGTGATAGCTCTCCTGACTCAGGCTTTCAGGTTTGATTTGTTTTGTTCTTGTTTATTGGCCCTCATCTTCCCCTGAAGGAATGGGGTTCATAACAGGCCAGAGGGAAGGTGCAGCTTTGTTGCTGGCTCTCTGCTTGTCCAAAGATTATGTGATGCTGAAGTCAAGGCTATAGTTACAGATGTCCTTTCGGTTGCCTCTTGTGCACAGGTGCTAGTATTATCTCAAGACTATGGCAAACACTTACTTGGCGTGGAAGACCTCTTGCAGAAGCACACCCTGGTTGAAGCAGACATTGGCATCCAAGCAGAGCGAGTTAGAGGTGTCAATGCCTCCGCCCAGAAGTTCGCAACAGATGGGGAAGGTATGGATTGCCCTTTCCAGGCATTACCTCCTGGTCACCAGAGATTCAGATTTATAGAAGCACAACGGGCCTTTTAAAGTTACTGTGCCACTATACATTCCTGGTGGGTTTGTCATGGGAGCATGAGATACAATGGAGTGGACTTCTGAACGCTAACTCTGTCTTGTTTTTCTGGAATTGATATGTCCTTTCCTTAAATATGCAAACGTTCCTTGCCTTTGAGTGGCTTAGTGTTTAACAGTGAGACTTTGCCATATCGCACTCTCTATGGCCTTGTACCAACACCCTGGGGTGGCTGCTCCAGCAGTTCCTGACTTTCACAGCTGGTCAGAGATTGCTCAGTTTGGAGGATGTTTGGAATGATTGGGTTTGCTTCTTATATTTCTTTTCTTTTTTTGTAAGAGATGGAGTCTCACTCTGTTGCTCAGGCTGGAGTGCAGTGGCGAGATCTCGGCTCATTGCAACCTCCACCTTCCTGTGTTCAAGTCATTCTCCTGCTTCAGCTTTCCAAGTAGCTGGGACTACAGGCGTGTACTACCACACCAGCTAATTTTTGTATTTTTTGGTAGAGATGGGGTTTCTCTATATGTTGGCCAGGCTGATCTCGAACTCTTGACGTCAAGTGATCCACCTGCCCTGGCCACCCAAAGTGCTGGGTCTACAGGCGTGAGCCACTACGCCCAGCTCTGCTTCTTATATTTCTAGAAACAAATGCAGCTGCCTTTTTCTTATGATTCAAGTGCTTTCTTGGTTCGTTCATAAGTGATCACTGCGATTCGGCCAAAAAAAGTAATATTTATCATTGCCCTCACTCCTGTTTCAGTCAGGATATTAGAAGGTGCTTCATTGCCTTATCACACAGCCCTGCATTTAGATTTAGCAGTGAGCTGGTAATCATAAGAACATAGATCACTGCCTGCAGGTGAGCCTGCACCTACGCTGAGCACTGTCACGCACCCACATTCCTTCCTTGATGTTAAACAGGTTACAAGCCCTGCGACCCCCAGGTAATCCGCGACCGCGTGGCCCACATGGAGTTCTGTTATCAAGAGCTTTGCCAGCTGGCGGCTGAGCGCAGGGCCCGTCTGGAAGAGTCCCGCCGCCTCTGGAAGTTCTTCTGGGAGATGGCAGAAGAGGAAGGCTGGATAAGGGAAAAGGAGAAGATCCTATCCTCTGATGATTACGGGAAAGACCTGACCAGCGTCATGCGCCTGCTCAGCAAGCACCGGGCATTTGAGGATGAGATGAGTGGCCGCAGTGGCCACTTTGAGCAGGCCATCAAGGAAGGCGAAGACATGATCACAGAGGAGCACTTTGGATCAGAGAAGATCCGTGAGAGGATCATTTACATCCGGGAGCAGTGGGCAAACCTGGAGCAGCTCTCGGCCATTCGGAAGAAGCGCCTGGAGGAGGCCTCCCTGCTGCACCAGTTCCAGGCGGATGCTGATGACATTGACGCCTGGATGCTGGATATCCTCAAGATTGTCTCCAGCAGCGATGTGGGCCACGACGAGTATTCCACACAGTCTCTGGTCAAGAAACACAAGGATGTGGCGGAAGAGATCGCCAATTACAGGCCCACCCTTGACACGCTGCATGAGCAAGCCAACGCCCTCCCCCAGGAGCATGCCGAGTCTCCAGACGTGAGGGGCAGGCTGTCGGGCATCGAGGAGCGGTATAAGGAGGTGGCAGAGCTGACGCGGTTGCGGAAGCAGGCGCTCCAGGACACCCTGGCCCTGTACAAGATGTTCAGCGAGGGTGATGCCTGTGAGCTCTGGATCGACGAGAAGGAGCAGTGGCTCAACAACATGCAGATCCCAGAGAAGCTGGAGGACCTGGAGGTCATCCAACACAGGTGAGCGGGGCACTGCTGGGCACTGCCCTGTTCCTTGTGGCTACCAGTGGCCCAGGAGGTGACCGCCCTGTCAAATTGCTGTTTCAGATTTGAGAGCCTAGAACCAGAAATGAACAACCAGGCTTCCCGGGTCGCAGTGGTGAACCAGATTGCACGCCAGCTGATGCACAGCAGCCACCCAAGTGAGAAGAAAATCAAAGCCCAGCAGGACAAACTCAACACGAGGTGAGCACATGGCCAGCAGCGTGCCATCCTTCCACATGTGGGACTGGGGAGGGTAAGGTCACTCACTGAGCATTGCTGTTGGGAATTTCCCACACAGGGTCATTGACATTGCTACACTGATGTCATGTCATTGACACCTGCTTTTTGACTTGTCTTTGTTTTGCAAGAAGTGTCTGTCAGGGCAACATCATTGGTTGCAAAAGGATGATCTGAGCCAGCCCAGCACCTGCTCCTCTCCATACCAAAGTTAGGGTCTTGGTGTGACCTGTGTCCGGTGTAGATAGTATTACTAGATGACACCTGTGCTATCCCTTTAAAAATAACTTTAGGAAGAAGACTGTAGCATGTTCTACACCTAATTTGCTAATGAAAGTCCTGATTGTCAGGGCAGACCTTTGTCCCAGTCTTATCTTTGTGTTAAGTAAACATTTTTGAGTAGGTTGTAGCAGCTGGCCCCAGTTTTGAAGGTTACCATCAGTCTTAGATTTGGAAAACATTCATTAGATGCAGTTCAGAGATGTGTAAAATAATGTGTTGCTGACATGAATTAATTGACTCTGGGAATGGATGTGTTGTCATTGCTCACATTGGAGCTCTTTAACACATTCCTCTTCGTGGCAGGCTTTTTCCAGATTACATTGCATTCCTGAGCCATCTCCATTATATTTGGTGTTCATAGTCTGAGTGAGATGATTTTCCGAAAAGCATGTAGTCAAAGCAAAGATGGAGAAAACAGATAAGCAGCATTAACCATCACTGTTCATTTTGCAGTTCAGCCATGGTCGGTCTTCCCTTTTTCACACTTGTTCTCTGCCCCTGCACTCACAGGTGGAGCCAGTTCAGAGAACTGGTTGACAGGAAGAAAGATGCGCTCCTGTCTGCCCTGAGCATCCAGAACTACCACCTCGAGTGCAATGAGACCAAATCCTGGATTCGGGAAAAGACCAAGGTCATCGAGTCCACCCAGGACCTAGGCAATGACCTGGCCGGCGTCATGGCCCTGCAGCGCAAGCTGACCGGCATGGAGCGGGACCTGGTGGCCATTGAGGCAAAGCTAAGTGACCTGCAGAAGGAGGCGGAGAAGCTGGAGTCCGAGCACCCCGACCAGGCCCAGGCCATCCTGTCTCGGCTGGCCGAGATCAGCGACGTGTGGGAGGAGATGAAGACCACCCTGAAAAACCGAGAGGCCTCCCTGGGAGAGGCCAGCAAGCTGCAGCAGTTCCTGCGGGACTTGGACGACTTCCAATCCTGGCTCTCCAGGACCCAGACAGCAATCGCCTCAGAAGACATGCCCAACACGCTGACTGAGGCTGAGAAGCTGCTCACACAGCACGAGAACATCAAGAACGAGATTGACAACTACGAGGAGGACTATCAGAAGATGAGGGACATGGGCGAGATGGTCACCCAGGGGCAGACCGACGCCCAGTACATGTTTCTACGGCAGCGGCTGCAGGCCCTGGACACTGGATGGAATGAGCTCCACAAGATGTGGGAGAACAGACAAAATCTCCTCTCCCAGTCACACGCCTACCAGCAGTTCCTCAGAGACACGAAGCAAGCCGAAGCCTTTCTTAACAACCAGGTAAGGTTTCTACTGCCTGTGCTTTCTTTCCATGAAGGCAGCCCTGTCTGCCTTTTGAAATGTTTTGACTGGGACAACTGGTTTAAACCACACCTGTACGGAATTATGTTGATAAATTTAGAGATTTTTTTCTCTATACTTTTAAGGCATTGAAATCCGTCACATTGTAGGGGACAGGAACTGAAGATTGCCACAGGAGCTGCCTTGCCTTACAAAGTACCATTCCATTTCAACTGCCATTGAGGATCCCTTATGTGTTCATAGCATGTCCTTATAATTGAGGTATTGATCCAGTTTAAAAGATACAGTGAGGGCCAGGCGCCATGCCTCACTCCTGTAATCCCAGCTCTTGGGGAGGCTGGGGCAGAGAATCACTTGAGCCCAGGAGGTCAAGGCTGAAGTGAGCTGTGATCATGCACTGCACTCCAACCTGGGTGGCAGGGTGAGACCCTGTCTCTTTAAAAAAAAGAAAAGTACAGTGAGGATTTCTTTTTTCTTGAGACCAATCTGTCTTGCTCTAGAAGGGTCAGGGACTTTACCCGAGGACACAAGGCAGAGATTAGAGAAATAGAAACAGCTGAGGATAGCCATGAACTTCAGGGCTATTACTCTTTTAAAGAGGGTCCATTGCTGTTGCCTTGACAGGCACGTGAGAGGACCCTTGAGGCCAATACACAAAGCTTTGGTTCCTTTCCTCGCTCACTTTGGAAAAAAAAATTTAGAGCATTTAACGCCTGAGGGAAATTCAGTCACTTAACATCCCACTGGGTTTTCTTTTCCCCCTCCTAACTTTTAATTTGATGTGATTTAATTATTTTATGTAAGTATAATGAAGAAAGTGTTGTGAAGTATGTTGCATGGAAATGTAGAACACAGGAAAATGAGATCTTTCATTGATCTGCTATGATTTGTTCCTCTTTTTAAATAAGGAGTATGTTCTGGCACACACTGAAATGCCTACCACCTTGGAAGGAGCTGAAGCAGCAATTAAAAAGCAAGAGGACTTCATGACCACCATGGACGCCAACGAGGAGAAGATCAACGCTGTGGTGGAGACTGGCCGGAGACTGGTGAGCGATGGGAACATCAACTCAGATCGCATCCAGGAGAAGGTGGACTCTATTGATGACAGGTACAGTTTGCTGACGTTCTTAAGGGAGCCTTGCACCTTGGAGCTCTCAAACTTCTGAATCATTGGTCAGAAGCCCTTGAGAGTGTGGGTATGAATTTCCCAGTGGGCAGAGTATGGGCACCCAGCAGAACTTCATCTACCCATACAGAAAAATCAGTGAGCCATGCATGGCTGCTTGAGAATGTGGTTCTGGTGAGACTTGTACAAGTAAGTGTCCACAGAAGGAAAGAAAGCCTGAGAAGCCAAGCTAATTCTTAACCAAGGACCTATGAGAGCGGTAATGCATTGCTATCAGGTGTAAGCCGTGCCCTTTGAGGGTTGACACACACATGTGTCACATGATAGGATTCCTGGTGCCAGGTATTCCCAGCCAAGCCCACGTTCCCCTTAATCCATGAGAAGAAGCCTGTCAGGAGAGTGGGAAGGGAGGGTGAGGCTTGCTTGTTCTGAGTACCTGGCATAGCCACAAAGGAACATTACCTGGACTTTTTTAGAAAATTGGCTTGGATGATGCTGTAATAGGATCTTTTTAGTAATGAGAGGTAAATAAGGGAAAAGGTTATTTTCCTCTTCTGCCAGGGCATCTCCAGAATTGGATACACTTTCTTCATTTCTTGTTTAAAATTATTTATTTATGTGTGTGTGTGTGTGTGTATCTGTATCTGTCTGTCTATCTGAAAGATTTCCTCCCTGGCTGGATGCCAGTGGACTTGATTTGACCCTAACTTTTTGACTCACCCCTTACTCTTTCCTTGCCTCAGTTACTTAAGTTGGTGATTGGGGCACATCAGGGGTTGGGTACACTAGCACACACCGGTCTGGGCCAGCAGCCACTGGATCAGTCACTAGCCTCTTATTCCAGTTTGGGTTGAATTTAAGGGCTTGTGGTGAGACTGTCATCAAAAAACAAGCTCTTTCTCTATGACCATCTTCTGGCCTTCAAGTGTGTTAGAAAAGAAAAATACTCCCTTGCTTACCACATCCGAGAGGATTTCCTGGGACCCTTGGTCAGGTTGACTTCAAAGAAAATATTGGGTGGAGAGGAGACTACTCTGTTTCCAGTAAAGATGGCTCAGTCTTTATTGAGCTTAGCACTTCCAATCTTTTTTTCTGAGCTAATTCCCTGCCTGAACTGTATGTTCTTAAGGGTGGTATTATGGAATAGGGTATAACTTATATTAATTATAATTTTGTATCTGTTGCTTTTAAAACAGCTGCAAAAGAGAAAAATAAATCCACCACACCCTCCTTAAATGAGTGTGAGAAACAGCGATTGGGCAAGGCATTCTTAACCTAGAGAAAAAGAATTTCCTTTTTTTGTAATATTAACTCTTGAGTATTTTGCAAATAAGATATCCTATATACTTCCATGTTAGAGGCACACAGCTGGTTTCCTGCAGGCGGGCTTGGCCGTTAGGGACGTGTGCATTCAGGCAGGTGTACAGCTGCCTTGCTGTTTCCTCGCTTTCTTTTTATGTCCCCAGTGCTGCAACTGCACAAAGTGGTTGGAAGCAGATGACGCTGGCAAGACTCCTGGATATGAGAAAATGTTTCAGCAGCAGCCCTCAGTTGTGGCTTAACCTTCCCTTTGCTCTTGACCAAGAGCCCAGGCTCCTGGTGTTCCAGAGCTTCCTTAGGATTCCTCAGTTTTAAAAAAGAAATGTAAAGATGACCCTGTGCTATCAATAAGCATAAGAAAGAGGGAAGGAGGGAGCTTCCCAATGACCTGCCATCAAGAGAACTACAATTTTTTTTTTATTTTTCTCCTCTGGTGTTAACTGAATTCCGATTTTACTTTAATATCCCCAGAGGCCCACAGAACTGAAACTGACCCTAGAGGATACTTGTCTGTTACTAAAACACACACATCTGTGAGTTCCAGGTGTTGTAGGAGCACAAGCTAAGTAAACATCTAAACCTTCAGATCTAATCCCTGTGCATCAAAACATCCTGATGCTGTGGTGAAGCGATTCTCCCAGAATGTAAAATCATTATAATGTGCTTACGTTCAGGAAATCTCCTCAGTTGTTGAAATGAAAAAGTTCCAGAACAAAGACACTGACTCTAACAGATGTGGGTGGGGCATGAGTGGCCTTCAAATTGCCAGTGAAGGGGTTAGAGACTGTCCTTAGCCTACACCAGGGGGTGTGAACAGGGAGGGAGCTCCTGGCCAAAAGGGAAATTCCAACCACAGCACAGTTGATGGGGAGCAAGTAACAGTATCCAGCTTCATAAAGCAAGACCCTGTCTCATATCAGAAAACAGGCTCAAAAATTACCCAGCTGTTTCACTCAGGCACCTGAGGTTCTTGACTGTTCACAGAAACAAGAACACCCACATCTGCTTCATACAATGAGGGAGCTTTTTTGAGTCTTATTACAGGGATAGAAAGTGAGAGATGGAGATACATCAGGAGGCCCCAAATTAAAAGCACTATTAGGACTGTGGAAACTACAGCCTAGTTTTAGAAGATCCTTCTCAGGACCTTCCCTGTAATTGAATCCATGATCCAACATGGAGAGAATTTCCTGAGTTTCACCTCCTATGAAAGATGTCCATTGCACTAGTAAACTATTAGGCCACACTCACTTCTTTTAAGTGTTTTCTGAGTCAGCAATAGTCCCAGCTGCCTGATTGACTATGTTTCGCACTACACAAAGGCCATTGTCACACCTGCGCGTAGGTCGGGGTCATTTGGACATGTGACTCTAAATCCTTGCCGCCTCCTTCCCATCTTGATGGTCCCAGTGTAAGAGAAAGGCTGCATGGACAGGTATCTGCCAGGCGTATGTGAGAGGTGATTATATAAGAAATACATTCAGGATTCTGTCTTGTCATATTTCTCCCTTAATGAATCCTTCCAGACAGTGAAGTTGCTTTCATTTCTAATTAATTCTATGAGAGGCAAGGGTGTGTATCCTGTTGTTAATTTCCAGTATCTGGGATTCTTCCCTGCTAGTGTAGGACTTAAATGAGATGCCACACCAGAGGGAACGGATTCCTTTTTCCCAGGCCTTTGACTAGGGGCAGGACTCCTGTGTTTGTCCCTAACTCCAACTCATATTACCTCCCTTCTAAAGATCTGCATTCTTGAACTCTGCTAGAAATAGAACTGGAATTTGAGGGAAGGGAACTTCCTTTTGACGTTCCTAACCCATCCACATTCTCAGATGACAAGCCCAAATTCAATAACAGTCTTTTATTTTTTAAAATTTAATTTTGGTTTGTGATGATAGATGGCAGTGACAGAATGTCTATGGCCTTTGTTATTTTTTGTTGTTACAAAAACAATAAATGTGTAACATTTTCAAGGGAGAACTACTGCCCTTAATCCCATCTCTAACATATGCCATTTAAGTGTTTGCTTTCTAACCCCTGCCTTGGAGTTTCATATTGTTTAATATGTATAAACTCTTTTCATTTAGCATTATAGAATAACTATTTCTCTATGTTTGCATTTTGCCTACGTGGTATAAGAATATTAAGATCCCTTTTCCTGATGCTGTGGAACTCCTTTCAACTTAAAAAAATTAAAAAGGCATTATTTGTGTCTAACATGCCTTAATAATATTTATAATAATTTTATATAATATAATTTACATAATATAATTATATATAATGTTATAATAACATGTAAATATGTATAATTTCTGCTGTTCTGTAGCCACTGGTATCTGCAGGACCTCTAAAGGCAGAGGGCTTTTTCCTTTGGTTCTCCAGGCAGATGTTGGTTGTGACAGTGCATTGTCAGCAGCCACTGAGGACCCATGTGGCACATGCATCTCTAAGGTCTTTCTTTCTCCTGGGGAAGTTTCTTCAGACCAGTCAGCAGCACGTGTTCACCATGCTGCTCTTACTCAGCGTGGTGGGGAATCCAAGGCTGTGTGTTCTTCCGCATCCCTGCCTCTGGGGTTAGCCGATGGAGGAGAGACCTTGTGCAGGCACATGGCAGTGAGAAATTGCTTTAAGAATTAGAATGAAAACTGAGCTCTCCTCAGTTGCACTCTGTCTTTATCCATCTTAATACCCTGAATATAGACTGGCTTTCTTGCTTAGGTGACTCAGGAATGTAAAGCTCCTGTATGTGTGGCGTGCACACCTGGATCCTCAGTGGGTCCTCCCCTATTGGAAATAAAGTTCTCCCTGTTGCAGTGGAGCCACTGGAAGGCAGTCCTTTGCTAGGCGTTCACACTGCCTTTCTTCAGTTTCCAGTCTCTAAGCCACTGGGTGCGTGAAAGAAGTTTGCCAAAGAGTGCTGGCACCTTCACAGCAGATGGGGAAGGAGCCAAGAGGGGAGTGAGCACCCTCTTTACCTGAGAGTTTACCAAATTCAGCAGCTCTTTCCAATTCTTACACGTTATTTATTTAAGGTTTTGTGTTTTAACTTCTTTGAGCTTTAATTACCCTTATCAATTGATTAGAAATGGCGTTCAGTTAGTATATAGTCTTATAAGTCTAAAAATTTTCATTCCTTTTTGTTGTTATTATTTGGAGAGTTTTTTTCGAGATGAGAAGCTGTTTATCAGGAAACACTTGTTTAAACCCAGTTACATGATTATATATATTTTCTTAGCGTTGTATGTGTCACCCAGTTATGAGCCCCAGTGCCTAAAATAACGACTTGTATATAGTGTGTGCTCATATGTTTTTCCAGGCACCAAATCAGGAAGCACCAAATTTGTATAGATCAATTTGACAGTATGTTTGGCCTGTTGTGTAGCCTGGGCAGGTGTTTGGGTCTCTGTGGGACTGTGGCTTACTCCTTTGGAGGATGCTAAAATATCTTCTTTATCTTGTCTCCTTCACATTATTGAGAACTGCTAGCAAACTCTTTTTTAGCATAGATAGAAATCCAGGAAAGAAATTGATTTGTATTCTGTATTTCAAGATTCTCTACTTTCTTTTTTAAAAATTATTTTTGTTACCATTTTAATAGACATAGGAAGAATCGTGAGACAGCCAGTGAACTTTTGATGAGGTTGAAGGACAACAGGGATCTACAGAAATTCCTGCAAGATTGTCAAGAGGTATGTTGCTCTTCTTTACCCTCCGTTCCTGGGTTTCAGTAATAACAATTGCCAACCAGCATTTAGCCCAATAGCCTTTTGAATTATAAAATTAATGAAACCAGAAATCCGTAGCAACCATTTGACTTGCAGGCAGGGGTATGTGGCACTTCATCAGTTCTCCAGCCTAGAAGCTACAGCTTAATTAGACTGTTGTAATCTAGAATATTATATTAATAGTATAGTACTGCACTGTTCATTACAGTAGATACCAGCCACAATGTCTTTAGGGTTGGTCGACTTTTTCGTTTTAAATTAACTGTAATTAAATAAAACTAAGAGCATAGTTCTTCCATCACTCTAGCTGTATCTTAAGCGCTCAGTAGCCAGCTGTGACTAGTGGCTACCATGTTGGACAACACAGATGTAGAACATTTCCATCATCAAAGGAAGTTCTTTTGGATATGATGTCCTAGAATATTGTGCAACGTAAAAGCATTTAGTGTCATGTTTTCACTCTGTAAAGCAGTGTACATTTCAATAACATGGAAGGAAAGAGCTAAAGGGAACTGAAATTGGCTACCAAGTAAGAAGCAGTGATTTTAAAAATACTAATTAGTTTCTTATTTGCTTAAGACCTTCATCTCTCCATCTTTCAGGCTCTTCCCATGTGTATCTAACATGCAAAGAGTAGTAATGTTGATTCTAAGCACCAGGTTTTAACATGTGGTATTAATCTGATGATCATTGCACTATTTCATGCTCTTCTGATACATGCGCAAACTTTGAAAACTAAAGTTGGCCAGAAAAAAATAGTTTCTCTGCAAGCTAGTTCGAGAAAAGCATCTAGCTGATTTAACATGTGAGTTCGTGAGCACACTATATTTCTCTGTCTACTGGAGAACAACAGTGAGACTCAGCTTTCCCTGGTTTATTAAAATAAAAATCCTCAGAGATAAAAATGGGCTGAGGAATATCCACACAAAGCTGCAGGAACCTTGAAGGGGCTAAGAGTGTAGGGGTAGAATCAGGTCATGTGCTAAGAATACGATTCCAGTCATCATGGACACCCTGCATGCAAACATGTGACTGTACATTAAAAGAAATACGGCTCCAATGACAACTGTGTTAGATCACCTATGACAGAAACAATCCTTTGCATCCGTTAAACTGCTGTCTTACTGTGCATTTTGCAATATGCTCTTGCAGCAAAACCTTAAGAAGGAAAGCCCCTAAACTATGAAGCTTAGGGTCTGTCAGCTTTAAGTACCATATTGACAAATCTAGGTCTCTGGGGGATTTGCCTGGAGCCAGACAGGCTGAAGACAGGAGTGCCTCTTCTAAGTGACATGCAAGCATTAGTAACCCATTTAAATAGGATACTCACTTACAGAGGCATTCATGTCCCAAGACAGGGCATAGAAGAGAGTAATGGGATCTAAAGTTAGCTGTGTGGAGTTGCCTAGTGTGCTGCAGTGAATACCAGCTGCCATTTTTCACTGGAGGTAGTAAAAGGGATAAAGAGGTGTTTGCAGCCTGGGCTGTGCTTTCCACAGATTGGTAGTCCCTGTTTCACCTTGACAGTTCCCTTGAGGAACTATTGATGACTCTCTTTAACCTCAGCCCATATTCCTGGGGATGTGGGAATCAATGGGATCCCACATTCCTGCTTTTAAAGGGCAAGTTAATAAGATTAAATTCGTTCACCTAACCATGATAAAGCTCAGGTTAAATCTGAGGAAAAACAAGGCCAGGGAGCAAGCAGATGAGTGGCCAGGGAGAAACCTTGAGAGAAACCCATTTGTACTTGAAATTTCCAGTCTCTTATTTTCCGCTGACATGTGTAAATTACATAAGGAGACATGTATGGGAAAAATATGTAGATAAAGTTATAGTTCTTACCAGTAAAATCACAGGTGGTCAGTCTTACTAGGTCTTTAGATCTTCATTTCCATTTGCTCTAAATTAGCATTCCTGCTTATGAGAAGTTCACTCCTCCACACATACCTTGGCTGAGTTCCAGTAACTGTGAGGCGTGCCCAGGGGCTCTGTCTTCTGTGACTTCTCCTCAAAGGATACGGGAAAGTTTGGGTGGGGCTTTTTATGTCCAGGAGATGATTTACAGGTCTCCTTGTGACTGTTGTGCCAAGTCATCCTGGTTATCCTGTCTTCCCTTGTTCTGCCTGTCTCTCCTTGAGCCACATTAGAAGTTAGTACAGCATAGCCATAGTGTCTGTGGGAGGTGTTGGGTGTCCCACACCAGTATATATAGTCTCTGCATGGTTGGTAGAATTTAGGTCAAGCTTGTGGGGGCTCTAAAACCTCTGGTATAGTTCTGTAATCAAAAGGGTGATAAGTTGTTGGCTATAAACTTTTCTGTCATTCAGCCTTATTAAAATATACTCCTTTAAAGCCAGAATCTTTTGAGAGTGGTGTTTGTGTGTGGAACAACCCTACGTTTGATAATCTACCTGTCATTTCGGTAGAATTTATAGAGCACTCAGAGGTCAAATTTAATATTCTTACAGGATATTGGCATTGTTCAAGGTGTGGGGAATGCAGGGGTTTGTTTCTTTTTTTGACTTCCTTTCTTATTGGGTGCCTTGGCTAGAGAAGGTGTGGATTGTGAGATCTGCCCCTGTTGCCACCCCACCACCTAGATGAGGACAATTGCTGACCTGTATTGTACCAGCAATACAGTATGCTGGTACATACAGTATGCTGAAATGAGCAGGGACCCTCCTATTCTCAGTTGTAGTGGGAAGACAGAGAGCATCATCATCTTTGTAGTGTTTGTTGTTGTTGTTGTTGTTTTGAGGCAGTCTCACTCTGTTGCCCAAACTGCAGTGCATTGGTGGGATCTCGGCTCACTACAGCCTCCACCTCCTGGCTTCAAGTGAGTCTCCTACCTCAGTCTTCCAAGCTGGGATCCCAGGTGTGTGCCACCACACCCAGCTAGTTTTTGTATTTTTAGTAGAGATGAGGTTTCACCCTATTGGCCAAGCTGGTCTCGAAATCCTGGCCTCAAGAGATCCACCCACTTCCACCTCCCAAAGTGCTGGGATTACAGGTGTGAGCCACTGTGCCAAGCCTGTAGTGTTATTTTAATGTGATGTTATGAAAAATGAATGAATTATTTTAAAAGTATTGCTTTTTTATTGTCTTTTCTCACACTGCACCACCTATTTTCTGGAACTGATTTTTATTTTTCCAGGAAGACAGTATATCTACATGTGTCTGGTATAGGGATGTGAGTTAGTCCTTTGCTGTTAGCTTAATTCAATGATCAAAGCATTTTTTCCTTATCTTCTTCCAATCTGCACAGTGTTCTTTTCTACAGAGAATGAGCAAATTTTTAAATGAGCTTTGTAAATGCCCACAAATAATAACTGTAGCTCTGGCTCCAGAATGCTGATGAACTAGCAAGTTCCATAGATCCATTTCATTGTGCTGTATCGCATGTTGCTTTATCTGTGGGATGATGTGTTCAGCAAAGAGCAGATTTGTTTATAAGCCTCTGATTTTTACGTAGCACTCTCTCTCTCTTTTTAATCCCTCTTGGGTAGGTGGTTATGAATAGTGAAAATATGTGAATGTCCTTGGCACTTTGAATCAGTAAATGCCTTCTATTTTGTGTGTACGTACAGAATACAGGGAAAAATTTTGTCATTCAGTTTCCCTTTAACTTCTTTTCTCCTAAGATTGGCCATAGTCTTTCAGATTTTAGCTGCTCAGATAACTGGAACCTAGATAATTCTAACTGGAACACATGTAATTCTTTCAAAGTAGGAAGTGAAGTGGCAGTGTCTTTATTGTGTAATAGATCCATGATCTTTGATGACAGAGGGCTTTATGAGATTTGCTATTTTTTTCCTCAACGAAGAGTGACAAAAATCTCACTACCTTTTGCTTTTAACACCCTCCCACGCCCCACCCCTACCCCATTCCCTGCATGGTGAATAGCTCAAGAAAGGTAAGGACGATACCCAAGAGTTCACCCACTTTCAGAGCCAAGGAGCTCCTGTGACCCACATCGCTGTCCTTGGCATCATTTCCAAAAAACATATCTATGGGGAAGCCTCTCCAGGTAGCAGCCCAGAGCCAGAGTGGAAGGCCTTGGAAATGTTAATTCTTTAAGGACTTCTACTGGTTTTATGTGCCACTTCTAGATCTCTGTTGAGAGAACTATGAAGGATTTAAGGTGCAAATTTGTTGTGACAGTAACTATAGTAAAAGTGGGCTTCTCACGGTCACTCAGGAGAAGGGACGTGGTTCCTGTAGTGGTTGATTCTGATTCCAGGCTAGCTCTGCATTCTTTTGTGTATCTTCAGCCTAGGCAAACAAAAAGCTCTTCCTAGGTTAGCACAGCTAAGGGGGTGGGAATCTGGCATGGCCCTTGCAGGCAGGCAGTAATGAGCAAGGGCTGGTTCAGAAAGGAAGCCAGCAAAAGTGGGTCTGGGCCTGGCGTTTGGCTGACCCCGTTAAGAGAGCTCCCTTCTCAGGTCTGTCAGCGGCCAGCAGCCTTTGTGTGGCTCTCTACAGTTCAGATCCAAGCACACATGTTGGATCTCAAAATCAGGTCTTGTGAAGTGTTCTTGGTGTGAATGAGAGGTTCTTTAGAGAACTAGAGGCTATGGAAGAAAGAGGTGAAGGTGACTCAAACTTGAAGGAAACATTGAAAGGGCAACATTGTTGCCCTAGCCCTACAGTGAGCAAGTTATTTATGCCTTTTGGCATTCTTGTAGATGTACCCGCAAAAAGGGGAAGGTAATACATGAGTAGGGTTTTGTTGTTTTTTTTTTGTTTGTTTTAAATAAGAAGAACTGAAAGAGTAAGAAGGATTGCCAAATGGAGTAAAAGTCAATCATGATTAGCATAGTATAGCTGACACAGATATTTGGAAGAGGAAAAGGGTCATGTCTTGAACTGGTTAGGGCAGAATTTTAAACACAAGCCTTTGTGGGGAAAGCCAGTTATGAGTGCCAAATAGTTTGAAAGCTAGCTCAGAGAGCATTTATACTTCTGGAATGAATGTTAGATATTATTTGGAGCAGAGCTCAGGTACAAGCTCCATCTAATGGACACCTGTCATGATGGGTCAGAGTTGTGAAGTTAAATATTTGGTTGTCTTTTGCCATGGAAACATGTATAGTATGCATAATATGACATAAACATAACCCTTACCAGGCAGAAGAAAGGCTGATGTCTAGGATCACAATCTCTGAATCCTTCTGATCTTTCCCTAGCTATCTCTCTGGATCAATGAGAAGATGCTTACAGCCCAGGACATGTCTTATGATGAAGCCAGAAATCTGCACAGTAAATGGTTGAAGCATCAAGCATTCATGGCAGAACTCGCATCCAACAAAGAATGGCTTGACAAAATCCAGAAGGTGAGTTAAAGTATTTGATGTGGCCATGGTGAGAAAACAAACAGGGTAGTAATGAACTCCTTTTTATTTAGCACATTTTCCAGCACCTCTGAGTCTTAACTGTGCATTTATGTAAGTTACACAGCCAGTAGTAGCTCCCTTCACACTTACGGGTTCCTGACTTCAACCCTTCAAAAGGGAAAAAAGCTGAAACCAAACCAGATGGTACAAAACACTTGATTTATCTTAGAACGAATACTAGGCATTTAGTTTCTGTTGTGCTTCTCATCGGCTGCCGCTGATGGACTGTGAGCTCTTATGCAGGGATTCCACTGTCTTGATCCTATCATTTGTGTTGCTCTGTGACAGATTTATCAGATACAGTTGCACATAATTTTATAAATATGTACATATTTTTTAAAATTTCTCTATTTTTCCTGTGACACTAATGTATACTAGGCACCAGAATTATTGTAATGTGTTATTCTGGCACAGAGAGATTCTGTGTGCATAACTGACGATGAATGTGGAGTTCACCATCCCTCCTTACTCTCCTTTTAGACTTTTATATTGTTTCAGATTCTTCATGGTTAAAATAATGTTTTGACAGGGCACAGTGGCTCACACCTATAATCCCAGCACTTTGGGAGGCCAAGGCGGGTGGATCACTTGATTTTATTGAGCAGTAACTTCATGTGGAAAGACTATGTGTGTTGAATGAATGGGTATATCACAGATCAAATGTCCTAAGTTTGTTTTTCACAGTGACATTTTTTATGCAGCAAACTATTTATTTACAACCATGCTGGTTTGTGTTTTCCAGGAAGGAATGCAGCTCATTTCAGAAAAGCCTGAGACAGAAGCTGTGGTGAAGGAGAAACTCACTGGTTTACATAAAATGTGGGAAGTCCTTGAATCCACTACCCAGACCAAGGCCCAGCGGCTCTTTGATGCAAACAAGGCT
Source organism: Cebus imitator (assembly GCF_001604975.1). Lineage (NCBI taxonomy): Eukaryota > Metazoa > Chordata > Mammalia > Primates > Cebidae > Cebus > Cebus imitator. The sequence continues at coordinate 3,583,726 of NW_016107458.1, forward strand.
GAACTTTTCACCCAGAGCTGTGCAGATCTAGACAAATGGCTGCACGGCCTAGAGAGTCAGATTCAATCTGATGACTATGGCAAAGACCTGACCAGTGTCAATATCCTGCTGAAAAAGCAACAGGCAAGTGGACAAGCTGTCATGGGCTTGGGTGTGTTTCTGTTTTACAGCCACAGTCCTTAGAGTCTTTACTCACCCACCGCTTTCTCAGGAGTCCACTCTCCATGGGAAGGCATTTTTAACCCAGAAAAGTACTTGCTCTAACAGCATCATAGGACATTTCCAGAATAGAAAGACATGGTTTCAGACTAGAAAGATACAATATTAGGAGTACTGGGTGTCGGCTCTCTGTGCATGGAATTGATAGTTTTCTTAGTTAATGGGTATTATCACCATTTAACAGTTGAATAAATAATTATCTCATGCAATTTTGCATTTTACATGAAAGAAATATTCACGTACTTTGCTGTTTAATGTCTTGATTTGTGACAGTTATCTGAGTTGTTCAAGGCACTTTATGGATAATAAAAGTAGCGATTTATTTTACACCACAGTAGAGGGCTTTAAGGGCAAATGAATTTACCTCAAATTTACTGGAAAACAGTTCCATTGATTTTGAAAAAGCAAGTCAGTGGTAAGTGGCCCATCCAGTGGCCCACATGGCTGTCTTTGCAGTGTGACCAAGTCCCAGGCCCAGCAGTTGTCACTGCCAAAGATAGTCTCTGCTGAGCCCTGATGCTGTTTCTCTGCCCTCAGATGCTGGAGAACCAGATGGAAGTGCGGAAGAAAGAGATCGAAGAGCTCCAAAGCCAAGCCCAGGCCCTCAGTCAGGAAGGGAAGAGCACCGACGAGGTGGACAGCAAGCGCCTCACTGTGCAGACCAAGTTCATGGAGTTGCTGGAACCCCTGAACGAGAGGAAGCATAACCTGTTGGCCTCCAAAGAGATTCACCAGTTCAACAGGGATGTGGAGGACGAGATCGTGAGTTGACCCCCGCTGCACACATGGCTTTCCACAAGCCCCCTTGCCTGCCCTGAATCCCATGTTCTCACTTCTCGGTCAACTTCACCGTGGGCCACATTGGCAAGCTGAGGTGTCAAAGTCCACACTCTATGTGGTCTAAAGTTTCTTTCCCTTTTCACACTACATACAACTCCATTGTTTCTCTCACATTATCTAGAGATACTCTAGGATTTTAACGACCCTAGAACAGGCTTTTTAAAAGTAGTGAGGACTCAGAGTGAGTTTGACCTTGAGGATGAGGTAAAGTTGGAAAGAGTCACCCTAGCCTTGTATTGGAGAACAAGGGCCTGCTTCCCCAGAAAGCCCTCCTGAGGGGACTGGGCCCTCTCTGAAGCTCGCCCTTGCTGTCCCTCACTGCCCGTCACTGCTCTTGTTTGTGTCATATATTTGTTCCTCTGAGTGGATCTGACTACTTACTTACAATTCTTCCCAGTTGTGGGTTGGAGAGAGGATGCCTTTGGCAACTTCCACGGATCATGGCCACAACCTCCAGACTGTGCAGCTGTTAATAAAGAAAAACCAGGTAAGCCTTTCTGCTTGGGCTAGCTCTGTCTGATAAATAATTGCTTTAAATTATGAGACCGAGAATGGCAGGGAGCTTTGAAGCCTTGCGATTTCTTTTTAGCCCTAACAGCTTGACATAAGCACCCGCCGGTTGCCATTTAGCAAGACTTTGTGTGTGTTTTCTGCTCCCTCCAGACCCTCCAGAAAGAAATCCAGGGGCACCAGCCTCGCATTGACGACATCTTTGAGAGGAGCCAAAACATCGTCACAGACAGCAGCAGCCTCAATGCCGAGGCCATCAGACAGAGGCTTGCCGATCTGAAGCAGCTGTGGGGTCTCCTCATCGAGGAGACGGAGAAACGCCACAGGCGGCTGGAGGAGGCGCACAGGGCCCAGCAGTACTACTTTGATGCTGCCGAGGCCGAAGCCTGGATGAGTGAGCAGGAGCTATACATGATGTCAGAGGAAAAGGCCAAGGTCAGAGGAGGCGGGAAGCAGTCCTGCCCCAGGAGCACCTCAGATTCAGACCCTGAGCTTGCTTTCTGTTGGCAGCTGTCTTTGTAGAAACTTCCCTTGTAGCCTTTAAGTGTTAAGGGGACCCCATGTGCATGAAGGTGTCTGAAATTCAGCTGCTGGTTTCCCCTTGATGCAGCATTTTCTTACCTGAATCCTAGTGTGCCATTAAGACCAGGTTCGTCCTGTCATCTTTGAAATATGCCAGAGTCCTTCCTGCCGTCTATTTATAGGTTCCCTAAACTTTACAAAATTGAAAATGGCTTGGAGACAATTTGAAAGTATTGCAAGGTTCCAGGAATGCTGCCATTTACATACCTGATGGACCATGAGGAATTCCAGTGAGCCAGGCACATTTGGTCTGCCTGAGCTTTTCTCTGAGAGTGGTCTTACTCATTCCGCATTCTCCTCATATTTATCTTCTGCACAGGCTTCTGTGGTCCCATCCATGTGGAAGCTCTTGGAACACTTCTGTGTTCCACTGTCCATTCCACACCCCTGGAGTTTTTCTTTCTACTGATCCTTCCTCCTACCCCACTAAGCAGCTAGTCTGTCACTTCTTGAGGTGGTGTAGGGCTAGAGGGGATGGCTATGGTTGTGACGTTCTCCTGTCTTTGCAGGATGAGCAGAGTGCTGTCTCCATGTTGAAGAAGCACCAGATCTTAGAACAAGCTGTGGAGGACTATGCAGAGACTGTGCATCAGCTCTCCAAGACTAGCCGGGCCCTGGTGGCTGACAGCCATCCTGAAAGGTGAGTGCCCCTTCATGAAGGTGAGACCCGGCTCTCAATTCCTCTCAGCAAGGGTCCCTTGCTAACCCACACTGAAAGAAAATGTGGCAGCATTCATCATGAATTGCTAGTAAGGCAAATCATTGAGAAGCATTTTTAAAACAGACCCGGTAGGCCTATCATGATTAGAATGGGTGAACTGTTATATTGAGAAATTGCTCTTGTGGGTTAAATATCTCCTCTTGGCCAAGGCTCTCCTGAAAGAGTGTTGGTGTCATGAGTCAAAACTGCAGGTTGACTAGGGTGGGCAGTCAACCTACAGTGGTTACACTTGTAATCTCAGCACTTCAGCAAGCCAAGGAGGGAGTATTGCTTGAGGCCAGGGACCAAAGACCAATCTTGGCAACATGGCAAGACCTCATCTCTACAAAAAATGCAAAAACCAGCTGGGTGTGGTAGCCCATGTCTGTAGTTCCCAGCTACTCAGGAGGCTGAGGTGGGGAGGATGGTTTGAGTCTGGGAGTTTGAGGCTGCAGTAAGTTATGATCACACTGCTGCCCTCCAGCCTGGGTGACAGAGTGAGACCCTGTCTCAAAAAAATAAAAATTACCAGAAGTACAGGTTGACCTGCATGGATGCAGGTAGTGGTAGCACTTACCCTTGGGTTGAAAAAGTCATGCAGTTTAAGAAAGTAATTATTAGTTTTAAGAGGAGTATTAGACAAGAATGCATGGACCTGTAAAATGCAGGGGTTCTCAGGAAAACAAAATAACACCTCCTAAGTCTTACATATCAAGTGATTAGAACAAGAGAGCCGAGTGTGTGGTACTCATCTACTCTGTACCAGGCTCCTGTATCAACTTGCCAAAGCAGTCATTTTAGGCTTTTTGTGTAAATGCCTTTTACGACTTGGAAAGGAATTGGCCTTGTGCATTTAACCAAGATAGATTGGGGGAGATGAGGTCAGTGGCTCTGTTGTAGGAGGCTCTTAAGATGTTCATGATCAGGATTCCCAGGAAAGGGTTCTTTGTCGTCTCCAGGGATAAGTGCAATGATGTCTTTGTCTCTCATATCCTTGTTTGAGACCATTACTCTGGGGAGAAGTTGGAGGGAGGGGGATTTAGTCTCCTGACTATACACCTGGGACTCGTAAGATGGGAGTGGCTGATCCAGCCCTCCTAACAAGGATGAGCACTCAGCCCAGAGAAGGTAGAGGCCCATGCGTGCCACACAGGGTATGTCATTTGTCCCTCAGGCAGCGTAGTAACAGAGAATGCAAGACCGCTCTGGATTTTGTGTTATTTTTTATTTTGCCACCTTCCTGACTGGGAAGATTTTGCATTAACTTTTAACATCAAAGGAAATGCTGATTTGCAGAGCCAGCGGTGCAGAGAGAATCTCCCCCTCTACCCCCTACATTCGCCTACCCCCACTATTACATTAGGGATGGCCTTTGACCGTAATTACTGACATTGTGTACATATTGGCTCTTCAAGTGACTTCAAATTGTGGCTAATTTCAGAGTTTTATTTTTCATGCTAAGTAGGTTAACCAGAGTTTCCTTTGAGGAATACGATGTAATATGCTCCCCCATTATCTCCACCTCATTTGTTTTTCCCTGAAGAAAATTGACATTTAAGATGCTTTTTCTCCCCATTGCTCCCTTTCTTTTTCAGTGAACGCATTAGCATGCGGCAATCCAAAGTGGATAAACTGTACGCTGGCCTGAAAGACCTTGCTGAAGAGAGAAGAGGCAAGCTGGATGAGAGACACAGGCTATTCCAGCTCAACCGGGAGGTAGACGACCTGGAGCAGTGGATCGCTGAGAGGGAGGTGGTCGCAGGGTCCCATGAACTGGGACAGGACTATGAGCATGTCACGGCAAGTACTTCAGACAGTGCATGAGTTGGTTGTGCAGTGAGTGATGGTGTGGAGGGCCACTTGCATGCCTTATCTGTGAGCAGATAAGATGCCCTGTACTCCAATCAGAGGTCTTGGGGTTTAGTTTTAAGGTGGTGTTTCTTTTATAAGCAGGTGACTTGCATTTAGATTGGCTAACTTCTCTGTGCACCCCTTTCCCCAGTAGTTAAAGGAGGTGGAGGTAGTGCGTCACTCTGCTGCAGTGAGCAAGAAGGAAACCCGATTGCTAAGAGGTTCTCGAGCTAAGATCTGTTGTTCTTAAATCATGAGTATTATGGTTACATCTTGCTTAGAGGCAGTTTATTTCCAAAGGCTATTCATGTGATCAAGAAATAGTTCACAGTGGGCTCACTGATTTCCTCACCCATCCTCGTTTCAGATGTTACAAGAACGATTCCGGGAATTTGCCCGAGATACTGGGAACATTGGGCAGGAGCGCGTGGACACGGTCAATCACATGGCAGATGAGCTCATCAACTCTGGACATTCAGATGCCGCCACCATTGCTGAATGGAAGGATGGCCTCAACGAAGCCTGGGCCGACCTCCTGGAGCTCATTGACACAAGAACACAGATTCTTGCCGCTTCTTATGAACTGCACAAGTTTTACCATGATGCCAAGGAGATCTTTGGGCGCATACAGGACAAACACAAGAAACTCCCTGAGGAGCTTGGGAGAGATCAGAACACAGTGGAGACCTTGCAGAGAATGCACACTACATTTGAGCATGACATCCAGGCTCTGGGCACACAGGTGGGTAGGGCAGCCGCCCATGGGTGGTGAGGAGGCTTTCTCTCTATAGAACATCTTCTTGCATCTCTGAGTATCTCCCTATTCCTTGTCTCCTCAAAAGAATTGTCCCAATTAAGCACATACATGTACCCACTTTGTAATAGTGCTCCATTTGGGAGAATTTACCAGTCCATAAAAGTCTACATTTGCCACATTTGCAAACATTAGATTAGTGTCCCCATAATTAAAATAAATAAACCTGATGCATACACAGACACGTGCAAATCACAGGCCTCAGCGAGAGTTTTTATTATGTTAGCATATTCATCCAGAACAATTTCCAAAATAATACCTTACTATTTTTTATCAACCAGGTTCTAAGTTATATGCCTGGAAAAAGAAAAAAAACTGGATTCTAACATTTTAGCTTGCCCGGTCCCCAGTATAAAATGATTGGCGCTAAGGCTTTGTTTAAAAGATATTTGACAAAGTGTAACAATATAGCAAAATCTGGTTTAATCACTCTCTAGCTTCCTTTCTGATCTCTGCACAGTTTCTTATTTAGTCTTATGCCTTTTAGTTGAAAAACAAATTGTATTTTTTTCTTCTAAGTTTCATGGTCCTAGAGAAGAAGCAAGTTTTATTAAAGATATTATCCCTGATGATGTCAGGGATTTGGTTCTTGTTGTTAAGAGTATACTGAGTATCTAGATTATCTCAGCTTTTTCCGTTAAAAGCCAAATAGTAAATATTTTCAGCTTTATGAGATTCATACTCTCTGTTGCACCTCTGCCCTTTGCCATTGTAGTGTAAAGCAGCTATAGACAGTGAGAAGATGAATGAGCTAGCTGTGTTCCTGTAAATCTTTATTTACAGAAACAGGCCACCCAGATACAGCCTTGGACTGACCCAGTCTACTGCCTCAGCCTGTAGATGGCTTTGGTACACTTTGGGATTTGTTCTGTGGTGGTGGTTCTCTCTCACTCCCTCTTAATTCTTAATTCCTGTCACTGTGACTGCAAGTTTGATTTACCTCTCTAAGCTTTGGTTCCCTAATAGCTTAGGGATTGAGATGCAAAATGTATAGCATAGTGAGATCTCTATAAATGTTTTCTAATTATTATGGTATTACAAAAGTTTAGGGAAACATGGGATACCTAGAGATAGAATTAGAAAACACCTTAGTAGCGTAGGTCTTTCCTCTGCACCTGTAAAATCATTTACTTTTAGAACTGAAAGACACTTGAGACATAGTAGAGTTGCTCTCTCATTTTTTCATTAAATCCCTTCACCTCCTTAGACTTAGAGATGAGGAAGCCCAAGAAGGGTCTCGGAACATCCAGGGTGGGAATCTAGTCCTTCGAGTCTGACAGTCTGCACCTCACCACACCCACTGGGCTATGATGTTTATAGCTGTAAAAAGGATGTGTGTCCTACTGCAGGTATTGACCTGATCTGGGTTTATTTTCATAGAGTAACAGAGCAGAAGGGAAGGCTCTTGATGCAGGCTCCCAAGAGCACATGGTACTTCCTCTTTGGTTGTTTCCTTTTGTGCCAGCTTGACCTGCCACTGTCTCCATTCTGCATGGGAGCAGTGGGAGTGACACATAGCACTGATGAAGGTCTTGAGTGTTTATGCAAAGCAATAGTTAATGTTTGTAGAAATTTTCACCTGCTATCCTCTTCTACTTTACATTTTATTGTGAGAAGAAATTTATAGAAAACAACCAGAAACACGGAAAAAGGTGTTTTAAAAAATGTGATTCGTTGTGTAGGAAAATTAGCTTTTCAAATTATTTCTTAGGAATTTGCTCATTGTAATTCAAGTTAAACCTGGGCAATAATCAAAGAATATTTCCAAAAGTCCCTTGGGATATTGAAATCAAATCACAATGGAAACCAAAGCCCATTGGTTCTTCTCTGCGTCTTTTGCAGAAACTACTTTTTTTTTTTTTAACCTATTATCACCTGAAGTCCTTCTGTGCAATCAGGAATCAGTAATCCACCTCCCTGCAAGCCCTAGTGCTGTCCGTCCCCACCCCCTTTTACTCCACTTAGCATTTCTCCAAATACTACTCTCACAGACATCTAAAAGCTCTCGTCATCCAGGACAGTTGTCTGCAGACTTCTTTGATCATGCAGCTTTATCAGTAAATGATGATTGGGTGTCCATTCCCCTCTATGTGTTTGTCTTTAATTAGACATTGTGCACAAGCGTGGCACTAGTAATGTTATGTACTTTATATAAGACATGTAAAAGGAGAAAATTTAACTGTAAAATTAGCTGCAGTTATTAGCTTCAGTTATAAAGACATACACCATCCCCCAAAAAAGGTAAGAGTGTGTTCTTATTTTTGTTTTTACAGAGGAAGAATATTATGCACATTGTCTGCACTGTCTATTCCACTTAGTCATCTTGGTGTGTTTTTCATGTTGACTACATAGAAGCCCTTCCTCATTCTTTTTCATGGCCGCGTAGGAGTCTCCTGCTGGATGAACCATCATTAATTTACCGAGTCCTTCACTAATGGACACTTACTTTATTTTTAGTCTTTTGCTTTTACAGACACTGCAGCAGTAAATAATTATGCATATTTCATTTTCTAAATATGCAAGAATATATGTAGGATAAATTCTCCAAAGTAGGATCATAAAATCAGAAGGTATTGCATTTATAATTTTGGGGGGTACTGCCCATTTACCTTCTGTAGGAGCTGTAGCCTGTTAACACTCCTGTCTACAAAGAATGAGGTCACTGACAAATATATCATCACACTTGGATATTTGCCAATTAAATAGATGACACATTACAGTATTTCCATGAAGCATCTTTTCATGTTTAAGACTCATTTGCATTTCCTGCTCTCTGAACATTCTCTTCATGCCAGTTTCTGTATTGGTTTGTTGGTCTTGTCTTGTCTTTCCTTTCTTTTCTTTTTTCTTTTCTTTCTCTCTCTCCTCCTCCCTCCCTCCCACCTTTTTCTTTTCTTTTTCCTTCCTTTCTCCTCCCTCCCTCCCTCCCTCCCTCCCTCCCTCCCTCCCTCCCTCCCTTCCTTCCTTCCTTCCTTCCTTCCGCCTGTCATAGCTGAAAAGGATAACCAAAATATGTAGATGTAACTAGAAGTACATCATTGGCTCCGTTTACCAAATCACAATTCTCAATGTTAACTTTCAGTTTTACAAGGTTTTTGTTGAAATTTAGCTATTTCAAGTTTCACCTTCTTTAACATTTAGTTATTTTAACTACATTGGATGCCACATTTTTATACTTTGTGAGTGTAAAAGTCCCATGGTGAGAACTATAGGCAGTACATACATTGTATTCACATAGCAGTGGGAAGTAATTTTCAAAATGTGTTCTTCGTGGCAGTTTGCTGTTCTTTATAAAAACATTTTATCTTTACCCCAAGATAGCAGATGAGGTATTTATTTTTTTAACTGTATCTGAATATGTCCCACACAGATATTCCAGGCTGCCTCCAGGGGACTTTCCTGACTAAGCTCTCCTGCCAGTCTTCCTGTAGCATTTCATTTGTTTTATCATTCATGCAGAACTTACTAATGTAGTTGAATAGATTTATAGAAAACTTGGATATCCCCAGTGAAATTGCGGGCTCTTTGAGGGCCACAGGCCATGTTTTGACTCCGTGCTCCCTTTACTGTGTGAGCAGAGCGGAAGAGGGGTTGGGGTGATGGTGGAAAGGCCACCATGCACCGACCTCGCTCATCTCCCACATGGCTTCACAGGTGAGGCAGCTGCAGGAGGACGCAGCCCGCCTCCAGGCAGCCTATGCGGGTGACAAGGCCGACGACATCCAGAAGCGTGAGAACGAAGTCTTGGAAGCCTGGAAGTCCCTGTTGGATGCCTGTGAGAGCCGCAGGGTGCGGCTGGTGGACACAGGGGACAAGTTCCGCTTCTTCAGCATGGTGCGCGACCTTATGCTCTGGATGGAGGATGTCATCCGGCAGATCGAGGCCCAGGAGAAGCCAAGGTAATACTTCCAGCCTGGAGGAAATTGGACTCATTGGCCCTTGGTTAAAACATAGAAGGAGTTTTCCAGTGAGAAGCAGGAGCTGTGAAAGCAGTTCTTGCCTGAGAGCCTCAAGGCCCGAGTGCCGATCGGGAGGTGCTTGGAGTGTGGGGGGCACAGCACCCCTGCTTCGGTTGCCTTCTGAACATCTTTACCAGGGAATAGGGGGCCTGGGTTTATCAAAGCCTCTCCCATTCTCCCCACTCCTGGCTCCCATGTTCTACAGTCACTCAGGCCCTCTAGCCCACATCCATGCTTGAAGCAGGACCTCATGCTTCAAGTAGCCGTGTACCTTGGGCACAAATAACTGCCCCATATTTGCAAATGATACGGCTTTTCTGAGTTATTTTTCTGTGCTTGTTTTTTGGATTAAAAACCACTCTATCTCCTTTTTATGCATATTATTAAAAGTGTCACCCTCAACATCTGCTTTAATGGTGTCCCTGGGTTATTTAATATTTTTCCTATATCATTGGCTTCATTTCATGCAACTTAGTGAAGAGAAGTTAATAGATGAACACAGAAGTATATATTAAACCTCCAGTTCACCCTTCTGCCAGCTCCAGCCCCCATTGTAATTGAGAAATAAACTATGCCACAATAAAAGGAATATTTTTATTATATGTATTTTTGAAGCAGTTGTATTTTCTGGATCAGGGTCCGTAGGTTTTGATTTATGCTGGTCACTGCTGTCTGGGCTGGTTCCCATCCTATGTCTCTTTCTGTGTCTGAATAAGGAGACTGTATTCGCTGCTCTTTGATATGCACATCCTGAATCTTTGACAGCTCACTCATCAAGGGTGTGATTGGAACATCTATTACTGCTTCTCTGCTTTCTAGAAGAGAATCTTTCTGACTTGCGTTGCAAAGTTTTTTCTGGCACCCACCTGGCAACCATTCTGAATTATTCAGACATGCACACAAAAACAAAAGTAGCCATCTTCTAAAGTTTGGTTGCCTGGCTGGTCTTGAACTGTGCTGTCACTGTGCCTTGGCTCCAGTGACCCAACCTAAGCTCAGGAAGCGATTCAGACCAGAAAGATCATCAGTTTCCTTCAAATTAATTTTGTGTTTTAAAACCTACGCATTTTTTGAAACGCATGATCTCCTAATGGAGGCATTGTTTGTCTAATTTTAGGGATGTATCATCTGTTGAACTCTTAATGAATAATCATCAAGGCATCAAAGCTGAAATTGATGCACGTAATGACAGTTTCACAACCTGCATTGAACTTGGGAAATCCCTGTTGGCGAGAAAACACTATGCATCTGAGGAGGTAGGATGCTACTTTGCTTTGGAGCTGCAGGATGAATGCAGCTGGTGTCAAGATGTAAAATGACTTCATTTTATATGTGTGTGTGTGTCATAGATAATGTGTTTACATTCGTATACACACACACATATATTTTAAAACTTCTTTCCTGTGCGTCCAGAATAATACATTTATGCCAGACTCTAGGGCCAGGCTGGTAAATCTGTGGCACAGAAGATAATTTTTGAGGGCTGCAGGTTGAAAAATGGACTCCCTGTCTCCCCCATCAGTACTCTTTCTAGGTGATGCCACTTGTCCACTGAATATGTCCTAGATCAGTTTGGTGTTGAGTGCATGGTTGGTGATTATGGTTAGGACGATGGTAATAAAGAGGTAAATTATTAGTTGAGTGTATGGCCCCCTGCATGGGAATGGGCATCCTCTCCAAAAGGTCAGGGCTTTGTTCCTCCTGCTGTCCCCCTCCTGAATGTGTTTGCTGCAGGGAGCCTCCTCACAACAAAGCAGCTTCAGCAGGGCTGCCCCGCCTTCCTCCAGCCCCTTCTGGAAGGAGCAGTGCCGTGCTTTTCTCTCCTCTCCCAGTTCCCCTACAGATTGAGCAGTCTTTAGATATCTCTCAGCTTAATGGTGGTCTCTGCAGAAAATGTATTTTTCTAGTATAAAATACCCCATCAAGATGTGGTGCCTTCTATTAAGATGTCCCGGGGATCCTCTTTTTCATACAGATCAAGGAAAAGTTACTGCAGTTGACAGAAAAGAGGAAAGAAATGATCGACAAGTGGGAAGACCGATGGGAATGGTTAAGACTGAGTAAGGATGTACTTTACCTTTCTGCTTTTTTGGGTATCCATGAAAAGCATGCAAGTTTATTTTCCTGCTTTAAGACATTAATGTTATCGATTAAAGATTTTTTTGAGTTTTAGATGCCTTTTTAGTGCCCCGTTTCACCATTTCATAGTAACTACTATTTTTAAGAAGCTTCCTATGGCATAGTCATTTTTTACCCCGTGATTGATCTCTGTGTCATAGGTGGGATTTGGGTGTTCTTTAGGGACAACAGAGGGATGACAGTTTGGCACCTGCCTGGGAGAATACAGATAGAAGCCCCCTCCCCCATTTCTCTTCAAGAATTCTTCAGAGTCAACAAGGTGGAAAGTTGGTCTCATTAAGTCTTAAATTTGGTGCCCTTAGTGGAATGTTGATAACATAATAAAATAAAAACTAACATCCATTAAGGTTTTGCTGTGAACAAAGGCATTGTGCTTTGTGGTTTTTTAAATATATTTCTGTATTTACTCCCCAAAGTGACTTTGTGAATTAGATTCTGTTTTTAATTCTCATTTTATAAGGAAATATGTGAGCCAATACAGGGTTTATAATGTACACTATTGGGAATAGCATTTCATAATTGGTATGAGCACTAACAGCCCAATTCAAGCATTGCTTACCATGCTTTGCCATTCTGTGTTGGAACTCTGGGCTCTGTCCTTATATGCTAACCCCATCTGTGCATGTCATAGGTGTTTACTAGAAACCAAATCTAAGAGCCTTTTCTGAGAGGTTTGATAGCACACTCTGTTGGGCCCAGAGCCCTCAGAAATCCCACTTTTTGACCATTCTTTGTAGAAGGATTTGGTATGTATGTTTTGAGAATTGTGGAGCAGTTTCATTTAGTTCAGTAAAACCCACGTCATACACTGAACTGGGCACCAGCTTGTACACCAGGGACACAGTGATGACATGCACAGTCCCTGGCTTGAAAAGCCAACAAGTCCCTAGTACAGAGGTAGCATCTTCCTAATGTAGCCATGTTGGAGGCTACCAAGGTGCTGAAAGCAGACAGCTAGCCAGCTCCTTGGGACACTAATGCTGCCCACAGTCCATTTTTTACCTTAATGACCCCAGGCTTTGCTGCATGAAATGCAGTGAAAATCAATGTTAGCTATAGCGCAAAGCCAGATTCTAACCTGCCTTCTCATGACCAGAGTGGAACTAGTGTTCCATGAATGAAACAGAGCAAAAGCCTTGTTTCCCACCATCTGTAGTGTTCCCATATTTTTCTCTCCCTCTAAAACCCCCACAATAAAACACAGAACTACCACCCAACAGAGGGTGAGTTAAAAATGCCTGCACCATCTGGCTAGGTGTAGATTGTGAATTCCTGCAGGTCTCTGAAGGCTTAGCTCATGAAGTGGGGATGAGTGAGCAAAGCGTTCACTATAGACCTGTGCCGGGCAGTGTGATAGCTGCTGTCCGACATATGGTTCTTGAGAACTTGAAGTGTCTCAAATTGAGATGTGCAGTGAATGTATGCCATAAGTATAAAATGCACATCAGACTTAAATTTAGAAGAAAAAAGATTGTAACAGATCTCAGTAGTTTTTTTCATATTGGCTACACGTTGAGATGATAATTTTATACATACTATGTGAAATACACTGTTAAAGTTAATTTCACCTATTTATTTTTACTCTTTATTGTGGCTACTAGAAAAGTGAAAGTTGCGTGTGTGGCTCACATTACATTTGCCTTGGACAGACAGGGCTAATTTAGAGCAGACGATAACTGGTTATGCAGGTAGCCATCACCAGAGGGCAGCAGTGCCAGGAGATAAGGCTGTCCTGACTGCCAGGTCACCTCCTGGCCAACGTGTACTAACTCATGGTACCCCATGCAGTTCTGGAGGTCCATCAGTTCTCAAGAGATGCCAGTGTGGCTGAGGCCTGGCTGCTTGGACAGGAGCCGTACCTATCCAGCCGAGAGATAGGCCAGAGCGTGGACGAGGTGGAGAAGCTCATCAAGCGCCATGAGGCATTTGAAAAGTCTGCAGCAACCTGGGATGAGAGGTTCTCCGCCCTGGAAAGGCTGACTACAGTAAGTGGCGGCTGGGCCCTTTGCCTGTTGGTGCCACAGGCAGCCTTTTCTTCCTGCTTGCCTCTTAGACCAGGGAATTCACACGATCGCTCGGTTTTGGTTTTTTTGTTTTTTTCAAGCAGTGAGGATCTTCTTAAAATGGGTGGCTCCTGTGGAGCAGGACCTAGGGAGAGGGTCAGGACTGTTTACCTCCTCAGTCACCTCCTGGGCACTTGGATTTATGATCCCTTATAATAGCTTCCTGTGTGGGGATTGATTGGTGGCATTTATTTTTTCTTCAAATCTTCCATTCTCCTCTAACTCATAAAAGTTTTGCACATAAAGGGGCATGGCCTTAAAGTTTTCTTTAGAGTTTCAGAATTCGAATTCCCATCAAATAGAAGCTTAATCCTAGCCTGCTGTTAATTCCCCATTCCTGATCCTCTCTCTTCTGCCAACATAAAGGCCTTAGAATAGGATTTGTGCACTGGTGTTTCCTCTCCCAAGACTCTTGCATTCCTGGTAGAAAGCTGATCCTTTGCAGTGTACAAAAATGGTATTTCTGATTTCTAGTTCTGAGCATTTAAAGTGTTCCTGCATACGTTTGTGTTAAAACAGAGTACTTCTGGTGCATCCATATGACTCATTAAATGGCTTTGTTTCAGTTAGACTATTCTGTGGCTTTTTAATGTGTTGTTTGGGTTTTGGCTGAACACAGATCCCTACCACAGCACAAGCGGCTTCCTTGAGAATTATTGCAGCTCTGTCCCTGGTGTTTGTCTGAGCTCTCCTGGAGAGTCCAGCATGAACCCTCAGGCTCAGGTACTTTCCTCCTCAGCAGAGTTGAGAGTTGCATAGTTAATTTAGAAATTAAACCCATGCTCCCAGGGGTCCTGCAAACAACTCACAGGAATTTTGCCAGCCCATGGAATAGACCATTTCCTGTAGTTTTAGGTCGTAGCTGCAGTTCCTGTGAACCTTCCATTTGGCCCAAGATGTTAGAGCTTCTTCTTGTCCAGTATGGTCCAGTTTAGCAAACTAGACTGGAGGACTTCCTGGGTTCTTAGAACCTTTTTCTGAAAAGAGGCAGAGTCTAGGACTCTACCGAACATCATTCTGTTTTCTCTTAGTTGGAGTTACTGGAAGTGCGCAGACAGCAAGAGGAAGAGGAGAGGAAGAGGCGGCCGCCTTCTCCCGAGCCGAGCACGAAGGTTTCAGAGGAAGCCGAGTCCCAGCAGCAGTGGTGAGTCTTAGCAGCTCCAGAGACTGGGCCCTTAGCTCCAGCGGCCAATGAGCTTTATGGGGATCTTTCAGAAGCCTTGCTTTGCTAGGCCTAACCACATGCCCTGACTATTGATTGCTTCTACAAACCATTTAAAGTCTGTATAGTTACCCCTAACTAACCTTGGAGGACACTGATTTGTCCAGTCACACAGCTATGTAGGTAGCAGAAATAGAATGTAGACAGTGCCCTTTCTCGTCGTGTGCACGCACACGCAGGATGCTCAGAACTTCCATATGGTTAAATGCATGGAGTGAACTGCTCAAATGTTAGGCCAGTGGTTTTGTGAAAGTTGTAAGTAACTTCACATTGAGGGCAGCAATTATTCTCTACTTCCAAACAGCTAATTATTTTGCTATGGTAAGAGCTCCATGGCAACCTCTAATGCTGCCTTTATTTGGTGGGGTGCGGGGCATGGGGCATTCCTGTAGTCATATTTTCTATCTAGAGTCTATTTAAAACACTTGGAAGTTTCAGACTTTAAAAGAATTACATTATGTGAAAGGGTCGCACATAATAAAATTGAGTGATGATGTTCTCCCCACCCTCTCTTACCGTTTCATCTTTCTCCTCTTCTTCCTTTTCCTTCCTCCTTTCCCCCCTTCCCTAACAGGGATACTTCAAAAGGAGAACAAGTTTCCCAAAACGGTTTGCCGGCTGAACAGGGATCTCCACGGGTTAGTTACCGCTCTCAAACCTACCAAAACTACAAAAACTTTAATAGCAGACGGACAGCCAGTGACCAGCCATGGTCTGGACTGTGAAGTTTACTACCATTTGCCAAGAATCACCCTTTCCAAATCCTCTTGGTTTTGACTTTTTGGCTTCAACTTCACCCAAAATGTTAAAATTTTTACTTAATTCATAGCCTTCCTTGGTTTCATATTTGTTTGCATTTAATTCATGTTTGAGTCTTTTAACTGATGGATGCCCGGTTGCCTTAAAGCAGCATACTTATTTTTTGTTTATTTATTGTGAGCTTTTTACTTTATTAAGATTTTACAGCGAAATCCTTACATGAGTAATTGAAATGAAATTAAATGAGATTACAGCATAATGAAGAAGAAAACTAGAATCTAACAGGTATGACACATTCAGTTATTCTAACAGGGCACAGTACTATGCTATATGCAGCCCCCTTTACAGAGGTTATTAACCTGCAGTAGTTTACTATTAACTAGGAAGACTGGTGTATGAGGAGGGAGACGTTCTATACTAAGATTAAAGCCTAAAGTCAGCTGTGTAACATTCCATGAAAGATGCATTCATTTATTGAAGATGACAAAAAAAAAGGAAGGGGGGAAGTTGGATATATTCTGGAAGTGATTTTAATTTTAGGCACACAATCTCAAATGTTTCAGACCCTTGGGTCATTTATTACTTTTTACAAACCAGTTCCTCTCTCACTTTTTTTCTGCCAAGTCCTGAATTGAAAACTGTAGGCTTCCTTGCACAGATGTTGCAGCCAGCCTCAGGAGTAAAGTGCCCACTGACTGCTGCAACCACCTCTGTCTCGCTCCCTGTCAGTGCTGCTGGGACACAGGACGCAGCAGGTGACAGCGGTTCTCAGCATGTTTTAGAAGTCTGCCTCGCAGACTTCCTTGCCTCTCCATTCAGCCGATGACTTCAGGGTGTCAAACTGTTTTATTTTTTCAAACAAATGGAACAGAAGCCATTGTGGTTCATCCGGATTACTTGAACGTTGCACTTGGTGGACCATGCCTGGGAGCGCTCGCGCGCACCCTGGCTTCAGAAGTCATATTAGTGTCTCTGTAGACAAACTCCACTGTATGTCTTGGATTAATGTTCTGATTCATTGTTCATTTTCTCAAGACATTTTGTGGAATTCTCCGATAAAGAAAGCTTTTAGGATGGTATTTATCAGGCCACCAGCAGGAATTGAAAATGTTTTAACAGAAATCCTTTTCCTTAGAAATAAAAGCTGTTGACAGAGATGGTTTCCTGGTACCGATAAAAACAAAACCAAATCCATATTATTCATCAAAGCCTTGTGAGACATTCACTTGCTCCTTTGCCATACTTAGATGTGTTAGTGGAATCAGAAACCTGTTTTGATATGTGTTCTTCATGAGCTAAGTCTGATTTGTCTTTTTATTTCATGATGCATGTCTTTTTTTTCTTTTGTCAGGATAACGTCATATAGCATCTTGTTTGTTTTTCCTTACCTCTATGTACATATCTATCTACTCTGACTGTAGATGGGTATATAGATAGACGCCAAGCTTCTTATGTTCGGGGTTAGTGTGCATCATTATTGGGTCTCTGCCTTAAAACACGTCAAAATTCATTTTAGAAAAAAAATTCTGCTCTGTCGTTGGTCATTAGGGAGTTCTAATGTGTGTTTCTGGCTCCAAATTATATTTTGTGTTTGATTGATCTATATGTATATATGTGATATTTTCATATATATATATATATATATATATATATATATATTCGTGTGTGCGTGTGTTAGTTTAAATTTTGTATCATCAGGACTGATACCCAATTTGACATGTTTTGTATCTAGAAGACCCTCCAAAAAAGGAACCACATAAGCACACAGGGAGTGCTATGATGCTTTTAGCATTTTTATCATGCCTATTTTTATCTAGATTTCTAAATTGTAGCTTGTCATAACAAAACTTTAATTACAATTGGATTGTATCAGAAGAAGAAAAAGTCTTTTTATTGCTTTGAGTGATGATGCAGAGACTCAAGTTAATGCACTTGAAAATAGCATTGCTTTGTGCACTTCGAAAACCAATCAGGTGTTTTCTGTGCTACTAGTTGTCACGTTGCATTTATGTTCACCTCATGATTTAAGTATCTCGGGTGTGCCTAGCCACTAAAGCAATCCGGACTAATCGCTAAAGAGAAGCAATGTCGGGGGGCGGGGTTGCAGGGGATGTGTTCACATGTACCCATCATTTGATCATAGCACTGTGATTGCTTTTGATGTGTGTCTCTAGTGGTGTGTTGTCTGTTGGCATGCTTAAAGCACATGTCCATTAAAATTCATTTTGTTCCTTTTATTTTCCTTGTTTTCTTGGTTAGTGATTCATTTGCATAAACATTAATGATCTCTGCATACTGGTTTGGGGTTTTCTCTTTCCTTCTAACCCTAAAGAAAAAATTTTTGCTGCAGAATTTCCCTCAGAAGAGGCTTCCCTGGCCTTCATCTACCTTGCAGTGTGACCAAGTACGATAAATTTTAGCCGTTTTCAAGGAAACATCTCTCTACCCAGGTCATTGCTGACACTAGCAGCTTTCAAGTCAAACCTGCAGCACTAAATTTTTTTTTAACCTTGTTTCTGTATATACTAACCCCATGTCTCTCTGGACTCACACCTGGCTCAGGCCTTCCAGACCAAACTCATAATTCCTCCTCACCAGAAGTTTCCTGAAATCTCACTAGAGGAGATTTTCTGCCTTTAAAGTCCACTCACATTCTTTTGACTCAGGGCTTTGTTTTTCAGTTATTTCCCCTCCTGCAACTCTCCTTTAAAAGTGAAAAGGAGAACTGTTCAAGGAGTCTGTTGCTGATAAGCACGTGTCTACAGTCTGTCACTTGCAAGGCCTGGGTGATCACCATGCAGCATGCATGCACACATCCCCCCCGCTTCCCCTCCACCCCAAAAGTCTTTTTGTCCTAATCATATATTTTCCACATTGCTGTGAGGATAAAAGGTTCCAATCAAAACCACCCGTAAACTCCATAGTTTCTAGTCTTCCCTCAGCCCTTATGCTAATTATGATAGTTTGCATAGACATAACTTGTGATTCTCCCTCCTTCTGTAGCTATCTCCAGCCCTTTTCCCAAAAAAAAATTAGTTTTGTTCAAAATCAAGCATTGGACCCAGCCATTGAGATAAAACCTAGTAAGTGAGAGATCCAGTTCCCAAGAGTTGATATATCCGAATGTTCACATGGTGGTGGCCAGTCTACCATTTATCCTGTCAAAGTTGTTACTGCTAATTTGGTGTCACTTTGGTTCTGGGCAGCAGTGGTGGGCGACGTATCTAATGAGCGTGCCATTGACTCCTCCATGTTTGTCTGTGTACAAGGGGTGCAGGTTGTCTGTAATCCACTAAAATGTCAGCCACACCCAGCTTTAGTAACTCGCTAATCCACACCCTGGGTGTATCAGCCAGGGGCTGCTACAGTTAATGGTACACAGTTGATGGTACACAGGCTGAAAATGATAATGAATCAAGACCCTACTACATTTCCAAAGCCGAAAAGCCATGAGGGTTACAATTTAAATGAGCTTGGGAAGGAACGCTCCCGAAGACGTCTCCAGCCTGAAGGGTCAGAGCTGCTGGAAGCCTGGCTGTCTCTGGGCTTTCTCGTCTCAGTGCAGCAAGGCACCGTGATCAACCAACCCGTGATGGGGAAGGCCCTGGTTCTGTCTTTGTTTGGGGGTAAATAGCTGTGTGGTGTTGAGTGACTGTGATTGGCTTTTCCAGCTCCTTTAACACAAACTACAACCCACTCACGATACAACTTCGGCAGATGTGGTCGAATTGACGTTTGTTGACTTGCCTCATTTCCTTCCAGCTCTTAAGTTCCAAAGTCTAACTGGGATGGTAGATGTGAAATGCATGATTGTCGTCCTAATTTCTGCATGTGTTTATGACAATGTGTTGAGGGGAGGGGGAGGAGAGCCAGAGAGCCTTTTCAGGAACCAAGGTCTTTCCTTGTCTTACTCTGGGGGAATGCCATGTAGCTCTGATAGAGTTGTCTCTCGGTCTGTTTGTGAATGCCCTTTCGCTTAAACTTCCAGCCCTTCTGGTGGCATCCTTGGTTGTAAGGTGGCTGCTGTATAACGTCCACTCTCTTTCATATTTAATATGTGTGATTGTTACCGTTGTTGTTTTGTTTTAAAGTAACCATAAGAGGAGATGATCTGAGTTACGTTTATTGATCAGAGGAGTAGAGTGCAGTAAAACTCATACTGGCATTTTGCTTTTCTCATTTCCCTGTAAACGGGCGGGTATTAATCCATTCCCACCTTCTAATGTCTTTGGTGTCCAGCTGGCTTTGTGGGTGTGCAATGGTTTTACTGTACTGCCTCGATCTGTGCCAGGCATTTATACACAGCCACGTGTGCGAGTCAGGTAGAGCGTATGTGGTCACCCCCATGGTTCACAGAGTTAGCTGAATGGCCTCTCCACTGTCCCTAGATGGCAGATACGGTGGACACAAGTGAAATGGTCAACGGCGCTACAGAACAGAGGACAAGCTCTAAAGAGTCCAGCCCCATCCCCTCCCCGACCTCTGATCGCAAAGCCAAGACTGCCCTCCCGGCCCAGAGTGCCGCCACCTTACCAGCCAGAACCCAGGAGACGCCTTCGGCCCAGATGGAAGGCTTCCTCAATCGGAAACACGAGTGGGAGGCCCACAATAAGAAAGCCTCAAGCAGGTAACAGCAGCAGAGGCTACCACAGTAGGATGGAAAGTCAGCCTGTGAGAGGATACGGTGGGCCGCTCTTGAGTCATTAGGGAAGTATGTGCTTATGTTGTTTCATTTTTTTGGTAGCTTCCTGGACGTTGCATTCTTCTCAGGCTGACACTGGAAAGCGGGAGTAGAATGCTGGTTATCCACTGAGAGAAGGAAGAGTTACGTTTGGATGGGAGTAGCTAGAAGGGGCCTTAGTAGCTCATCTGGAGAAGGAATTTGCTAGATTGAGACTGAAGAGTCATCTTTACCTTAAGTGAATGATTTCATTTAGGACTCCTTGTGGGTTTTTTGTAAAAAGCCATTCACCATTTTCCCTGACCTGATCTCCATATCAGCCTTTTTATATATTCATTGACTCTGAACAGCCCAAGTTATTTTATTTCACAGATGGGAAACAGAGGCTCTGAGTGGTTAACAAAGCTCACTTTCTGTGGAAGCCTAGTAATGGCGAAGCTGGAATATGAAACTGCAAAGTCTATATGCTTAACTGGTAAACCCAACCACTTGGGACCACCATGTCTTATCGTGCAGTTCGTTTGCTATACCATGGGATCAGAACATCTAAGTGCCGTTTGCATTGAGGACAACGTAGGGATTTCTATGTTAATATATATAAATTAGTGTGTTAGGATAGTTTGCTAAAATTAGTATATTAGGACAGTTTGCCATATTGTAGGGGAAAGGCCACTTTATTCTAATTTAGTCAAAGGCGCTGTGAGTGCTGATGGCCCTGGGTCTGTCTGTCAAATTTCCCAGCCACATGAGTAGTGAAGCTGCAGCTGGAGGAGCTGCTGCTAGAGGACAGGTGTGTTTCAGACAAGGAGCATAGCCTGTAGCCCATACCTTAGGAGGGCGCTACAGCAAAGAGCACTAAATACCAATCAAAATGAGCTCAGAGCACTAGAGGGGAACTTGCTTTTCTCCAAATTAAGAGAGAGATGTAGCCCTCAAAAACCTGCCCTGTGCCCTCCCCAGACTCTCCATGGAGGAATTTTTTCTGTTGTTGAGTGTTAGCAGAATTTAGGAAGGGCTTCTAATAAGAATGGGGGGAGGCGGGTGGATCACGAGGTCAAGAGATCGAGACCATCCTGGTCAACATGGTGAAACCCCGTCTCTACTAAAAATACAAAAATTAGCTGGGCATGGTGGTGCGCGCCTGTAGTCCCAGCTACTCAGGAGGCCGAGGCAAGAGAATTGCTTGAACCCAGGAGGCGGAGGTTGCCGTGAGCCGAGATCGCGCCATTGCACTCCAGTCTGGGTAACAAGAGCGAAACTCCATCTCAAAAAAAAAAAGAAAGCGGGCGGTTCACACTGTTGTATGAGGATTATTTCCATGTTAATCAAATGTGAAGTTCTTTAAGGAGAGTATGATAGAGCCTTTATCATCCCCCCACCTGTTTTTTTTTTTAAACTGCTCAGGTCCTGGCACAATGTTTATTGTGTCATAAATAACCAAGAAATGGGTTTCTACAAAGATGCAAAGACTGCTGCTTCTGGAATTCCCTACCACAGTGAGGTCCCTGTGAGTTTGAAAGAAGCGGTCTGTGAAGTGGCCCTTGATTACAAAAAGAAGAAACACGTATTCAAGCTAAGGTGAGAGTTACCGTGAGTGGCATGGTTGCCAGAGTGAGTGTGTGTTTACTTCCACTCTGAGGGTTGGTTTTCTTAGACAGCTACTGTGATTAGTTAGTTCTCTCTTGTGCCATTTTAAATCCCCAATAAAGTGAAAAACCAGTTTGGCACATGTCTCAGGCTAGATTCTTTGGCAACTGTGGCCAGCCACCAGCTTCCCGCAGTTAACGGTACAGCTGAGCATTGAAGGATAAGGGAGCTTTTGATTTTATAACCGGGCACTTACTGTTCCCTAAGACTTAAATAGAGCTAGTCACATTTCACAGTTTAAGAGAGGCTTTGAAAAATAGTTTCCCCATCTTTTAAGCTTATCCCGACCCAGGAGATGCTATTCTTTGCTCATGAGTTATCTGGAGATGGGTCAAGTGAGTCATCCTGGAGCTGGATGGAGACAAACAGGAAATGCTTGGATGGGGCCTGGGACCCTGTCCTCCCCTGACTCTCCCAGCAGATGTTCCAGCTGCCCCAAACCATCTAGTTCCGAATGTCTCTACCCTGTAGGATACATATACCTCCCTACAGAGTGGAACAAAGCTCAGAATTTCTCCTCACACTTGGAAGTAGGCAGAAAAATTACTTTATCTTTTAAAAATGTAAAAAATAAACATTTTAGTAGTTAGGTTGCTAGTTTACTGATTTGCTCTGTTGTTTTCGGATCTGAAAAGCTTCGGTCTTTGTTTATTTATATGTTTCATGCCAGTAGGACTAGACCAAGGGTTGCAGAGGAGAGAGTGTCAAAGGGTTTGATTTATTAAGCTCTGCTGGGGTGCAGTGCAGGCAGGCTTTTTGGGCCCTGGAACGCTTTACGTTTTGTAAGACGAGGCACCGGCAGCCTGTCTCCATGGCTGCTTTCACTTTTGTACTGTGTTCGTGCACCTTCAGAGAGCTGAGGTATTAGGGAAGGGCAGCCACCTTCTGCTGCACAACAGCGCCCTCTTCCTCTCCACAGCTGCAGAGTGAGTGTGCATCCCCTCCAAGCCCAGGGACCTCTTGGTGTCGCACTGATAGGGCTTCTTAATTCTAAGACATACGGTAGAAGAAAAATTAAAGAGACATTTTCTGTTTACCTGTTCTGACACCCTGGAACTTGTGAATGTAGGGGATAGAAGCTCAGCAGAATTTCAAAAGGGCTCATAGTGTTTAAAAGCTTTCTTCTGAACTCAGTTTAGACCAGTAAGTGATCAGGCATCCAAGTGATCTTTGCCACAATAAAGCCAAATGCTATGTTTGAGGGTTTTAAAATCCTTCCATTGGATTGAAGCACAGGCTCCCTGTGTATATCATTGGCGTGATTATATGGCTTCTTGATCTCCAGGGGGTCCCCAGGCTCAGGGGTAACATATTAAGGTTGACGCCTCTGTTGTGACTCCTGTTGTCTGCTTCTGTCCTGCGTGGGATATGGGAGTTGGGAGATTTTTATTTCTCTGTAGTTAAGTGGTGACTGACTTTTTTCCTTGATATTACAGACTAAATGATGGCAATGAGTACCTCTTCCAAGCCAAAGATGATGTAAGTTTCTAAATTTTGTTTCTCTCAAGTACTGAGGAGTTTGCAAGTGTTTGTGGGATGATAGGCTTTATTCAGAATGTTCTTCATGTAATTGATGATCATTGGTGGTTTCTGGGCTCCAGTCACCAGCACTAGGAGGTGTTTGGTTCTGTCTCTAGAAGGCACTGAATATGATCTCACTGTCCCTGGCCAGGCAGGATCCCTTGAAGTTGATGGAGGGAATCTTTGTCTGTCCCCTCCTAGGGATGAGGCACAGTGAGGTGGTTCCAGGACTAGGTGTGGATCATGATGGGGACCCCTGCTGCCCCCTCTGCCCATAGCTAGCTCTTTCGTGGGTGGGTACCTCACCTCAAGGAAAGAGAGGGTCCATTGATGAAAAAACAACACATATAATGCTTTAAATGTGAACAAGCACCTTCTAGGGTAGGATCTGACCACCTCACAGATTGAGACCAGTCTTCCAGCTCTTACAAGTTTATAGAGCCATACACCAGGGTGATGACCTTCAGGTACCGTAAAACTGAATTCTTATAGAGGCTGAACCAGGTTCCCTCTCCTGTACCGATAAGGCAGAGGTGCGTTTGGGGCCAGTGCCCAAAAGTGATTCTGCTCACCCCTCAGTTGGCCGGATGTGTCATTCCTAAGCCTTGGAGCCAGAACCCCTGACACCCATCTGTCTTAGTTGAGTGTCACCTGTGTCCCTTCCTCTGTCCAGGAGGAAATGAACACATGGATCCAGGCCATCTCTTCTGCCATCTCCTCTGATAAACACGAGGTGTCCGCCAGCACCCAGAGCACGCCAGCATCCAGCCGGGCGCAGACCCTCCCCACCAGCGTCGTCACCATCACCAGCGAGTCCAGTCCCGGCAAGCGGGAGAAGGACAAAGAGAAAGACAAAGAGAAGCGGTTCAGCCTTTTTGGCAAAAAGAAATGAACTCCTTTCCTTTACCTCCTGCCCTTCTCTTACCTTTTCAGTGAAATTCCAGCATGCAAGCTCAGAACCAACACATTACTCTCTGTGCCTAATGTTTCTCAATGTGGTTGATTTTTTTTTATTTATAGAGCATTTCTGGGGGTGGGGGAAACATACCTAAATACTTTATCTCCAAGTTACAAAAGTTTGAGGTGCAGAGGGAAGACCAGATTTTTTTTTAATGAAATTATATAGATTAGATCTCAATATTTAAACTGTTCCTCAATTTTGTGAGGCTGTGTTGGAAATAACCCGCCTCTAGTGCTGTTGGTATGCAAGGCAGCGGTGCTTAAACAATATTTCCTGTGCTCACCAGAGACAAAACGTACCAATATCCTGACACCATTCTCTCTCCATTTACTTACGGTGGTTACCCTGAGTCTTGACTATTAGAAGTGCCCGCGATGGGTCTAACCTTTATTAAACAGATCACATATTATGATCTCGCTGCAGCCACAGTGCAGCTCCACATTAACTCTACAGACCAAACCATTTGTATCTGGCATCACTTACTAACACACGACATGCAGCTTTTCTGCATCAACTGCTACGACGGTTAAGAATGTCAGTATACAAGAAGGAATAGAAAACTGATACTGTTTTAAATAATCTGTAATTTCAATTTTTTTTTTTTTTGCTGAAATACATTATATTGTATGTTTGAGATAATTCTAGTACAAAGTATAATAAAACTAGATGTATAATAAACCCTTTAAATCATTGGTAAGTGTACAAGTGGTGGAACCGAAGCATTTACTGGACAAAGTAATGTTACTCTAATGGTTACTTGCTCGTGAGTTGCCACACTGTTTTATAATTTGCTTCATTTCCTTGCTATTTGATACATAGTGTGCATTTCTCTGTCACTGTAACTATTGTAATGACAAATTTTCATCTTACTGCACAATCAAAATGACATTGATAGGAATGAACTCCAGAGGCTGGGCCTGAACAGGGAGGTGGTCGCTCAGGCCTGGTGCTCAGTCGTACGACCTGTACCTCTCAACTTTTGCCCTATCTGTTAAATATATGCTATGTCATTAAATGCTTTTAAATCTAGCACGGTGACTATTGTTATTCTTCCTCTGCTGTGTGTGCATGCCCAGTAGGGAAATTGCAAAGGGAGAAATGGCAAACAGGAAATGTTTTACAACCAGTCCAGGCTCACTTGCATTTTCAATGCATGTCTGGTGCGTGAGCTTTGAAAACTACAGGGAACAGTAATAAATGTGACTGTTTGGTAGTTACACATTCAGATTTTATCTTTCATTTATGAAGAAGTTACCAGAGCACTTGCAAAACCCGAGCTCCGAGATAGGGGTTGGCAAATTTGTTCTGTAAAGAGACAGAGAGAGTAAATATTTTAGGCTTCGTAGGCCATA
>NW_016107458.1:3609840-3643656 GCF_001604975.1 Cebus imitator
AGTTTGCCGACCTGAGCATAGAGTTGTGAGTTCTTTACAAGTGACACACTTTTCTGGGTTATCTGGGTATGTTGACTCCATGCCACTTGCATAAAGCTGCAGTGGATGATAGTATGATGGATGTCCAATAAGTTATTCTACAAAGACCATGCCTAAGGTAGCATTGGTCCTGGGCTCCACAGCTGAGTGGCTTCAGAGCTTTCTCTTAACTTTCTTACCTCTAGGTGTACTGAGACCTCACCATCTTCTCCCCTGCTTCCCATGACAGTCCTTTGCCCTTGCCATGCTCAGGGCTGGAATCAAGTTGTTCCATTCTCAACAGACCAAAATGTTGAGTTAAGGCAAAGCATCTTGGAAACAATTCTGATTAATTACAGTCTTGTACTCTTGACAAAGTGGTATAGATGGCAAAAAGTTCACAGCAGCAATCCTGGAATCCCGTAAGAAATACATTCATGTGGAGCATCATGCACGTAATTTCAGCAGTTCGCAGATCTCTAGTTACAAAGCTGGGGTTTGGTGGTAGTTCCCTCTTGCTGCACTTGCTGAGGATCCACTGAGGCTGAATGTGGAAGATGATGGGCAGCGAGAGAAGAGCGTCGGAAGACCCCCATCAAGATGTGTTTGCCAGCAGAAGTTATAGGCCACACAGGGTCATGAGCTTCAAGCCTGGGAGGGTAAATAATAAATTGGTTTGGTTTGGTTTTTATTCCTCCACTATCATTTCTTGAGGAGTTTGCACATTTCTTACTGCTGTAATGCTGTGCTATTTTACCCTGATTTTCAGTGATTCAGTATAGGTGATAATACTGGCTCCTCATAAATCTGGAAAGTGAGAAGTAGTGAAAATAAGGTTTAGGATATGGAACGGAATTGTCACTTGAGTCAAGGCCAATTTTTGTCCCACTTGAGCATCTCAAGTTAGGATGTGTCTTCTGATGTCACTTGAGGGTTGTGCTCTGCTTGAACTGGCTGTGGTTTTTTGGATGTACCGAGAGTGATGGTGCTTCTTACTATCTGTGTCATCTTGAGTAGGTGAAACTGTATCAGACTGGGTGATGGTGTCATCTCACCAAGTTCCTGGCACTTTTAAAATTGCTTGTGTATGGGGATCCTATGTTAGTTCCCCTGGATACATTCCTTTGTCAGTTGGAATTCCTATATAAAGACATGCTTCCCTTCATGTGGTGGTACAGTCCATATAAGAAAGGCAGGGTCAGTGCTGGAGTCTTTATTTGCATTACTTTCCTATAATCAGCATTATTTACAAGTTGGTTCCTATCTAAAGATGAACAAATTTTTAAAATACTAATTTATGGGCTCAAATATATTTTAGTTTTATTCAGGTGAAATCTTCTTTGTTTTTTGGTGAATATATTTTATAATTTTGGATTGGCCTTTCTAAACATGGCCCATAACCAAAAACACTTTAACAAAGAAGAAAAAAGACTTATGTCCATCGAAGCTCAATAGAGACTTCGCTCTTTATTGAAGATCATGGCGAAATACTGCGTTTTCCACTAAAGTATCCTGAAATTATTCATTTGCTTTATTCCATATTATAAAAACTCAGAATAGCAATACTACTACCACCACCAATATAATTACTGAGAACAGTTTTGTTTTTTTTTAATTAAACTCTTTATTTTGCAATATTTATATGCAGTTGTAAGAATATCCTCTTTACCCAGTTCTCACCAGTGGTAGCAGCTCACAACACTATAGTATAATATCACATACAGAATATTGACATTCAGTCAAGAAAACAGAACATTTCCACCACCACAAGGTTCCCTCCTGCTGCCCCACCTTCACCCCTTCCCCAAACTCTGGCAGCCACCAATCTGTTCTCTATTGCTAGAAACCGGTTGTTTTCTTCCCCCAACAAATGGTCACAACAGGATGTAACCTTTCAGGGTTGACTTTTTTCACTGACGTAATTCTCTGAAGATTCATCCAAGTAATATTGCATGTATCAACAGTGCATTCCTTTTTGTCACTGAATAATACTCTGTCATATGGATGTCCCACAGTTTTTTAGCCATTCACTTACTCAAGGACATCTGGGTTGTTTCCAGTTTGGGGCTATTACAAGTAGAGCTGTGAACATTTATGTTTGGAATTTTCTAGGAAAATAAATCTTTATTTCTGTGGAATAAAGAAATACCCAGGAGTGCCAAGAACCATTTTTAAAAACATTTGTACATGGTCTCTGTATTCTCCCCTTCAGCCCCATTTTTAGGTAGTTTCACCACATCTGCAGTGTCTGAGTAAATAACTCACTCTCTACCTCTAAGCCTTCATTCAGTCTTCTACAAATCGTCATATATTTAACCTGCCTTATGTCAGCGCCTCCCATTTTGGTTGAAGCTCATTCCCTTGGCGTGCTGTGTGTGTGTGAGTTTCTTGAACTTGCCTCGCAGTTCTCTGGATCAAGCACTTAAAGTGAAGTGCTTTTTTGTTACTTTTCAGAACTGAATAAAGATTTCCCTCAGGAAGAAATAAATGTAAGCTTCAAAGTTTTTCAAGGTTTAGACCCAACTAAAAGAACACAGCCGGGCGCGGTGGCTCAAGCCTGTAATCCCAGCACTTTGGGAGGCCGAGGCGGGTGGATCACGAGGTCAAGAGATCGAGACCATCCTGGTCAACCTGGTGAAACCCCGTCTCTACTAAAAATACAAAAAAATCAGCTGGGCATGGTGGCGCGTGCCTGTAATCCCAGCTACTCAGGAGGCTGAGGCAGGAGAATTGCCTGANAGGCAGGAGAATTGCCTGAACCCAGGAGGCGGAGGTTGCGGTGAGCCGAGATCGCGCCATTGCACTCCAGCCTGGGTAACGAGTGAAACTCCGTCTCAAAAAAAAAAAAAAAAGAACACAAGCCGCCCTAGAAAAACGAGTTTTTCAACTTGTAAAGGGAAAATCCAACTGGTGTGCCTGTGAGAAAGAGTGTCATATCCTGTTTGAGCTTTGAATGTTTTTTGTGAAAGTGAAAGGTCAGCCTTAAAAGCAGGATTTCAGAAAACAAGTGAAAGGTCCTGCTTGTTCCCTTTCATGTAAATTAGCTATCATGATGTGTGAGTAGCTGATGCTTCTCTTCCATGCAGTTCAGGGCATTTTCACTCACGTTGAAGAAGCTTCACCAACCCCTCATACTGATGAACTGGGCTGATTTGGGAGAAGGAGTGACAGTGGGTAGAATCATCTGGTAGAATTCAAGTTTTTCAAGGTAATGCCTTATTTTGACTCTTCTCTGCAAGAGAGCTTGGAAGACCTGCTTCCTCAGGAATGCCTGGGTTTCCTAAGGCCCCTGTGTTAGTTGCCTGACCTGTGTTGTTTTCAGTGTTCCTTTCAAGCTGGTGTAACTTATCAGGGTTTGTTTTTCTTATGTTCAGGGCCGAGTCGCAGCAGGAAGAGGACACACAGGCATAGGACTCTGTAATTGAAAGAGAAGCTGGCAGGAGCTCCCTTCACTCCCTTACCCACCCGGCACCCACAAGGCCTTTGGCTGCCACGTGATGAGCGCGGGTTCTGTGCGTCCTTGTTCCACCCAGCACAGACATCCTGGAGAGCGGCCATGTTGGGGCCCCCAGGGGCATGTGGCTTGTGTAAGTTTCCACTTGGCCTTGACTTGTCTTTTCGGGGATATTTATCACACGGTGGAGACACATTGTGCCCGGGAGTAGAAAGGAGGGAGGCAGAACACTAGTGACGTTTCCTGAAACTGGTTCTTTAAAGGGAAGGGAAATTTCCCTGACATAAGTCCGCAGGGAGTTTCTCCACAGGGTGGGGCATCCTGCGTTCTGGAGTCTGGGCTTTGGGTGGGAACCTGGGAGCTTTCTCCAGTGGGACTGAGGCCAAGTCTTGGCTCACAACATTTCTCCTGGGATATCTGCTCCATTTTCGGTCGTCATTTTAGTTTCTCAGTCATAGTGAGTTATTTCCAATGTTCCTGTTCCTCAAGTTGTGTTTTTTTTTTTAAGGAAACAGTCGCTCAAGGTTTTAATCTCCCATCTTAGGGGAATGTCCACAGCCCTAATTAAAACGGCCGTAAAGAGCACGCGTGTCTGAACCAGTGCTCGCAGGCATGCAGACGGGGCCTCTCCTGCTGCCATCTATTACACATCTGTCATCTCCCCACTTGGATTTTAGGAGTCTTGTCTTTCCTGGGGACACGTGATTGGATTACTTCATCCAGCTTGCTCAGCCTCCGGTCTTCTGGAGAGAGAAGGTAGGCGCTGAGGCCAGACCGAATGGTGACTCCTTCACCTCCCAGCCCCGTGACAAGTATTCCCTTGTCCCCTCAGTGAAGCACCCACCACACGCCATTCACGTGATGAAGATGAAGATGTTAGACGTCTCTCCGTCAGCTTCCTCTGAGCCTTGGTCTCTAAAACCGATGAAATGAGCTGATAAATGCCACACTCCATAAATCAGTTGCTTCTCCCCCATGCGATTCTATCGGCAGGAGCCTCTTTTATTTTAAAGCATATTTGCTCATGCGTTCAAGGCTGCCCCTGACCTTGTGCATGTTGATAAACCCCCCCACCTTCGTGTTTTCTGTCCGCGGTGCTTCGGTTGGGGCAGGCCTGGCTTCAGAGAGCAAACGTAGGTTAGCAAGCAGCAAGGACGTCCAGCTGCCTAGTTCCCTTTGCTCCCATCTCCCGAGCTCCCTCCTCCAGCAGGCATTGTGAGGTTACTTCAGACACTGGCACAGCTCAGCAGCAGCAGACGCTGCTGTGGGAATGCCGTGAATTTACAGATGAACCAAATGTCAATCTAAGGAAGTATTTTCTTTTGAAATATGACCCTCCCAAAGTTGCTAATTCTGTTTCTTTGAGGAGTTGGAACATCATTTGGCTGGGAAACAATCTGTGTGGGACACACCGTCCCTGCTCCCTGGCCCCGTGGCAGGGGTGCAGCTCCGTCATCACTCAGCACCCTATTTTGTACAAAGTCTCCAGCTCTGACAGGGGGTAAAATTACCCAGAGAATTAATAACCCAAAAGCCAAGGATGTTCCATGTGCCTGAGAGCTTTGTTGTAGATAAGAGGGTAACTGGGCTGGGGACACTGAGGCCGGGTCCCAGGGAAGCCATTTACTCAGGCATGAGTGCTTAAAGGAAGAGGGCCCCACTGGTGTCTGGAAAAGAAGAGAAGGCAGCATGTCTGACTTTCCTCAGGTGGGCAAAGAATTGAAATTCCACAGGAGAACAGTTTGCAAAGATGAACGCGTCCTTACATTCTCTTTTCTGTGGTGACACAGCATTTCCGTGGTTTCTCTATCACAGTTGCCTCAGGAATTGGGGAAGGAGGGGAGCAGCGCTCTGGCCAGAACGTGACCAGAGGGCCCCGTTGTGTCTCAGATCCTTGGGCATC
Organism: Cebus imitator; assembly: GCF_001604975.1. Classification (NCBI taxonomy): domain Eukaryota; kingdom Metazoa; phylum Chordata; class Mammalia; order Primates; family Cebidae; genus Cebus; species Cebus imitator. The sequence continues at coordinate 3,615,216 of NW_016107458.1, forward strand.
GGGACCAGTGAAGGCTGTCCTTGTAGCACTTGGCGTAGAAGCAAGAGGAGTACCATTTCTGCACTGGCTCTGACACAGCCAGCATTGGCCAGGCGCCTACTGTATGCATCAGGTGCCGCCCTTAGCACTTTCACTGCGTTAACTCATCCCAACCTTCACACGGAGCCTGTGAGGTGGAGACTTATCACTGAGGTGTTGTTAGAGCCACAGCCTGAACTGTCACCCCAGAGAAAAGGTGACTGAGCTGAGCCAGAGCTGGTGGAACCGAGACCATAGTGCTCAGAAGCGTTAACACGGTCCGGCTGACCCCAGGACTGACCTTCCCCCTGCCTCATCTCCATTCAGCTGCCTTGATATCTTGAGCTGAGAAGGAGTGTGTGTTCAGGATCTCAGTGACATACTGCCCTGTGGAACAAGTGGATATGTGAGTGTGAACACACCCCACAGGAAAAGGGAGAGAAGCCGGGAACTCACGCTGGACCTGAGCGTATCAGCAAAACTGATTGAAAAAAATCAGTCAGTGATTTAGGTAGGGGACTCCGAACCACTCGTTTCATTTCCATCCTTTGTTCTCCTCCAAACGGAATGACTTTATCTTGCTAATAATAATAGGTATCCAGCTATAATGTTGTGCAGGCAGTGTGCTAAGTTTCAAGGTGGATTATCTCATCAAATCCTCGCAGTTCTACCTCGCAGGAGAAAACAAAGGATTCAAGAGTTAAGTACTTGTACAAATAGCAGCTGGAGATTTGAATTCTGACACATCTCTCCAGAGGCCACACTCTCAGACTACACTAACTGTCCCGCACCTAGATTCTTTTCCTCCACTTCTCTGTGGGCTGAGAAATGATTGCCATGGAACCAGTGCCAGCCGGGAGGGCATCTCATGTGTGTAAGCCCTTGCCCTAATGGGCTTTCAGAAGAAGGACTGCAATGCCTAGTGTCATGTTCACTTAACAGCTATGCAAGACTGAGTTCTTGAAGCCACAGCTCTTCACTGACTCCTTGAGCATCCGTGTGACTCTAGAGTTCAGCTATGCAAGTGCAAGCCTTGCTCTCAAACACATGTACAATGTAATTAGAGGAGAGCTGGTGCCTGATTCACTGCCCTTACAAATCTGTGGCTGCCCAGATTTCAGCTGTCGATACATGTTACCGTCCTTTAGATATCAAATTTAAGTTCAGATAAAGAGTGTATGGTGGGGACACAATAACTATTTGGAAGGAAGAAAAGATGGGAGGAAAGAAGTGAGGAAGGAGGAAAGGTAGGGCGGAAGGATCTTCCAAACAGCTGGGTACTCAGAAGGGTGGCCGGATAAATCACAGCTCAGCATAATGCCCACGTCGGCGTTCAGTGTTTTAAAAGTGGGGAGGAGAGGCTCAGTCCACAGCCTCTATGGATTCGTTTTCTTTCATCTGCTTTCTAGGCAAAGGATGTGAAGACAAGCTACAGGAAGCAATGGGCTGCAGCTGAGATAGGTCAGATTTTCACTCTAGCTCCCTGAACTGGCCACGGGGCCCCTTCATTTCCAACTTCCATCATTCCTCTTTCCTCTGATGTCTGGCTCTCCCCACTGTCAGTGCAGCTGACTCTTACTGTCTCCTCAGCACCTGCGGCCCCATCTCCTCCAAGCTCTGACCTGCACAGGCATCTTCCAAGGTACTGCCATGTTTGGGTGCCCAGCCTGCTCTTCCTGCTGGCCTTCCTGCTTTCCTGATCTCCCTCAGCTCACAACCTTTCTTTTCTAGCACAGCATAAAAAGACAGGAGCTGATCTCTGGGTACCTGGTCATCATTTCCTTCTTTAGTTCCATTTTACAAGCCTGCGTGCTTTATGAAAAACAGGGCGTGCAAACCTTGTTTGCTATCCACCAGGCGGAACAGACAGTTAAAACAAGGCTCTTTCCCATGCCAGTGATTAGACCTGCATTTTTCAGAGGAGGACAGTGGGGAAGGGTGAACACACAGAAGGGCTCATTTTCTATTTGTCAAAGGAAGAAATGGATTAAGGATCCTTGCATTTCAGGATGCATTGCAAGATCTCAGAGATGGAGTCTTTATAAGAAAGTGGGTGCTGACTGAAGGAGCTGCACCCCAGTCGCAGGACCAGGCACCCAGGGACAGTATGCACCCATATGGATTGTTTCCCAGACAAATGATGTTTTGATCGTTAACTCAGGCATTTGGAACTCTTCAAAGAAACAGATGAGTAGCATCACTTGGGGGTATTTATTTTTAAAAATGAAAATTCAGGCTAGGTGCGATGGCTCATGCCTGTAATCCCAGCACTTTGGGAGGCCGAGGCGAGTGGATCACCTGAGGTCAGGAGTTCAAGACCAGCCTGACCAACATGGAGAAACCCCACCTCTACTAAAAATACAAAAATTAGCTGGGCGTGGTGGCGCATGCCTGTAATCCCAGCTACTCAGGAGGCTGAGGCAGGAGAATCACTTGAACCCAGGAGGTGGAGGTTGCAGTGAGCTGAGATTGTGCCATTGCACTCCAGCTTGGGCAACAAGAGTGAAACTCCATCTCAAAAAAAAAAAAATCCATTCTTTAGGCATTTGGTGAGTTCATGTTTTTTTAGTGAAACATGTTGGTAAGAGATAATATTTTAAACAGGAAAGACAATGTAATAATAGCATTCTTGGGCCGGGTACGGTGTCTCATGCCTGTAATCCCAACACTTTGGGAGGCCAAGGTGGGTGGATGGATCACTTGAGGTTAGTAGTTTGACGCCAGCCTGGCCAACATGGTACAACCCCATCTCTACTAAAAATAGTAGCTGGGCATGTTAGCGCATGCCTGTAATCCTGGCTACTTGGGTGGCTGAGGCACAAGAATCGCTTGAACTTGAACTTGGGAGGTGGAGGTTGCAGTGAGCTGAGATCGCACCCCTGCACTCCTGCTTGGGCAACAGAGAGACTATCTAAAAAAAAAAAAAAAAAAAAAGCATTCTTAACCTTCATTTAAATCTAATAACCCAATGGGCCACATGTGTCAAATCCCACATAATTAAACATCACAAGTACCTGTTCTGCATAGAATTTTTACTTAAATACGCATCATAAACATTTTGCCACGTTGCTACAAAGACTTTGTGATGCTTATTTCAAGGACTGTTGGTAGTTTTCCATTAGATTGATGCAGCATCAGACATTAAAATGCTCCCCAGATGCTGGGTATTTAGCAATAAGACCACTCCCCACCAAAGAGGCTTGTGTTCCCAAAATTACAGCTGTTGGTTCTTTCTGAGGGCAGTTTTCTTGGGGCATAAACTGCCCCCTCATAGAGCTACTGCACAGACCATATTCCCCTTTAATCACCTGCCTTGGGTGGGTATGTACCTATTAAGCTTGTCAATAGGTTCTTGTAATCTGCAACTCTAAGTGACACCAATTTTTACCACAAGCAAACGGATATTCTTATGGTTTATTTCTAGTTACAAACACATCAAACTTCTAAATAAAAACCGGAACACTTCTGATATTAACCATTGAAATAAATATGAGCTATACATACATTTAACAAAGATAAATAAAAGCAAGTAAGACTACTTACTCAATAATAAAGTTCTCCGGGTTGCCATAGTCTGTGGTCTCTGCTTGCCAAAGTTCATTCCAGCAACCCAGGGCATAAGGTGAGAACTAGGCCTGGACAGGGCACTGTCCCATTGCAGGGGGCACACACACACCCCACACTCACACCGGGACCATGTAGGCACGCCTGTGAGTCAAACATGTACATCTTCTAGGGGTGGGAGAAAACCAGAGCACCCAGAGCAAACCCCTGTGGACATGGGAGAGCATGCAAACCACACAGTGGCCCTGGCAGACAATCAATCTTTTTTCTCATCATTAAACTAAACAGCAACAAAAGTTGAATGAAACGACATTATTGGAGGACCTGTTGTCATTGTTATGCTACAGAAACAATTGTTTTTGTTTTTAATAACTATCATATGGCATCTCAAAGTTTGAGTTTCTTTGACTGCTAGCTAGGATTAACTTTTTCTCCTGTGTTTGTCATCTCTCTCTCTCTCTCTCTCTTTCTCTCCCTCTCTCTCTCTGTCTGTCTCTCTCTCTCTCCCTCCCCTTCCCTTCCTCCCTCTTTTCCTTTCTTCCTTCCTTCCTTCCTTCCTTCTTTCTTTCCTTTTTGCTGAGATGCAGTATTATTCTATCATCCAGCTTGGAATGCGGGGAAGGGACATGATCACGGCTCACTGCAGCGTCAACCTCCCGGACTCAATTGATCCTCCCAAAAGCTGGAACTACAGGCATGTCACCACTTTCTTTTTGAGTGAATCAAATTGTTCATTCATATCTGATTCACTGAGGGTTCTGAATCACAAGCCACAAAAAACAACTCTGGCTAATATAACAGAAAAGGAACTTATTTAAGGCTCCCAGTATCTCCAGGGGGACAAGAGCACCAGGCTTAGGGCTTATACAGCCAGGGACAATGTCCAAAGTCCAGCCTAGGGCAGGCTCCTGGAACTTGTCACTGGACTCTGACACTGCTGGGTGCCCACCATGACACCATGCCGTGTGCAGACCCTGCTGTGGGAATCGCTGTCTTTGACAACAACATGCTGCTGCAGTGACAGCTGTCCGCACCACTGCCATTGCAGAACAGATTCTGTGATTATATTTGGCCCATCTGCATAATCCAGGATAATATCCCTGATGTGGTTTGGCTCTGTGTCCCCACCCAAATCTCGTCTTGATTTGTAATCCCCCCAGGTGGAGGGAGGGAGATGGTTGGATCATGGGGGTGGTTTCCCCATGTGGTAGTCGTGATAGTGAGTGAGTTCTCATGAAATCTGATGGTTTTGTAGGTGTTTGGAAGTTCCTCCTTGCTCTGCTCCCCTCCTGCCTTGTGAAGATGGTGACTACTTCCTCTTCTGCCGTGATTGTAAGTTTCCTGAGGCCTCACCAGCCATGCAGAACTGTGAGTCAATTAAACCTCTTTCCTTTATAAATTACCCAATCTCAGGTAGTACCTTTATAGCAGTGTGAAAACAAACTAATACAATCCCTATTTTAAGGTCAACTGATTAGCAGCTTTAATCCCCCTTTGCCATGTAATGTAACATATTTGTAGTTTCTGGAGATTAGGATGTGATCACCTTTGGGAGACAATTACTCTGCCTACCACAGTTGCAAAAAAAAAAAAAAAAAAAACAATGAAGCTATCCACTGCAACATCCTTAGTCTACTTATTTTTTGGCGTCATTATGATTTGATTATAAATTGAAATGTTTTCTCCAGATTTTTACCTTTTGTCAATTAAACTGGATGAAATATTTTCCTCAGTCTGCTGTTTTGCTGTTTTGTTTTTGTATGAAATTTATGTTTCAGTATTAAGGTCTATTCATTTCCTGTGGTTTTGTTTCTTTAAAAGTGAGGACATGAATCTTCTTTCACAGACCTGGTAACACATTTATTTTGTGCTTTTTAATACAATGTTTAAATGTAAACAAATTCTTCTGAAATGTCTTTTGATGTCCTTATAAGGGGGTACCTCTACCAATTGTTTTGCCTGATCTCTAGCCAGCTATCCTAATATTATTAAGTAAACAGTCTTCATTTGACCTCTTTTCTTTTTTTTTTTTTTTGAGATGGAGTCTTGCTCTGTCACCCAGGCTGGAGTGCAGTGGCGTGATCTCAGCTCACTGCAACCTCTGCCTCCTGGGTTCAAGCAATTCTGTCTCAGCCTCCCAAGTAGCTGAGACTATAGGTATGCACCACCACACCCGGCTAATTTTTGTATTTTTAGTAGAGATAGGGTTTCACCATATTGGCCAGGTTTAGTCTCAAACTCCTGACCTCAGGTGATTCACCCGCCTCAACTCCCAAAGTGCTGGGATTAACAGCTGTGAACCACTGCACCCAGCCCTCTTTACCTATATTAAAATATTAATAACAGATTTTTATTGAGCATCTAATATTTATTAAACACCAGGATTGGTATGATTAACATTATTTCATTTTTGTCTTGTAACAAAAATACAAGGTGAACCCATGTCTATTTTCTTCCCATTGAAGTCCCTGTACCTAGTGCATAGAGTACCTAAACCCAATACACAGCAGGCACTCAATAGGCATTTATTCAATGAATAAATAGCTAATAGTATATCTGTATTTGACTCAGTCCTTGTTGATTTCACTAATTTACTCTATCATCCTCTTCTGTATTTGGGTCCTATTTCTAGTTTCATAACATTTTTCTATTTTTTTCCACTAGCATCACACATTATATTATTGCCATTTTTTAACTCCAAGGGTTTTTGGCTGTTGTTTTAAAGTTTCATTTTGTTTACATAGAATTCAATCCAGTATAAATATCTGTGTTCAGATGTAGGTGCTGGTGGCAGGTGGGATGGGATGGGGTCGGTGGTGGTGGGGGAGATGCTTGGTAGAGCTTGTAAACTGGGTGGACAGAGCTTTTGATTCTGACGATTGTGATGGTTACTACTGTGAAAGGGAATCTTGCGAAAAGCCCACTGAGTGACGCGGCCCTTGATAGCTTCCTTATCATTGACCATTGAAAATGTAATTCATTTGGACTTTGCTGTCTTTATACCTTACTGTTCAAGTAAGTCCAATCTTTAAACTTTCATTTCTCCCAGAGAATTTGTAACAGGATAGCGGATTGTATTCACATCTGGAGCCTTTTTATAATGTTTGCATTTTATTTTGGAGAATTGTATTGTTATCATTTGCTCTCATGTTCTGAACTGACTGAGAAATAAGAGGTATGTGGATGAAGCCTAAAATATCAACTTTATTATTGGTGAAGGTTAGATTGTGGGAGGTAGCTTTGTGCTTCTATCTGAAGCTGAATATACTAAAATAGACCTGCCCAGTTATGGAAGATATTGGACCATCTCGGGTCCCTCTGATGAGGGCGGGACATTTGTTATTAAGCCAGTAGCTTGACCAAGAGTAGAGAACATGAGCTCCAAGCAGGCAAGCTGGGTTTCCAAGAGCAAAGGGGAAGGGGCTGAGCTGGGCTTGCCCTTTCCCGTCAGATAAACCACTCTACTGCCTCAGGGTGGAATGAATAAATGGGGACAGGAAGTAGAAACCATAATTTAGCTCCAAGTGGGGGTGCATTTTCTTTTATCATTACCCAACTTTTTGTTCAGTTGACCTATAAGGTTTAACCACTTAAGTTATGTGTTCTATAATTTACATATACTTTAAATTCTTCAGCCTAGGTACTATGATATAAAGATGCATGTTTGCTTTACTCTACACTCTGTGAGTATTGAATTTTCCTAATTCAGAAATATACACTCCAGGTTCATGAGGCTACTAAAAATGCCTGAGCTCTCTTTGTCCCTGATTAGCAAGAGAGGCTCTGTTAATTAGCCCAGTGGAAGTTTTCAGTCCAAATGAGTGCCATCAGGATGTGGGTTGAAAATTACAGGCAATCCTACTCCCTAAATAAGGTTTAACGATTTAGTGGTAGTGGATTATTGCCCATTGAATAAAATGAAGTTCCATGAGTTTATACAGATACAGATAAATGAATAAATAAATGAAGGAAAAGTTCTTTATATTGTGATAGAAATTCAACAATAAAACATAGATGAAATTAGAAAATCATCAATGTTGCCCAAAACAGGGGGTGAGAGTTTCATGACAAACTGTGTATTTACACACTCTCGAAGTATCTTCCCAGGTATTGATTATTAATGACAAAGGCGAAAGTAGTGACTTTATTCTGAAGAATATTGGAGTGCCCCACCTTAACCAGTCACCAAGACTAGGGCAAACCAATTTCATATGCTTCCTGATGTGATACACCGAGAGGCACACATTTTCATTTCTGTAATATTTTTGCATATGAATATTTTGCATATTTGGCTTTTTTGGTTGGAATATTTTGCATATTTGGCTTTAATATTTTGCATATTTGGCTTTATTCCCTCTTGATTAAATAAAAAATGCATGGCCTTAATCAAGAGGGAATGTCAGATAAAGCCAAATAAGGAACATCCTCCAAACTGGTCTTTATTCTTCAAAAATGTCAAGGTCAGGAAAGGCAAAAACTGAGTGAGGAACCGTTCCAGATGAAAGGAGGCAGAACTAAATGCACTGTGTGATCCTCGAATGGATCCTGAGTCAAGAAAAGGAAATAGCCACAAAGGACATTACTGAGACAATGACAGAATTTGAATATGGCCTGTAGATTATATAATAGGTTTATATTAATGTTAAATTTCCTGATTTTGATATTAAAAATGTTCTCATGCAGGGGAATGTCCATCTTAGAAAAAGACACACATATTTAATGGCAAAAGAGCATGATATCTCCAATGTACTGTCAAATGGCCTGGAATAAATATTCATAAAGAGAATGATGAAACAAATAAGGAAAAATGTGAATAATTGTTAAATCAGGATGAAAGATACACAGGAGTTCCTTGTACTGGTCTAAGTTTAAAATTACATCCAAATAAAAAGTTACCCAAAAACCCCTGTGCAATAAAAGAAACAAAATCGATATCAACAATTTTTAAAAGCTTCTCGATAGGGGACTCCCTTTGGAATGACTCTGAGGCCTGACTGATTTCAAAACTGTCCTGTGTTCAACACAGGACTTGGAGGGTTCTTGTGCCTGAGTCTGACTATATCTTGCCACTAAGATGCTGTCACGTTTCCAAATAGTTAACTTTCTTTCTTTCTTTTTGAGATGGAGTTTTGTTCTTGTTGCCCAGGCTGGAGTGCAAATGGCATGGTCTCAGTTCACTGCAACCTCCACCTCCCGGGTTCAAGTGATTCTCCTGCCTCCGCCTCTGCCTCCCAAGTATCTGGGATTACAGGCCCCCACCACCACACCCAGATAATTTTTTTGTAATTTTAGTAGAGACAGAGCTTCACCATGTTGGCCAGGCTGGTCTTGAACTCCAGACCTCAGTTGATCCACCCACCTCAGCCTCCCAAAGGTCTGGGATTACCCGCGTGAGCCACCACACTTGGCCCTATCTAGTTAACTTTCTATGCACAGAATGGGGCTGGGACTTCACTGAGTTTTCAGAACAAGTTGTAGAACTGTTTCGTGCCTCCTTGTTTATAAATATTTCTATGTGTGGCAGAATTCAATATAGGACTTACTTTCATTATAACCTGATAGTGAGGCTATAATGGAAGCCGTAGACATTCCCGATAAAAGTCTCTTGTGAATAACTAAATCATTTTAGTTGAGTTTGCAACTACTTGCCCTTGGTCATCAGGGATGTGGCTCTCCTGGGAAGAAGATCTGCAGCCCACCTGGAGGAGAGTTCTGCTCCCGTCTGTGTGGACTAGCTAGCCACTGTCTCTTTGGGTATCCTCTAGACGGCTGCTGGCCAGCAGAGGTGGATTTATCACAAATCGAAAGCTTCAGGACCCTTCACTTGCTCAGGCTCCTTCCAAGGCCCTATACCTAATTCTGAATTCATCATTTTATGTTCTTTTTTTTTTTCTTAAACTGCTCCCTCCCTGCAAATTATATAAGCTTCAGGCCCCACAAAATCTGCTGGGTAGCTTAAATTTTGTCCCCAGAAGGTCCTGACATGGGTCAGAACCATACATTAAGCTCCAAGGTCACTATTACATGAAGTTGAAAATGTACTCCCTCTCCCGTTTCCAACCCTCATTTAGGTCCAATCCCATCGTCTATCAAAAGGAGTTCTGTAGTAAGAGGAAATAACATTAAGATACTCCATAAACAAAAGGCAAACATTTTAAAGGGGTCCCAGATGTGGATATAAATCCTTCTTCTGTAGTAAATTCTCAGGGAGAAATAAAAATGTAAAGTATAGACCTACTTGCATGTTAAAGTTCAAAGATAGCAAAGTCCAAAGGCATTAAAATCTGAAATCAAATTATCTTGCCCTTGTGAGTTAAAGTTCGAACAAAATGAAAGTCAGTTTAAAGACCATCTACCCACACCCATTTCAAACTTCTGGGGGTCTCAAAGCCTGGGTGGAGTTGAGGTCCTCTTAGCAGCTGTGGCTGGAGCCATCTCTTCCAGGAATAAAGGTAGTTCCTTAAGGCATATACATAAATGAATATTATTATGCATAAGAACCAAAAATATGATCAATGGGAAAAGAAAGATTAGATACCCTTAAAAGTACCTATTCATCTTCTAATTAATTCTAAATGAATTAATGAAAATTTCAAAAAACAAAAATTATCAAACTAGATTATAGAAAGGAATCTTTGTCAGACTTCTGATAGAAGGGAAAAATGCCAAAGCATATAAGGTACATAGGAATGCATAAAAACTTCGCACTCTAAAATGCAATAAAATAAAGGAAAGCAAAATCAGGTGACAGAGGGCAAATATCTCCAATGTAAAGAGTAGACAAGATGTAACACTTTCTGACTAGGAAAAAAAAAAGGAAAGCCTCTATGATGTCAATATGGGCAAACATTCTTAGGGAAGAAGTAAACTTGTCAACATACAAATCAAAAAACGTTCATCTTCATTAATTGCAAAAGAAGTGTAAAGGCAAAACATAAATAGACTCAAATTTTGCTTATTAAATTGTATTTTGAATGGTAGTATATTCCATTTATATACTAGCATTCAAAGTCAGAAAGTCTAAAAATGTATAGTGGAAAGCCTACTTCTTGTGTTTATTCCCAACCCTGTGCTTAGATTTTAAAAGATTATGGGTCCATGCAAATACAAATATAGATTTTTCTCCTTTTAGCCTGAAGGTAGCATAGCAAAAACATCATTCTGAAATTTGCTTTTTTGGCATAATAATATATCTAGGAGCCATTTCTTTTTTTTTTCTTTTTTATTTTTTTCCTCCTAGAATTAGTGTAATAAGAGCACTTTTATATCAGTACTTAGCTTGTTCATTTTTTATAGTTATATAAAAAATTTTTTTCATGAACATTATTATGTTGAACTATGTATAAATTTAAATTGGTTTCATTTAGAATTTTTTAAGCATTTCAGAGATACACACACATAGGCATTTACAACTAATTCATTCAACATTTGTTGAAGTCCTGTATGGTAGAAAATAGGGTCGAGACCATCCTGGTCAACATGGTGAAACCCCGTCTCTACTAAAAATACAAAAAATCAGCTGGGCATGGTGGCGCATGCCTGTAATCCCAGCTACTCAGGGGGCTGAGGCAGGAGAATTGCCTGAACCCAGGAGGTGGAGGTTGCGGTGAGCCGAGATTGCGCCGTTGCACTCCAGCCTGGGTAACAAGAGTGAAACTCCATCTCAAAAAAAAAAAAATAGAAAATAGGTGAATTTTTTCTTTGTAGTTTTCTAACATTTAATAATTACATTTAATAAATTTTTATTTTAATAAAAATATTTTGCATCTCAATGCATTTAATAAATAAGTTGTTAGAATTATTGATTACATTATTAAAACTGCATCAAAATCTATAGATGATAATTATCATTCAGAAATACTGAATTCCCAATTTCAGGGATTAAATGTAAACATAGTCATGGATATCTAAGAGGATAAGACCAATCTCTACAAAAATTTGCCACCATGAAGGCAACTCAAGATTCAGTAACACGATATTATGACAATATTTTATGAAACCGTCTGTCAGCTTTTTCAGAAATATGACATGCAGTGCCTGGAACACCAGCCAGCCAGGCTCCTTGGAAGACATGTCAGTAAGGACAAGGCTGCACCGAGGTGACATATGTTTTTAAATAGCTCAGAGGCCAAGCACACTGCAAGGTGTCAGGCATCCTTCCGACATTTCAGTTGAATATAAATTTGGAGCTGAATCTTTATCAAAGGTAAATATGTACACACAGTAATGCTTTCCTACGAGAAAATCCCAGGTAAGCTCACGGTGGAAGGTGAAGTGGGAGCTTGCTCATCATATGGCTAAAGCAGGAGCGTGATCGGGGGGTGCTGTGCCACACACTTTTAAATGACCAGATCTCACAAGAATTCAGAGCGAGAGTTCACTTATCACCAAGGGGAAGTGATGGTCCAAGCCATTCACAAGGAATCTCCCCTCATGATCCAAACGCTTCCCACCAGGCCTCATCTCCAACATTGGGGATTACAGTTCACCCTGAGATTTGGGTGGGACATCCAAACCACAGGAACCACTGAAGGGTGAAAAGCAAAGTGGAGGAAGATCCTGGAGGATGAGAGGCCATTTGAACATCACAGCTCCAGCCAATCTGTCAGCTGAATGCAATTGCATGAGTGACCTCAGCCACCCAACGTAAAGCAGAAGCTCCTCCCGTATAGCCAGTCAACCCCCAGAATTATGAGAAAGAATAAATCATGTAGGTACTGTGCTTTCAGATGGCTTATAACACAGCAATAGATAGCTGAGCCATATGTTAATAAGTGACTTTCTTCATTACACAGGGTGCTTCCCTGTGATTTTTACCTGGGATTCAAAGGATTTTTACCAATGATCCTTTGAATTTCTGGGTTGTCAGTTGTAATGTCTCCTTTTTCATCTCCAATTTTATTTATTGGGCTCTTCTCTTTTTTTTTTCTTAGTCTGGCAAAATGTTTGTCAATTTTGTTTATCTTTGCAAAAAACCAACTTTTTTTCACTGATGTTTTGTACTGTTTCACTGATATTATGTACTGATGAGCCTTACCAACAAGCTTTACCAAAGGGCATCACACTTGCAGAAAATGTCAGTTTGTTCAACTAATGGAAAACAAGCTTTACCATATGGATGGGACCTTTTGACTCCCCTTGCCCAGGGTTCTTATGGGAATCTCTGCTGTGGGCCCAGATGTCTCTGTGGTTCCTGCCATCAAGTTGAAGCAGGGGGATAAGTGTGACCACATGGATGGTACGATGCCAACCTTCATCACTACCAAAGGGCTTGAGTCTTAGTGACAGTAGGTAGATCAACACGAGGAATGATTCCATCAAAAATAAAGCATTAGGATTCAAAAGACAACTCTGTGCAGAGGATAAATAATTAATTAGATAAGGGATGGTAGCAAGAAAATTGGGATTTTGTAGATAAATGGGATAGATAGTAGATAATTGGTCTGTTTATGAGGAAAAACAAAAGAGACCAACCAAATCAAGAGACTCACTGAATCTCGACCAGCTGGAAGCAGGCATATTGGCTGCTAATATGGAAAGTTATTTTGATGGTCAAAAATATTAATGACAGCTAAAAGGATGAATGCTGAAAGAACTGCTTAAACCCTCAAATAATGAACAATATCAAGAAGAAAAGGCAAAAAGAGGATAGTAGTGAAAACAGAATATGGAAGAGTTCAAAAGGAGGAGCAGAGCAAGATGGCTGAATAGAAGTCTCCACCAATTGTCTTGCCTGAAAGGACAGCAATTTAACAACTATCTACTCACAAAAAACACCTTCATACAAACCAAAAATCAGATGAGCACTCGCGGTACCTGGTTTTAGCTTTATATAGCTGAAAAAGGTAGGAAAGACAGTCTTGAATTGCTGACACCACCCCTCCCCCACCCCCTGACAGTGGCAGCATAGCACAGAGAAAGAATCTGTGCATTCGGGAGAGGGAAAGTGCAGTAATTGTGAGACTTGCATTGAATTTAGTGCCGCTGCCTTGTCTTGTCAGAAAGCAAAACCAGGCTGAACTCAGTTGACACCTGCCCCTAGAGGGAGCATTTAGACCAGCTCTAGCCAGAGCATTATTGTCCATCCCAGAAGATGGAACTTGAGCTGTGGCAAGCCTCGCCACCACAGGCTACAGTGCTCTGGGGCCCTAAATAAACTTGAAAGGTAGTCTAGGCCACAAAGACGGCAACACATAGGTGAGTTCTAGTGACGAGCTGGGCTCAGAGCCAGTGGACTTAGGGGGCACACAATCTACTGAGATACCAGATGGGGTGGGTGAGGGAGTGCTTTCCCAACCCCCCTCAACCCCAGGCTTCACAGCTTGTAGCTCCAAAAGAGACCTCTTCCTTCCACTTGAGAGAAGAGGAAAGAGGAGGGAGGACTTTGTCTTGTATCTTGGATACTAGCTCAGCTGCTGTAGTATAGGGCACCAGTCAGAATCATGAGTCCTCTTTTCCAGGCCCTAGCTCCCAGATGCCATTTCTAGACACATCCTGGGCCAGAAGAGAACCTGCTGCCTTGAAGGAAAGGGACCAGCCCTGGCAGGACCCATCACCTGCTGACTAAAGAGCCCTTGGGTCTTGAATAACCAGAAGCGATACCCAGATAGTATGTTGTGGGCCTTGGGTGAGACTCTCAGTCTTACTGGCTTCAGGTGAGACTCAGCACATTCCTGGCTGTGGTGACTATGGGGAGAGACTCCTTCTGCTCAAGAAAAGTGAAGAGAAAAGCAAAGGGAACTTTGTCTTGCACCTTAGGTACCAGCTTGGCCACAGAGGGAAGAGCACCAAGTGGGCTCTTATGGTTCCTGGTTCCAGGACTTGGCAATTGGACAGGATTTCTGGACCTGCCCTGGGCTAGAGGGAAGCCCACTCCCCTGAAGAGTGAGTCCCAGGCCAGGCAGCGTTCACCACAAGCTGACTGAAGAGCACTTGGGCCTAAAGGGAACATCAGCAGTAGACTGGCAGCACTCCCCCATGGGCTTAAGGTGGCAGTAGCCATAGGATGAGAACTCCTCTGCCTGTGGAAAGGGGAGGGAAGAGTGGGAAGACCTGCGTCTTGTGGTTTGAGTGCTAGCTCAACCACAGTACAATAAAACATCAGGTAGAGTTCTAAGATTTTTGACTCTATTTTCTTGATTCCAGGATAAAACCTCTGGACCTACTCCAGGCCTGGGGGAACTTGCCGCCCCAAAGGGAGGTACAGAGGTCTGGCTGGCTTTGCCACCTGCTGATTGTAGAGCCCCAGGGCTTTGAGTGAACGTAGGCAGTAGTCAGGGAGTGGTAATAGCAGGCCTTGGGTGAGATCCAGTGCTGTGCTAGCTTCAGGTCTGACCCAGTGTAGTCCCAGTGGTGGTGGCCACAGGAGTGCTTGTGTCACCACATCCCAAGCTCCAGGTATCTCACAACAGAGAGACTTTATTTGTTTGAGAGAAAATAAGGGGAGAGAACAAGAGTCTTTGCCTGGTAATCCAGAGAATTCTTCTGGATTGTATCCAAGATCATCAAGGTGGTACCTCTATGGATACCTGTATGTGTCTGCAAGAATCAGACCATTTCTGGGCTGGGGGTCTCCCCTAATGCAGATACAGCTTAGATCACAGCACCCAAGTCTTTTTGAATATCTAGAAAGCCTTTCCAAGAAGGACTGGTACAATCAAGTCAAGGCTGTAAACACTACAATAAACACTTAACTCTTCAGTGCCCGGACACAGACAAACATCCACAGCATCAAGACTATCCAGAAAAACTAAGGCACCAGGGGCAAATCCTGGAGAAACAGAGATATGTGACCTTTCAGACAGAGAATTCAAAATAACTGGATTGAGGAAAATCAAAGAAATTCAAGGTAATGCAGAGAAAGGATCCAGAATTCTATCAGATAAATTTAACAAAGAGATTAAAATAATTTTTAAAAAATCAAGCCGAAATTCTACAGTTGAAAAATGCAATTGATATTATGAAGAATGCATCAGAGTCTTAATAGCAGAATTGATCAAGCAGAAGAAAGAGTTACTGAGCTTGACAGACTATTTGAAAGAAGCTTTTGCCAAAGAGGACAAAAGAAAAAAGAATCAAAAGCAGTGAAGCATACCTACAACATGTAGAAAATAGCCTCAGAAGGACAAATCTAAAATTTATTGCCTTATAGAGGAGGTAGAGAAAGAGATAGGGGTAGAAAGTTTATTCAAAGGGATAATAACAGAGAACTTCCCAAACCTAGAGAAAGATATTAATATCCAAGCATTAGATGGTTATAGAACATGTGGCAGATTTAATCCAAAGAAGACTACCTCAGGGGTTTAATAATCAAACTCTCAAAGGTCAAGCATGAAGAAAGGATCCTAAAAGCAGCAAGAGAAAAGAGACAAATAATTTATGGATCTCTAATATATGTGGCAGTAGACTTTTCAGTGAAAACCTTACAGACCAGGAGAGAGTGGCATGACATATTTAAAGTGCTGAATGAAAAAAGCTTTTACCCTAGAATAGTGTATCCAGTGAAAATATCCTTCATACATGATGGACAAATAAAGACTTTCCCCGAAAAAAGCTGAGGGATTTCATCAGCACCAGATCTGTCCTACAAGAAATGGAGTACTTCAATCAGAAAGAAAATACATTAATAAGCAATACAAAATTGTCTGAAGGTACAGAACTCACTGGTAATAGTAAGTTTACAGAAAAACAGAGTATTATCACTGTAAACTACTCTTAAGTAGAAAGACTAAACAATCAGAAATAATAACAACAAATTTTGAAGACGTAGACAATACAATAATATATAAGTAGAAACAACAAAAAGCTAAAAAGCAGGGTGGGAGGACAAAGTTAAGTGTAGAATTTTTATTGGTTTTCTTTTTGCTTGTTTGTTTGCTTGTTTATGCAAACAAAGTTAAGTCATTAAAATAATGGGTTATAAGACAGTATTTGCAAGCCTCATAGTAACCTCAAATCAAAAAACAAACAACAGATACATAAAAATAAAAAACAGGAAATAAATCATACCACTGGAAAAAATCACCTTCATTAGAAGGAAGGCAGGAAGAAAGAGAAGACCACAAAATAGCCAGACAAAAAACAGCAAAATGGCAGGAGTGAGGCCTTACTTATCAAAAACAACACTGAATGTAAATGTGGACCAAACTCTCCAATCAAAATATACAGAATGGCTGATGGGTAAAACAAAACAAAACAGAAACAACAAACAAACAAAAAACAAGACCTAATTATCTGTTGCCTACAAGAAACATACTTCATCTGTAAAGACACACATAGACTGAAAATGAATGAACAGAAAAAGATTCCATGCCAATGGAAACCAAAAAAGAGCAGGAGTAGCTATACTTATATCAGACAAAATAGATTTCAAGGCGAAAACCCATAAGAAGAGACCAAGAAGTTCATTATATAATGATAAAGGAATCTATTCAGCAAAAGGATACAACAATTTTAAATATATGTGTACCCAACACTGGAGCACCCAGATATGTGAAGTGAATATTATTAGAGCTAAAGGGAGAGATAGACTCCAATATAATAATGGCTGGAGTCTTCAACACCCTACTTTCAGCATTGGACAGATCTTCCAAATAGAAAATCAGCAAAGAAATACTGGACTTACTCTGCACTATAGACCCAATGGACCTGATATGTATTTACAGAACGTTTCATCTAACAGCTGCAGAATACACATTCTTTTTGTCAGCACAAGGATGATTGTCAAAAAGAGACCATATGTTAGGTCATAAAATAAGTCTTAAAACATTCAAAAACATTGAAATAAAACCAAGCATCTTCTCTGATCAGAATGGAATAAAACTAGAAGTCAGTAACAAGAGGAAATTTAGAAACTAGACAAACACATGGAAATTAAATACCATGTTCCTGAATTACCAGTGGGTCAATGAAGAGAGTAAGAAGGAAATTTAAAAATTTCTTGAAACAAATCATAATGGAAACAGAACATGCCAAAACCTGTGGTATACATAAGAAGCAGTTCTAAGAAGAAAGTTTATAGCTACAAGTGCCTGTATCAAAAAGAGGAACTTTAAATAAATGACTTAATGATGGATGTTAAGGAACTAGAAAAGCAAGCGCAAACACAATCCAAAATTAGTAGAAGGTAGAAAATAATAAAGATCAGAATATAAATAAATGAATTTAAAATGGAGAAAACAGTGCAAAATATCAGTGAAACAAAAAGTTGTTTTTTTTGCAAAGATAAAAAAAATTGACAAATGTTTTGCCAGGCTAAGAAATAAAAGAGAAGACCCAAATAAATAAAATCAGAGATGAAAAAGGATACATTACAACGGATACCCCAGAAATTCAAAGGATCATTAGTGGTTACTATGAGCAACCATATACCAATAAATTGGAAAATCTAGAAGCAGTGATAAATTCCTAGGCACATGTAACCTACGAAGATTGAACAATGAAGAAATCCAAAACCTGAACAGACCAATAACAAGTAACAAGATCAAAGCCACAATAAAAAGTCTCCCAACACAGAAAAGCCCGGGACCCAGGGGGCTTCCCTGCCGAATTCTACCAAACATTTAAAGAAGAACTAATACCAATCCTACTCAAATTATTTCAAAATATAGAAGAGGAGGCAATACTTCCAAACTTTTTCTACAAAGCCAGTATTACTCTGATACTAGAACCAGACAAAGACACATCAGAAAAAGAAAACTATAGACCAGTGTCACTGATGAATACCCGTGCAAATATCCTCAACAAAACAGCAAAGTGAATTCAACAACAGATTAAAAAGATAATTCATCAGGACCAAGTGGGTTTTACCCTAGGGATGCAAGGGTGGTTCAACATATGCAAATCATTCAATGTGATACAGCATATCAACAGAATGAAGTATAAAAATCATATGATTATTTTAATTGATGATAAATCAATTGATAATAAATCATTATATCAATTGATGTTGATAAAATCCAACATCCCTTCATGATAAAAACCCTCAGTAATCTGTGTATAGAAGAAACATATCTTAACATGATAAAAGCCATATGTGACAGACCCACAGCTAGTGCCATACTGAATGGGGAAAAACTGAAAGCCTTTCCTCTAAGATATAGAACATGATAAGGATGTCCACTGTCACCGCTGTTATTCATCATAGTATTGGAAGTCCTAGCCAGAGCAATCAGACAAGAGAAAGAAATAAAGAGCACCCAAATTGGAAAACTATAAGTTAAATTATTTTTGTTTGCAGATGATATGATCTTATATTTAGAAAAAAAGACTTGACCAAAAAAAAAAAAAAAAAAAAAAAAAAAAAAAAAAAAAAAAAAAAAAAAAAAAAAAAAAAAAAAAAAAAAAAAAAAAAAAAAAAAAAAAACTATCAGAACTGATTAACAAGTTCATTAAAGTTGCAGGATACAAAATCAACATAGAAAAATCAATGGCATTTGTATATGCCAAAAATGAACAATCTGAAAAAGAAATCAAGAAAGTAATCCCATTTATAACAGCTAAAAATAAAATAAAATGTCTACAAATTAACCAAAGTAAAGATATCTACAATAAAAACTAAAACACTAATGCAAGAAATTGAAGAGGGCACTAAAAGCTGAAAAGATATTTCATGTTCACAGATTAGAATTAATATTGTTAAATGTCCATACTACCCAAAACAATCTACAGATTCAATGCAATCCCTTTCAAAATATCAAAGATGTTCTTCACAGAAATAGAAAAAACAGTTCTAACATCTATATAGAACCACAAAAGACCCAGAGTAGCCAAAGCTATCCTGAGCAAATAGAATGAAATTAGAAGAATCACATTAGCTTGCTTTAAATTATATTACAGAGTTATGGTAACCAAAAAGGCATGTACTGGAATAAAAACAGACATATAGATCAGTGGAACAGAATAGAGAGCCCAGAGATAAATCTACACATCTACAGGAAGTTCATGTTCAACAAAGGTGCCAAGAACATACATTGAGAAAAACACAGACTCTTCAATAAATTATTCTGGGAAAACTGGATATCCAAATACAGAAGAATGAAACTAGACCCCTATCTCCTCCCATATAAAAAAATCAAATCAAAATGGATTGAAGACTTACATTTCAGAACTTTATGAAACTACTAAAAGAAAACATTGAGAAAACTCTCCAGGACGTTGGACTGGGCAAAGATTTCTTGATTAATAACCCAAAAGCACAGGCAACCAAAGCAAAAATGGGCAAATGAGATCACATCGAGGTAAAAAGCTTCCATATAGCAAAGGAAACAATCAACAAACTGAAGACACAATCCACAGAATAGGAGAAAATATTTGCAAATTATCCATCTGATAAAGGACTAAAACCAGACTATGTAAAGAACTCAACTTCATAGGAAAAATCTAATAATCCAATTAGAAGTGGCAAAAGATCTGAATAAACATTTCTCAAAAGAAGACATAAAAATGGCAAACAGGCATATAAAAAGGTGGTCAACATCATGGATATCAGAGAAATGCAAATCAAAACTACAATGAGATATCATCTCACTCCAGTTAAAATAGCCTTCATCCAAAAGTCAGGCAATAAATGCTGGAGAGGATGTGGAGAAAAGGGAACTCTTGTACACTGTTGGTAGGAATGTAAATTAGTGTAGCCACTTTGGGGAACAATTTGGAGGTTCTTCAAAACAATTTGGAGTGTTCTAAAGATAGAGCTACCTTATGATCCAGCAATCCCTATCCTGGAAAAACCCACAAGAAAGGAAATCAGTATATCAAAGAGATACCTGCACTCCTATGTTTATTGTAGCACTATTCACAATAGCCAGGATTTGGAAGCAACCTAAGCGTCCATCATCAGATGAATGGATAAAGAAAATGTGGTACATATACACAATGGAGTACTATTCAGCCATAAAAAAGAATGAGATCCTGCCATTTGCAACAACATGAATGGAACCGGAGGTCATGATGTTAACTAAAATAATCCAGGCACAGAAAGACAAACTTTACATGTTTTCACTTATTTGTGGGAGTTAAAAATTACAATAATTGAACTTAGGGTGATAGAGTAGAAGGATAGTTATTAGAGGCTGGAAAGAGTAGTGGGAGGCTTGGGGGAAGTGGGGATGGTTAACGGGCACAAAAGTTAGAGAAAATGAACAAGATCTAGTATTTGATAGCACAACAGGGTGACTACAGTAAAAAAGTTAATTGTACATTTAAAAATAACTAACAGAGTATACTTGGATTGTTTGGAACACAAAGGATAAATGCTTGAGCTGATGAATTTAAAAAAGACTTCAACAACAACAACAAATAACAACAAATACAAGTAAATTGAACTTGCCTTTTAAGGTCATGCATTTGGAAAATGGTGCTTACTTTATCTTTTTTCTAAATATTTTAAGATTAAATGCTGAATTAGAAACATAGATTGGAATTTCAAATATAGATAACCATTTATTAGGTTGGTACAAAAGTAATGGCTGTTTTTGCAATTACTTTTAAATGGCAAAAACAGCAATTACGTTTTTTGCCATTTCCTTCAAATGGCAAATACACCAATTACTTTTGCAAAGCTAATAAAAGAAGATACAGAGTGAAATAAATATGGCATTTTGGATAAAATTGCTTTATGTAATTTTTCATTAAGGCAAAAACTATTATATGTGGCAATTAGACTCATCAATCAAATTATTTGATTGCCTCAAAATGAAAAACTCAACAATTTGGCATCGTAAGCAATGAGTCCAATGATATCCCAGTTATATTGTTTAGTCCCCAAAGTAGTTTTCCCCTTTTCTGGGATTGGCCAATACTGAAAACCATGCCTCTTCCTAAAATATATTGAAAGATATGTTTTGAAGGGGCTTCCTAGGCCATCTAGACAGGGCCCTGGTGTGATCTAGTGAAGAGAGCTACCGTTTACTGAATGCCTAGTGTGTGCCAGGCACTGTGCTAAGTGCTTTACATGCTTATTCTGTTCATCATCATCCCCATTTTACAGATGAGGAAACAAATATGCAGAGACAGGTGTTAGCTTGTCAAGCCACACATCTGGTAGATAGAGGAGACAGAATTCACACCAGGCAGACTGACTGCGGCTCCAATTTTCCACTGATTTTGGAGCTCTATTAAAACAAGCACCAGGATAAATAAATCTGGGAGTAACTGTGCAATCAAAGACAGGAATGGAAGAATTGTTGACGTGTTCAGCTCAAGATATCATCTGCTGCCCCAATATTCTTTTTCTATTCACTCTTTTTTTTTCTTTTGCTACTGTTGCAAAGCAAACAAGCTATCCAAATAATCCACCTTTTAAACTAACTGTAAACTAAAAAAGATCATTTATTTATACTTTTTAAAATATTTTAGATTTAGTAAAGACAGATTTGTAAAAATTCAGTAAAGTATTTTCTGCTTAAACAGCATGCGTTAATCTCTTGGTACACAAGATGGGGCCCTGTATTAAAGGTATGGTCTTCTGTCGCCATCTTCAGGAAGAGATATAAATATCTCCTCTATCTTGTGCTGTCAATTTTTAGTACATTCATGATTCATCCAAAGTTTGCTACAAACAGATAAAAGCAGAATTACTAGCGGCCAGAATTTAAAGAGGATCTAAAAACTAGCCTGCAGTATAGAGAAAGAAGAGTACTGTATTATAAAAAATGGGTTTTTACTTTTTTTTTTTTGAGGCAGAGTCTCATTCTGTTGCCAGGCGCCAGGCTGGAGTGCAGTGGCGCAATCCCGGTTCACTGTAACTTCTGCCTCCCAGGTTCAAGCAATTCTCCTGCCTCAGCCTCCCAAATAACTGGGACTGGGTGCTTGCCACCACACCCAGCTAATTTTTGTATTTTTTAGTAGAGATGGGGTTTCACAACATTGGCCAGGATGGTCTCGATCTCTTGACCTCATGATCCACCCGCCTCAGCCTCCCAAAGTGCTGGGACTACAGGGTTTTGACATTTTTAAGGAAAATTTGGGTCTTCATCAAACTCCAACGTTAGTGAAATATTTCTTATAAAACTTACCTGGAAGCATAGTCTTGCTTTTCAAAGGTTTATGTACAATGAGCAGAGGAAAAAGTGCATCTTATTTCCTCCTAAGCTTATTTGTGCTGGGATGGAACTTGCCCTTGTCTGATGTTCTATAGAACATACTTAGATCTTGGCCGCAGGGAGCCTGTCTTGCTCACTAATCTGTCTCCAGCAACCTGCAAGTTTCCGGACCCATTGTCGGCACCAATAAACTTTCGTCGAGTCAGTTCTTTCCTTCTTGTGTTCTACAATGAATCATCCTTTACTGTATAACTTTGCAGATAACCTAGATTTAACCAAAAATGTTGGTCAGGCTCACCCAGCTTATCTTATCAGTAAAATGAGCTTTCTCTAAGGCAAGCCAGCCTTCAGGATTAAAAAAAAAAAATACCCCCTGCTTTTTTAGAACCTAACATTCTGTTATGAAAAAGTCATCTTTTTGAGTGTTACCTTTTTAGAATCTCCTATTAAAATTTCACGCTTCATAGGAAAATTAACATCTTAAGTGCTGTTAATTCTAAGTTTGGCTGGGTTCAGGGCAGCCTTAATTCCTGGGTTAAGGGCTACTTTATCGGGGTACTACGTTAATCGTGGAAGGTGAACGGTAAGGGTATGGGAAGAACTTATTAGAATTTCTACATGTCATCTTTAAAATGTCTTTGTTTTGTATGACATTTAGTGTATATAACTTATTAATACAGTAGTACATGTATATAATTTATTCTTATATGTTTACACGTACATCAGAGTGCTCACTAAACAATTTTTATTAATAAGTTTGAAGATCACTGTTTAAAAAACATGCCTTTGGAGTCAAACCTACACTTGAAATACAGCTCTATCACCTACAGACTGTGAGAAATTAGATACATGCTTTAACCTCTTTAAGCTTTTATTTCCTTTTTTTATAAAATGGGAATAAGAATATTACTTTCGCAAGGCTGTGGTGAAAATTGAACGAGTGGTCTGTGAAGTGTTCAGCCCTGGGCCTAGAAAATATTAAAATTCAGTGAATCCAGCTGGCTTCATGGTTGTGATCTGCGTGGTCAGTGCCCTGAGTTCTGAGGTGGTTTGCATTTGGTTTAATGCTGTATGATGGCTGTCTTGAAATTCTTAAGTTTTGAACAAGGGTCGTACATTGTCATTTTGTACTGGGCCACGTGAATTATGGAGCCAGTCCTAGTAAAGGGTATCTTTTACTGCTGGCCTAGCTAAACTGCTATTCAAATTATTTTAGTTCCATTATCTAAGGGTTTGTACTCTTTGGTCTACATCACTATTTAAACTTCTTTAGGCTACAGACTTACTTCTTTGGGGATGAGCACAGTATTTTTTCTAATGTAATTTTTTGTTGAGATATAATTCACCTGCCATAAACCTCACCATTTAAAAGTGTACAATTCAACTGTTTTAAGTATATTCAAATGTTAGCCAAGTCTTTTTATTTTATTTTATTTTTATGTTTTTTTGGAGACAGAGTCTCCCTCTTGTTGTCCAGGCTGGAGCACAATGGTGCGATCTCAGCTCACTGCAACCTCTGCCGCCTTTTACATTCTTCTTAATATTTTAAGGTTCAAGGGATTCCCCTGCCTTAGTCTTTAGAGTAGTTGAGATTACAGGTACACACAACCATGCCCAGCTAATTTCTGTATTTTCAGTAGAGACCAGGTTTCACCATGTTTGCCAGGCTGTTCTCGAACTCCTGCCCTCACATGGTCCACCTGCCTTGGCCTCCCGAAGTGCTGGGATTACAGACGTGAGCCCCTGCACCTGGCTCCAGTCTTTTTAAAGAGCCCTAGATGAGGAGTGAATTGCACTGATTCCACCTTGTTTTCCCCACTCTTCAAAGCAGGATCTAATAAATGATGTATGACTGAATTATACTATTTCACTAAAATACATATTGCTCATAACAAACTAATGCTATTAATGAATTGGCCATAACATTTTAGAGGTGGAAGAGATCCTAAAGATCATTTGGTGTTACTCCTACATTTTATGGTTTAGTAAATTGAAACCTAAAGAGATTGCCTGCTTTGTTCAAAGCCACAAAGAAAGTGGTTAGAGCTGTGGTTAAAACCGGGTTTGTTTTAATTTCATGTGCCCCTAGCTGTATAATTCTGTGCCACTCTGTTTAGACTGTTCACCTTTATAGTCAGCAGAACCAAAAACCTCACTGATTTAGAAAATGAGGTATTTGCAGGTACCAGCAGCAGGGTTCAAAGGAGTACGTTTTTAAGTCTCCTTCCTTTTAGTAAAGTGGGTGTTTTCAGAAACTCAGAACTTTGGGTGTCAAGCTACTTGAACAATTGTTTCTCTCGTTTTCCTCACTCTAGAACCTAACTACTTGATATTGTGGTCTTTTTATTACCATTCATTGTTGACATAATACTGTGCCTTCTGTGTGCAATTTTAAAAATGTATTCAGCTATGCTGTATAATGATAGCAATTTAATGAACTTGTAACATTCAGCTCATTAAAGTCTTTGCATTTAAGCAATGTTGATGCTTTCAAGGTTGTGACGAAATTTTA
This sequence comes from Cebus imitator, assembly GCF_001604975.1. Classification (NCBI taxonomy): domain Eukaryota; kingdom Metazoa; phylum Chordata; class Mammalia; order Primates; family Cebidae; genus Cebus; species Cebus imitator. Next base: position 3,640,353 of record NW_016107458.1, read on the forward strand.
GATTAATGCAGAATTAGTTCTAATACATTCTAGAAATTTATCAGAAAACTTTGGGCCAGAGAATAGACACCAGTTTCATGGCCAGGCAAACTAAAAACACAGTAATAGTAACTCAGGTAATCAATCACACAGACTCCTGCATAATTAAGTTAAATCCTCCTTTTACATTCTTCTTAATATTTTAAATATTGATGTTGTGTAACTATAATTCATAATAAATATTTGGAGTGCTATTGATGGCAGTGGTGGGCCTTCCGGAGTGGCCACTGCGATCACTCCGGCTGCAGTGAGGACGCGCAGGCCGAGGTGGCAGGAGCAGCTGCAGGAGCAGCAATGGCGGTGTTGGGTCCTCTGTGCCCCGCGTTCCTGAGGCAACCAACTGCACCACTCACACCCTCGCAGGGCGGGGCAGGGCCTACTTCCAGGTTTGGAAACTCCACTGGGGCCTCAACCGTGCTCCCGCCACGTCTTGGGAGCCCCCGAGCCCCTGGCTGAAGACACAGCCAGGATTCGTGGGGCTGCCTGAGAGCGTCGGGTTTGTTTGTGCAGGGTTGGCTGGGGCTGCCGTGCCACCTGCATCTTGCCTGCCGCTGCTGCGGGCAAAATGCAGAGGAGGGGTCTCCCTGGAGCCCACCCCTGGAAGAACCCTCGGAGCCTGCCGTCCTGGGAGCCCCAGCGGTGGGGCCAGGCCGAGTCACCCACTGGCAGGGGAGCAGTGCGGTAGGGCACGGAGGGGCGGGCAGAGAGGGGCCCGGAGGAGGAGCTGGGCCCGTGGCGGGGCTGTGCTCCATGGAGTCCGCGGGAGCCGGAGCAGACAGGAGCCGGGACCTCCCAGGGGCAGCTGTAGTCTCTCAAGTCCTGGCTGTGGACCTGCCCTCTCAGGCGCAGCTGCAGCCGCCCAGCCCCGGCTGCGAATCCAGGCGTCTCTGCACTTTGGGGGGCCAGGAAGGCCCCCAGTTATTCTCGCAGGCTTGGAGATATCTGCTCCTGCTGCCTGTCCTCTCCCAGCTCCTGGTGCTCGCTCTGATCTCAGTGCAAGTTTGGGGTCAAGCCCAGGTGTTGTTGCAGCCCAGATGGGTGTGCACACACTCAGGGCAGCGCTAGCACACCAGTCCCCTGCCGCCTCAGCCTCCTCTGGACTTTGGGCACTGATAAGCCCATTAGGGAAGCTGGGGCAGGGGCTGAGGGCAGCTTGCGCTGGGCCGCTGGTGCGCCTTGGCTCAAACAGCCTGGGCCCCATGAAGGCGGCAGGAGGCAGACAGGCTCCTGGGTGGAAGTGGGCAGGTCCCTGGTGAAGCCCCCGCTTCCATCCGGGGAAGGTCTGAAGCCTGTTGGCCGGGCTGCTGTTCCAGTGAACAGAGTGGGAACTTGTGGTGCTTTTTCCCAGCCACCCATGGCTGCTAATGGACCGATTGGCTCACACTTCCTCCCCTCTGAGACCAATAAAAAGTCCTGGATTCAGCCAGACCTGAAGAGATGGTGGGACCACCTACCTACAGAGAGCAGTTACCCTCTCTGCTGAGAGCTGAACACTCTTTGGGAAACCCTGGCTACGGAGAGGAGCTACCCACTGCGGGTCTCCTCTGAGCTGTTCTATTGCTCAATAAAGGTCCTCTTTGTCTTGTTCATCCTCCACTTGTCCATGTACCTCATTCTTCCTGGACACAGGACAAGAAATACGGACTAGTCAAATGGTGGAGCTAAAAGAACTGGAACACAAACAAGGCTGAAACACGCCCTTTGCTTGCCGCGTTGCAGGCAACAAGAAGGAGAGAAGAGAGAAGAAAAGAAGAGCTGTTGTCCTTCAGGGAGCCCACGCCTAGGAGCTCCCCAAGCCAGGTTTGTGACACCCTCTGCAGTTTCTGGCGTCTCCAAGCTTCTGGGTGTCACCGTGTTCCCTGATGTCAGCTGTGAAAGTTGCTTATGGTATGCCTGGTCCAGCTGCCATCTTGTGGGGAGCCAACACTCAAGCCAGCACCCGGAGCTGCCTACCCTGCTGCAGCTGGAGTGCCTGGCTGTGCACAGCTGCGGGACCCCACACTTCCTCACACACCCCTTGCTGCTCCATGCCTGACTTGCCCTTGGCAGGCGTGGGATCCAGCCAGTAGTATGAGCCAAAGGCAACCTGCCAGGCAGAGTGGGCGGAATGAGCCCGGTGGGCCAGAACAAAACCCGGCAAAACTCAGCAAAGCACTGGCCACAGAGGTTTCTGGCTGGCCAAGTGGCACTCCAAGGATCTCATAACACTATGTACTAAGCATTATAAGCACTTTACATACATTCTTCCATTCATCGAATTCTCACAACATATTTACGAAATGTGTTTTATTATCTATCTCTATTTTAAAGATAATAAACTGAGAGGTTAAGAGATAATTAACTTGCCCAGGGTCACATATCCACATGGTGGAACTGGACTTGAATGCAGATGTCTGACTCCAGAGCCCAAATCCTAAACCACCCCCTATGCTTTCTCCCTATTCTCGTTAGAGAAAATGATGAACCATGATATTGCTTGATTCATTTTAATGAAGCTGTAATTTAAGGAAAGCAGTTTGCAATGATAAACCCCTTCAGATGGAAATAGGCCCAAGAGAAGATTCTGTAGCAGATGCTGCTCTTCTGATTATGCCCTTAGTATTTTGGCTGAAATAGAGAGGATGCACCCTGTCCAGAATCTTGGCTCTAACAATATTTGGAACAGCTTAAAAATGTTGATTTTAAAAACTGGAAAAAAGATATATATGGAGCATGTAGAATACATAAAAGAGTAGAGAGAATATGTAACAAACTAACATGTGCTCATTATCCAGCTCCAGTAATTATCAGCTCAGGGCCAATCTGGCTTTACCTAGAATCTCACCCACTTCTCCCGAGCCTCTCCAGATTATTTCTAAGCATATTAAGTAAATTCTGACTGCAAAACTTTTCATGGGAATAGTTCAGCATGAATCTCTAAAACATCTCTAAACTCTTGTTTGGAAGCATAACCACAATACCATTACAATTCCTAACATTTAATAATACCTTTAGATAATCAAACATTGAATATTCACAGTTCTATGATTATCTCATAGTTCTTTTTTTTTTTTTTTTTAAACATCCTGTTTAACTCTGGATCCAAATATGCTCTGGGAGGTAAGTTGGTGTGTCCTTTAAATATGTTTTAATAAGAGTTTCCCCTGCCATCCCTCATTTTTAATTCTTATAATTTATTTGATTAAGAAAACAGATTGTCTTTCAGAATGCCACCACATATCAATTTTGCTGATTGTACCCCTGGGGTATTATTTAAAAAACTCCC
>NW_016107458.1:3644405-3688639 GCF_001604975.1 Cebus imitator
TGGAGTGGCTCCAGTGGCAGCAGCAAACTTCAGCACGGCCCTCTGGCCAGTATTCCTGGAGGATATAACACTGACATCAGCAGGGTTTTCAATGGCAACAATGGCACGAGCTGCCAGGAGAAGCTTCTCCCAGGTCCTCTTCAGATTTATGATGTAGATGCCATCACTTTTCCTTTTATAGATATACTGTTCCATCTGGAAGTCAAGGTTGGTGCCATCTAAATGGGCTCCTGCTGCCAGGAACTTAAGGACATCCTCCTCCTTCATTTGCAGGACATCAAGGGCTCTGGACATTGTGAAAGTTACCCTTTAAGTTACGACGGGAATCCAGAACAACGCCGTTTGGAGCCTTCGGCAGGTAGTGCAGAAAAGGATACAGTCAATCTTTAGGGATGCCACCCTTTTGTTCATTTTGTCCTTAAATATACCTTCAGAAATGTACAATTTTCCCACATCCTAAAATCAATGTAGTGTCAATGTACTTTTCTCTGATTTTGAGAATTTTTTTCGTATGATTAAGGACCATTTAATTTCTTCTTATGTAAACTACCTGTTCATATTTTTTGATAGAGTTACTGGTTTTATTTTTAATCAAAAGAATCTCTAATATATTTCCTTTCTCTGTGATATTAATTACAAATATTTTTTCCCAGTTAACTGTTTTTCTTTTCACTTTCTTAGGTTATTCTCTGCCATGCAAAATATTCTTGATTTTTTGGTAATAGAATGAATCAATTTTTTGCCTGTGTTGTGTCTGGGTTTTGAGTCATGGTCAGGAATGTTTTTCTCATCTCCAGGTTGTGGGTGAATTTACTCATGTTTTCTTTTAGTACTTGATGGTTTTATTTTAACATTTGTATTTCTGACCCAGCTGAAATTTATTCAGGTGTCAGGTATAAGGAATGACTCAAATACTGCACTCTTCAGAGCAGATTTTAAAACTCAGGACTTTATTATAAAGATAATAAAGGGATCTGTTCAAGATGATTGAACCCACAGTCTCTGGTGTAATCAAAGAAGGGTAGTAATAGCAGTAGGGTTCTGCTGTCTCCACTTCCAGCTTGTTTTTACTAAAGAACTGGCACTAACACCTCGTCCCTGGGGCCAAGAGAAAAATGTATGCTTTTGCCGGGCGCGGTGGCTCACGCCTGTAATCCTAGCACCTTGGGAGGCTGAGGCGGGCAGATTACGAGGTCAAGAGCTGGAGACCATTCTGGCCAACATGGTGAAACCCTGTCTCTAGTAAAATATAAAAAGTTGGCGGGGCATAGTCGTGGGCGCTTCTAGTCCTAGCTGCGTAGGAGGTTGAGGCAGGAAAATTGCTTGAACCCAAGAGGTGGAGGTTGCAGTGAGCCAGGATCATGCCACTGCACTCCATCCAGCCCGGCGACAGAGAAAGACTCCATCTAAAACAAAAACAAAAACAAAAACCCAGCAAAATGTATGCTCTGCCCTACTCAGGACTGGCCCCCTCTTCTCCTGGATCTGCAGATTACCATCTTGTCCAATGGCCTGTGCAGCTCCGTGCTAGGAGTGGGTCTTCTTCATTATAGAGACTTTCTGGGGGAGTTCTTATTCTTCACATTTGGAAATTCTGAGTTCCTGTTTAGTATGGAATCCTAATTCCAATGTCAACCGATATTTGCACAGGGTTTTGCTGATCTCCCTGTCTTTCTGAGTAATCTGAAAAGTGGTCTGGCCTCTTTGCTTGGGCCTTTAGAAATCTTTAGTACCTTCTTTGGGCAGGCTATGTTCTCTCTGATCAATGAGGTAAGGAAAGTTTTTTTTCTGCCACCTTTAGTGAGCATAGTCTCTTTCTAAGGTAATAATAATAATAGTTAAAAGGTATTGACTGCTTTGACAGGCACCAGGCTTGTCCCTCATGCTTGTGGGGCCAGAGCAATTGTACTAAAGAAGGCCCACATTCCATATGTCTACATACTTCAAAGTTAGATATCAAATAAACTTTAAAAAAATGTCCTTATTAATCCCAGCACTTTGGGAGGCTGAGGCGGGCAGATCACCTGAGGTCACAAGTTTGCGACCAGCCTGACCAACTTGGGGAAACCCTGTCTTTACTAAAAATACAAGCATGGTGGCTTATACCTGTAATCCCAGCTACTCAGGGGGCTGAAGCAGGAGAATTGCTTGAACCCTGGAGGCAGAGGTTGCAGTGAGCCAAGATCGGGCCATTACACTCCAGCCTGGGCAACAAGAGTGAAACTCTGTCTCAAAAAAAAAAAACAGTCCTTACAGGCCAGGCGTGGCTGCTCACGTGGTGGCTCCCAGCACTTTGGGAGGCCGAGGCGGGTGGATCACCTGAGGTCAGGAGTACAACACCAACCTGACCAACATGGTGAAACTCCATCTCTACTAAAAATACAAAAATTGGTGGGCACTTGTAATTCTAGCTACTCCAGAGGCTGAGGCAGAAAAATCACTTCCGGGAGGCAGAAGTTGCAGTGAGCCAAGATCACACCACTGCACTCCAGCCTGGGTGACAGAGCAGGACTCCTAAAAAATAAAAAAAAAACCTTACACTGAAAAAATTACAATATTCTCGAGGGGTCTAACACACAGGCTTGTGGGCATCAGTCCATACATGTATGCTCCAGGCACATGTTCCCCTACCCCCCAAATTACTTTCCTTTCGGGTCACCCTCTGGCCTAGAAGAACACACGCCAGCAGAGAAGTTGGGAAGATAGCCCTGTAAATGGGCTCAGAGCCATTTGTGTAGGGAATTCAAGGGCCTCAGATATCTGGAACATGGCCTTAAAAGTCAGGGTGGATATGGGCTCTGAGTGGGCATGCCTCTTTCGTCTGGCAGAATCTTTGCTCCAAAAGGAAAAGGAAAGTCTAGATGGGCCCCAGGCTGCTTTATGTACATTTGATGCGTGCAATCCTTACAACAATCCTATGAAATAGGTACTGTTATGCCTATTTTACAGATGAGGAAACTGAAAATCAGAGAGATTTAGGTAACTTGTCCAAGGCCAAAAGGCCACTAAGTGGCAAAGTAAGGATGACGGTTTGGGTGGTCGGGATCCAGAGTCATGTCTTCTGAAGTGAAAGGATTGCCCAGTTGCACTATTCCAGGATCCTTTCAGTGTAGCGTTATGAATCCCTTCCCACACCAGTGCTCAAGTGTAATCTCTCTGAATACACACACATTCAATAAAGTTGTTATGGACTCTCTTCATTCTCGGCAATCACCTGAGCCTCCTTTAGTAGAAGTAAAGTATCTCTAAAATACCTTCGCACTCTAGAATCCTGATTCTTAGGTGCAGATTATTATAGTTTCCTCTTTAGTATAAACTCGAACCATAATCTAGAATGTATACCTGAAGGTAACACAAAATTATTAACAATAATTATTAGTAATAATACTTTTTTGAGACAGAATCTCACTCCTTCTTGCTCTGTCATCAAGGCTGGAGTGCAGTGGTGTGGTCTCAGCTTACTGCATCCTCTGCCTCTTGGGATCAGGCAATTCTCATGCCTCAGCCTCCTGACTAGCTGGGACTACAGGGCATGCCACCATACCTGGCCAATTTTTTTTATTTTTAATAGAGACGGAGTTTTGCCATGTTGCCCAGGCTGGTCTTGAACTCCTCGCCTGAAGCCATCTGCCTCGGCCTCCCAAAGTGCTGGGATTACAGGTGTGAGCCACTGCATAATTATACTATTATAATTGTTAATAGTAATAACAATTATTAAATTATTATTTTAGGAAACTACCTAGCAGTGAGATTGTTGCACATCTTTAAAAGTTTGAAAAACAAATTGATACCTTTTATAGGAAGATCTCATTGCTTTTACTAGCAAACACTGGAAAAACTTAATGCCTCAGAAAAGATTTAAAACTGGGGGAAATGTAGTGCAAGTTAGTGTAATAGGAAATTTAATATATCTAGAAGAGATGATCATAAATTGTCCAAAAATGTAATAATGCAAATAGGATATTTCTCGGTATGGATTTTAGAGAAGGCAAATAAATTAGCGTATAGGGCTCACTTGGGAAGAATATATAATGTTGCCAGATCCAGTGGTCCAGATCTAACAACTAGATGTTACCCCTATTATAAAGGACCCAAAACATTTGAAACATGTTGAAAGTATAGCATGCATTATAAGCTCTATGACTAATTTTTCACATTCTTCCTTTGAGACTAGTGTTTCAATAGGGGCTGCATTAAAAAGGTACGCTATGACTGAAATATGCTCAGGAGGAGAAAAAAAAGACTTGTTACCAGCACTAATGTCTGGATTAAGAAATATGAAGTGATGTGGAGTTTCAAATGTCTGTACATTACAAGCTGATCTTCAGGCAAACTAGACTTTATGTAGAGTTCTAGCTAGTTACATTTGAAAGACAGACTCTCTCTGGGTATCTAGATATGCTTTTTAGAATAGGTCCTTTTCACACAGGGATTAAAGAGGCCTTTTCTCACTTGTCTGACCTGGTTCTTTTATGTTACCTTTATTGTACAGAGAATAAAGAGGAACCCCATCTTCACTAAAAAACATGAAAACTTTTCATTGATTTGATATTCTGTTAGACTGTACTGCCTTCCACAGCTCAATAGACAGAAACTCTTTAACCTTTGTTGAAAAGTTTAAAAAAAGATGGGAGGATAGGAAATTTTAGAAATTTTTTTTCTCCACAAATGACTGATAATTGCCCATTCTCTTTAGCCCTAGCATTTTATATCTTCTAATGTGACTTGTGTAGTTTATCTAAGATGTTTATTATTCCTGAAAACATGCTAAGCATAGAATAAGTTCTGGATGATAGATAAAATGCTGAATTTTAATTTAAAAATCAATCATTTCCTTTATGAATAAGAAATCATTTCTGCTCTAAAAATAACTGGCACTTAAGGAATTGAATAGACAAATGATTGGTACATATAATATGCAGGAAATATATATGTAACAATCAAGTAAAACAAGTTCAACATTGTTTTCATTTTTATTTTTAATAGCTTTATTGAAATATAATTTAGATACCATACATTTCACCGACTTAAAGTGGTGCTCTTTAGTATATTCAGAATTGTGCAACCAACATTACAAACTAATTTTAGAACATTTTAATCACTCCTGCCCTCCAAAATCCCATACCCATTAGTGGTCATTCCCATTTCCCCACCTCCCCACCTCCAGCTATAGGCAACCATGAATCTACTTTGTTTATATTTGTCTATTCCGGATACTCCATCTGAAAATGGAATCACACGGTATGTGTCTTTTGTGACTGGCTTCTTTCACCCAGAATAATTTTTTTTTTTAACATGGAGTCTTGCTCTTGCCTATGTTGGAATGCATTGGCATGATCTTGGCTCACTGCAACCTCTGCCTCCTTGGTTCAAGCGATTCTCCTGCCTCAGCCTCCCAAGTAGCTGGGATTACAGGCACACACCACCATGGCTGGCTAATTTTTGTATTTTTAGTAGAGATGGGGTTTCGCAATGTTGGCCACACCCAGAATAATATTTTTAAGGTCTATGTTGTATTAGTTCACTTCTTTTCATTGGAAAATAATTTTCCATTATGTACATATACACATTTTATGTATCCATTCACAAATTGATGGATATTTAGATTTGGATTATTTCCACTTTTTGGCTATTTTAACTAATGCTGCTATGAACATTCAGGTACAAGTTTTTGCGTGGATGTATGTTATTCTCTGTCTTGTGTGTATACCTAGAAGCGGAACTGTTGGGTCATATGGTAATCTATATTTAACTTTTTGAGGAACTGCCAGATTGCTTTCCAAAGCAGCTGCATCTTATTGAGATGTAATTTATCCTCACAAGCAATGTATGAGGGTTCAAATTTCTCTACTTCCTCTCCAGCACTTGTTACTACTGTCTTTTTGATTATAGCTATTCTAGTGGGTGTGAAGTGGTATCTTGTGGTTTTGATTTGCATTTCTGTGTTGGCTAATTATTTTGAGCATCTTCTCATGTGCTGTTTTTATTTTTAAATCTTTTACTTAAAAATGTGGACTCTAACCCCATTTGTTGATAACTGGTTACGTATCACTGTCAATTTTTATTAGTTTAATGGTGTCTAAAGTGTGATACTAACGAGGTCAAGGCTACAAGTTCTAGTTCTAAATAATTGGTTAGTTTCATACAGAGGAAGTTGTGATTAAACAGCTACACTCATATGTCCTAACTGTGTCCATCAATCTGACAGGCTTTTTATTTTATGTTTTTGAGACAGTCTCCTTTTGTTGCCCAGGCTGGAGAGCAGTGGCCCGATCTCAGCTCACCGCAGCCTCCACCATCCAGGTTCAAGCGATTCCTGTCTCAGCCTCCCTAGTAGCTGGGATTACAGGTGCATGCCTCTACACCTGGTTAACTTTTGTATTTTTAGTACAGACAGGATTTCACCATGTTGGCCAGGCTGGTCTTGAACTTCTGACCTCAAATGATGCGCCTGCCTCAGCCTCCCAAAGTGCTGGGATTACAGGTGTGAGCCACCGTGCCAAGCTGATCTGAAACGTTCTTGATCTTGCCGGTTATTAGGGTGTGGATTCATCAACCAAAGGATGTGTCCTAATGACTCCAAATATCATTTCAATAAAAATACAATTTATGACAATAGGTATTTTTAAAAACAATGATTTATTGTTTTAATAATAATAGTACATGGTCATTTCAAACATTTTTGAACCATCAAAATGATACAAAAAAGATAGCAGCAAATCTTTCTAAATCACATTGTTCCAAACATAACCAGTTTAGCTTTTGTGAACTATATTACAATTTATTAATATATAGATACAATTAGTTGCATGGATTGATAGATGGTTGGATGAATGGAAATAATGTCATGAGAATATGACCATACTATACTACTTTAAAAAATAAAAAGTCCTATCTCAACTAATTTTACATGGTTTAACAAAAACAAAGAAAAACTGAAGAATGAATGGAGAGAGTTGTTTCCCTACTAAATTGATTCAATGCTCACTTCCCATCTTCTAACCATGGCTTCACCATTTCTGATTCTTTTGTTCACTTCTTGGGTGGCTAAATATCATTGTCACGCAGTTTTTATTTCAAAAAGATCTCATGGGGGTGGTAGCAGAAACTTCTGGTGAATACCTACATCGATTTCTCCTTTTCTTAGCATTTAAGATCAGTGTCTGGAGCCAGACTGCCTGAGTTCAAATCCAGGATTTGTCACTATTTTGTGCATTCTTGGGCAAGTTACTTAAACTTTCTTTACATAACAGTAATTACTTCAAAGGATTATTACTAGGATGAAGATTAAATTATTTAATACATGTAAAGCACCATTTATAGTGACTGGAACATAGTAACTGCTATTTGTTACAACATTATGTTATGATATTATGAATTTTACTGGTACTTTTTTAGCCTGCTTATTTCCAAAGGACATTACCAGCCTTCTTTGACACTTTCAAGTAGAGGTTACTATCTACTGCCATATAGTAGTAATTAACATTTATCTAATGCTTTCCAAATTAACCTTTCACAAACGTATTATTTTGTTTCATTCTTACAATTATCCTGTGGGGTGAGTACTGCTATACTTTATTAAATGAAGAAAGTAAAGATCAGAGGATTTAGTGATTTGCCTAAGGTTACAATTATAAATGGCAGATTCAGACTTACTCCTCCAATTCAAATAACAATCAGGTACAGCATGGGGGTCATTAGTTATACAAATGATAATTTAGGAAATTAACATGTTCCATCCATTTTTATTTAAAAGACCCCTTTTCAATACATTTGTACATTTTCTCTGGAAAGTGTCTCTTCCTTTCCAGACCACTGCCGCTATCTCTAACTAGCCTCGAGCACTACTCTAGACCCCTAATACCTCATGCTTTGCTTACTGTTTTGTTACTCCCTTCTTCTTATTAAAAAAATCAATGACTCCATTATTTTAGTGATACAGTGCAAACCCCATGCCCAGCTCCATCTACAATCTAACCTTTCATGTGCCCTTCTTATCTTACGTGAATTCCCCCTTGCACTGAACTGGGTGTTCTCTAAATCTATTTTTCTGCATCTACCCTTTTGTTTATCTCCTAAACCCATGTAGAACCCTCTTTCAATTTATCTTTATCTCAATTCTATCCATATTTCCTAGTTCCTCCATGAAACTTTTCCTGATGTATTTTATCTGGAAAAACTCTTCCTCTTCTGAATTCTTACATAGAACTTACTGGCTCATGCCTGTACTCCTAGCCTTTTGGGAAGCCAAGGCGGGTGGATCACCTGAGATCAGGAGTTGGAGACCAGCCTGGCCAACAGGGCAAAACCCCGTCTCTACTGAAAATACAAAAATTAGCCAGGCATGGTGGTGAGCGCCTGTAATCCCAGCTACACGGGAGGCTGAGGCAGGAGAATTGTTTGAACCCGTGGGGCAGAAGTTGCAGTGAGCTGAGGTCACAATATATTCCAGCCTGGGCAACAGCCTGTTTCGTCTCAAAACGAAACAAAAACAACAAAAACTTACTGTCTTTATATAATTCATTTGACGCTGTTTTATGGCACGACACCATTGATCAACTATATTTTTGCCTATGTCTAAAACCCTTCTCAGGCTGCATTTTTGTTTTTGGTAGTGCTCTTGTTACCTAGCACAGTGCCATCTCACTTATTTGTAGATTCTGTTACCTTAAAAAGAAAGTTGAGACCAGTTCAAATCCTCTTCATTATTGCAGGCAGCAACAACTCATCCAAATTCTGTTGCTTCCAGTTCTCTTTCGAGGCTTTCCTACCATGTCGGAGGGCTATTTTAAAACCTGAGGGAGATGAACAGAGTAGGAGATTATACTGAAAGCCTGGGAAGGAAAGGGCGTTCCAAACGTCCAATCCAGCATCCTTTTGCAGCCTCGTAGTCATTGGGATTTCGAAATCTCTTTCCAACGGCTAGCTATGGCCCTAATTTGGAAATAGGCTGCTTCAGAACAGTGGATTCATAGTTCACCTAGGGCAGTTTTAGGAGAAATGCCACCAGCTTTGCGTTTGAAGGCCAAGGTTAGTTGTTCATGGTGTGAGCACCTTCCTGCTTCCAAACTCTGGTTATCTGTAAATACCCAAGTCCTCTAATTTAGGACGAAGGTCACGGGAAGGCGGTGGATCTTAGGGCAGAAGTGAGCTCACATTTGCAGCATTTTTCTTAAACTTGGCAGAATTGCACTTTAACAAATTAAAATCCACGTGAATGAAAAGGAAAAGTGAAGCAGCAAACAAACTTGAGTCAGTTACAGCACGGCGAGGACATCGGTTACAGCAACCCTCAGGGATCGATGCAGGAGAAATTCTAGTGGTGGGCTGTAGAGACTGTCTCCGTTCCAACTCCACCGCGCTTCTCCAAAGAGACCCACGCACGCCGGCTCCCGCCTCAGTCACAAGGGAACGCCAGCGCGGGCACGCGGTCGCCCTTGGTGAGCCGCGATCTCCTCACCTCGAGGGCCGCAGGCTCTGCTGACGCCGGTGCCCGTCTCGCTACGACTACCTCTGGACGCGCGGAATCCTGGGACTTGTGGTCTGTTCCGCGCTCTGCCCGCCCTAGCCGGGAAAGAGAGGACTACACTTCCCAGGATGCATCGGGGGAAGAGGCCACCAGGGCAGGGAGAGGGAGGGGGCGGCCCCAGTTCTCCGGCGCGTCGCTGTTTCCAAGCGCTGCGATCTCGCCTAGTAACCGGCAGCGGAGGTTCACGAGAGCGGCGCTGTGGCGCCGCCCTTGGAGCCCAGGCTGGAGGAAGAACCTGTCTCCCCCGGCGCCCCAGTGACGAAGCCCAACCCCCGGTGCGGGAGGCGGGGAGGGGAGGGCAAGCAGAAGATTCGCTCGCTCGCCCGCGCGGGATCCGGTACGCGCCGGCGGCGTCCGCTGGCCGCAGAGGTTAGAGGCAGAGAGCGCGGGGATGCTCCGCGGGCGAGGCTGGCTCGGGAGTGGGAGGAGTGCAGGGCGCCGCCAGGGCGGCAGTGAACGCGGGCCGAGCAGTCCTGAGGGCGGGCATCCCTCGCACCCCGCGCCGACCCCCAGGACGTGTGCGTTGCGGGGGGTGGGGTTGCTGTCCCCGGGGTCCCGCGGGCAACCCCGCTCCACGTCGGTCTCAGGGCAGGACCCGGGATTCCATGGCACCCGGTGTTTAGCGCAGACCTTTCTGGGGAGAGGTACACGATTTTTGCCACTTGTTATTTAATTTCTTCTGGACCAGGAGCGTTTGTAAGTAGTGCACTCCTCCCTCCGACTGCGCTAGTGACTCGTTTCTCCCGAGTAAGAACATCTTTCATGATGCTTGCGGATTGGAGTTGCTGATCAATGGGAGCTGCTAAGTTCTTTATGGTTTTCTTGGTGAAGAGAAGGTTCACGGAGGATGTGAATATTAAACACACATATGTGACAACTAATTGGAGCATCTAAAAAATGACCATTGCATATTCGCCCTCGGTTATTAGGGAAACAGCAAGCGTTCCTTCCAATCATATCAGCAACTGCCAGGCAGCAGCATTTACGTATATTTCATGCCATTAAGGAGATGGAACTGGAGAGAGAAAGCGGGAGTAGGGGACAATTTTTAAAAATACCAAACTTGGTTTAGTTTGGGGGATCATTTTCTTGGATTGGGTGACTTATGCGAAAAATCTATTTCTTTCTTCCTCGCTCTCGCATCCTGGATATAGACTGTCAGTTTCGGATCCAAGGACGGCGATGGCAGAGCTCACCCGGGTTGCCTGTCAAATCAAAGCTATCTGAGAATAAATCCCGCCGCCTGCCGCGAAGCCCCGGCGCACCGCAAACTTCAGTGAGCGAACTGGGTGATCGCTGTCGGGATATGCAGATCCCTGATGTAAAAGGCAGGGTGGCCCCCCCGAGAGCCTCTCCCGGGGGCCGGAGCCCGCAGGTGCAGTGAGGCGCGCGCGCTGGTGCCGGCGCCCCCGGAGCCGCCTCGCGCGGGGAGAGGGAGCTGGGCGCCCGGCGGGGTCTGGCGGCAGCGCACCGGCGGTGGCGGTGGCTCGTCTGCGGCAGCTGCAGCGGATGATGGTGGCAGCCGGCCCGCTGGGCTGTGCCTGTGCGTCGCCGCGGAAATCAGCGCCCGACGCCGCTCGCTGAACCCCTGCAGGTCCGCTGCAGCCCCAGCCTCGGCGAGGACGGCCCCGGCGCGCGGGGGGGCGGGGGGCGCGCGGGGTCGGCTTATCATGGCGGATCGGACGGCGCCCCGCTGCCAGCTCCGGCTGGAGTGGGTGTATGGGTACCGGGGTCACCAGTGCCGCAACAACCTGTACTACACGGCCGGCAAGGAGGTGGTCTACTTTGTGGCTGGGGTCGGGGTGGTTTACAACACCCGTGAACACAGCCAAAAATTCTTCCTGGGACACAACGACGACATTATCAGGTAAGGGGGTGGCCAGGGGCGGTGGGGAGGGGTTGCGTGTGAAGGCTGGGAGGGAGGGAAGAGGATGACCACCCGGGCATTCCTGGGGTCAGATCTGGGAGCCCCATGGTATCGAGGATTCTCTCTGGAGCCGCATGGAATTATTGAAGGGCTGCTGATTCTAGGGCCAGGGCAGAAGTAGAGTGGGGGGTGCAGGTGAGGAAGGAGAGGTGTCTTTTCTCTCTATCCCTCCGGAATTCCGGCTATTAAATCTCAAAGGAGTTGAATGTTCTGATGCTTTCCTGCTGCTCTTTCCTGCTACAAGTGGAAGGAGCCTGGGTAACTATCAAACACTTCTTCCTTCCCTAACCAGGTGCATGGTAGGACCAGTAGCCCGAAGTGTGGGTATCATCTTTGGGGAGGTTCCTCAGTAAGCAAGAGGATTAAGAAAGATCTAAAAGAAATTTTACTACTGGTAGTTTGGAATCTTCATCTCAGATGCTTTGGACCTGGGAAATTTCTGCAGTGGGTGGGGAGTTTGTTCTCTAATATTTTACTTGGCAGTATTTTAATGCCAAAAGCACATTTATACACTAAATGGATGCTTCCATAACATCATTGAGGTTATTAAAGGCTGGCAGCTGCTGGATCACAAAATCCTACCAGCCAGCCCACACAATGACCAACATCTGCTAGCTGATGGCCCAAGACTGATTGACAGGGGAGCTGAGTTGCATGAATGACCATTTTAGGGGCCCTCCCTATTAAATGGAAGGGGCTATATTGTGATTCTTGGTCCTATCCTTTCATCTTTGGACCAGACCCATTTTCCTCCAGCCCTTGTCAGCTCTTATGTGACCAAACAAGGTCTGGGCCAGATGTTGTTCACAGGGAATCCTTTTCAGCCTTCAGCAGTTAAGGAAGATTTTCTTCATATGGGAGTCTCAGCCCACAGGGAAAATAACTTGCTGAGGATGGACTACAACTGACAGAGACCATATTTGTACCTTCCAAACTTTGTGTTTCATTGATATAGAACAACTACCATTACATTCTCAGAATGTTGCCACTTTTGCTCTAAGTTTGTCTTTCACAATGAAATAAATGAAGTGGTGTCTTGTCGATGTTCCTAATTGCTCAGTGCAGAGAATGATTTCAAAGATTAGCTTTTTTCCTTTCCTAATGATGTACTTATATTCCAGAGCCTTTTTGTTTCCTGAGATGTAAAGTTGAAAAATTGTTACAGAAGGCAAAAAGTTAATATTCAAAATGCAGATTAAAAATACTTGACATGTTTTGAAGATGAAGATTTTAAGTGCTGGGAGCTCTAATGTTCTCAAGATTTGGTGGAACTAACATGTGAAACTTTTTTCATGTCACGTATGACAAAATAGCTTTTTTTTTTTCCCTCCCTAACATGGTGATGGTTGTGATCGGGGCATCCTTACATAGTTTTGTTCTGCAGATTTTGCTTCTCTGATTGCTAGGCTGATTATGAAAGTTACAGGTGAAAATGATTAGCAGTCTGACTCGTGAAAAGGTTGGATGTTTAAAGATTTAAACCCATTATGTTTTTGCTCTCTCTGTCTTAATGCAGTGCTTTCCATTACAACATCAAAATAAGATGTAGTCCTTTGGGGGAAGGGCGAGAGTGGCAATTAAACAGTAAATTCCCTGTGGTTAAATAATATTAGCGTGATAGTTCACTGAACTACTTTGTGAATTTGAACGCTTAGTGCTATTTTTTTCTCTGATACAAGGAAAAAAACCAAATGTACTGTTGAAACTGAAGGTGGGAAAAGGGTGGAGTTGCAGTAAACCCTTGTTATGACAAGCAGCCGGGCCAGTGGGATGTGATGAAATCTAGCTTGGGTGGTTAAGGAAACATTCAGATTTGAAGAAAAGGTGAATGAAATGATTTGTATAACTGGGTTTGCAGGGAGCCTCAGCTGATGAAAAGAAAAAGAGACAGTTAATGTCTGATCTATGTATTCAGGTACTTTAGTGACATAGTAGTAAGCCTGATTTCAGAGAAAGGATTGTATTTATAATTCTCCACAATATTTGGTTGGGTCAGAGTATGTATAGGTGAGCAGAGCAGAGCTCTTTAACATCCAAATACGTCTTTGTACATAAGAATAAAATTAAGTTCAATGAATTAAAAAACACAAACCACAGATCATTATGGGATTAAGAGCTATAAAATTGGAATGTTTATGCTGTTCTTTTGCTTTGCGTTATGTATGTAAATATCTTTTTCTGGTGAAGGCACTGCATAAACCACAATGCACAATCTTTTGTCCTTATGAATTTCAACTCATTTCTGTGTATCCCAGTATACTACTATTCTTCCGCATGAAATATCGAAGTTTATTATTAAACGGAGAGGACTATAGCTAAGGATCTAATGCAAAAATATATATTTTTTCTGAATCATTACATGAATATCAAAACTTGTTCATTTCTAACTCCTGTTTCCATCAAATGAGATAATGTAAGACAGTCCACTAAGTCCATTTGGTACTTAGCTTTTGCATTAGTTTGAAAGATAGATATGTATCCATCTATACTGCTTTATTTTTTGTGCTGCTTTGCCTAGAATATTAACTAGAAAGCAGCTCAACAAGTATTGATAACATACTGTGTTTTATGAAACCGTGTTATCTCCAATTTGGTAGTTGGCTAACATCAAGACCCAAATCAGGGCTTGATAGCAAGGACACTGATAAAGACTGGGATAACTACTAACTTGGTTTCTACTTTAGGTAGTAGAAGATGACACAGAATAGGAGTAAATGAAAGAAAAGGCCACGAACACATTCATCCTCTGTTACTTCCCTTCCGTTTTCACAGTGATTCCTGTTGAGACATTTATCTCTTCACTCTGGATCTCTGTATGTACTGCTTCTGACTAGTTCCCCATTTCCGTGTTCTTCTCCTTCATTTTTTGGCTCCCATTTGCAAGGGAGGTTTATCTACAATGCTGCTTTAGGGGAAAGGGCACTGACTTGATTATCACGCACACTTGGGTATAAACCCTACTCTACCATTTACTGGAGGCATCTGGGTGAGTGGATTTACTTCTCAGGGCCTTGTTTATTTGTGAAATGAGAGTGCCAATACCTAAACTGCAGAGTTGTAACTATTAGAAAATAATTGTATGCAAGAGGTTTAGTGTGGGGCCTGGCCCTTAGTTGGTGCTCAATAAATATTCTTAGTTGTGGTAGAAGTAGTATTTCACTAAACACACACCTCAAAAACAAAACAATGATTCATCATTGCTCACAGGCAGAAGTCCAGATTCCTAAGCTTTCTGTTCTCTCTCCTAACCTACCATCCTATCCTTATTTTCCTTTTTTAAAAAATCATAAATTGTTTGCTTCCCACTTGCCATATGATGACTCTGTTCTTCCCTGCCTCACACTGGCATGATTCATCTTCCCCGCTGGCCATTCTCTCTCCGTCCAGCCCCACCCCTCCAATGGCACAGCAGTGGGAGCTTGGACTTTGCTGTCAGTCATAGCTGAGTTTGAACCTAGGTCTGCCACTAGCTGGTGACTTTAGTAAACTTCTCCTAGTCTTTTTTTTTTTTTTTGAGACGGAGTTTCACTCATGTTACCCAGGCTGGAGTGCAATGGCGCGATCTCGGCTCGCCGCAACCTCCGCCTCCTGGGTTCAGGCAATTCTCCTGCTTCAGCCTCCTGAGTAGCTGGGACTACAGGCACGCACCACCATGCCCAGCTAATTTTTTGTATTTTTAGTAGAGACGGGGTTTCACCATGTTGACCAGGATGGTCTCGATCTCTTGACCTCGTGATCCACCCGCCTCGGCCTCCCAAAGTGCTGGGATTACAGGCTTGAGCCACCGCGCCTGGCCAACTTCTCCTAGTCTTAACTGTCTCATCAGTGAAGCAGCTTTTCACTTATAAAACAGAGTTTTAAAGGCCTCTCCTTTTTAGTTTATTGCGGAGATTACATACAAGAATGTTTGGCCAGTGGAAAGTGCTCAGCACAGGGATCCTGTTTGCATCTGCATCCTGCAAGGCCCCATCTGCTGCAGTCTCATCTCTCCCAGGAGACCTCGGACCATCCTCAGACGAAGGGGTGCCTTGCACTTCCAAAACTTTGTGTGTTTTGTGACCGATGCTGCTCACTTAATATGTATCATTTAGGGCTATCCTTTCACTCTGTTTTCATTTGCAAGCATATATAAGACCCTTGAGGCTGAGAATGAATCTTATAACCAGAGCTAACATCTCCTGAGTGCCAAACTCAGAACTAAATGCGTGTATGGATTGATCTCTTCCACCCTCTCACGGTCCAGTGAGATAGGCACTGTTGCTAAACCCAGCCTACAGGGGAGGTAGCTGAGGCACAGAGAGGTTGAAGATTTGCCTGTTGTCACTGGCAGACTGTAGAATGGGAACTGGAACCCAGATCAGTCTGATTCTGAAGCTCCAAGCTTTGGCTTCACTGCTTTATGGCCTCGTATTTTTCTGTCATTGTGGTGCCTACAACTATGCCTACTTCCTAACCAGAACTTAGTAAGTTGTCACGCTTTGTAACTGTGCTTATCCTTTGTTGGTCTATAAATCCTTTGATTTATTCAAGAATATTAGACAGAATTCTGTCTAGAATTCTAATGATCTACTTGAACATGGAACCATATTCAAGTTTACTTTAGAAACATCCCCAGCTTGGCCAGGCTAATCCCAGCAATTTGGGAGGCTGAGGTGGGCAGAGCACTTGAGCTTGGGGATTCAGGACCAACCTAGATGGCATGGCAAAATTCCATCTCTACAGAAAATATAAGAGCTGGCTGGGCACAGTGGCAGGTGCCTGTGGTCCGCACTACTCAGGGACCTGGAGCAGGAGAATCTCTTTGGCCCCAGGAGGCAGAGGTTGCAGTGAGCTGGGATTGCGCCATTGCACTCCAGCCTGGGTGACAGGAGTGAGACCCTGTCTCAAAAAAAAAAAAAAAAGAAACATTCCCAGCTTTGGAACAACGACCTGAAACAATGATCCATTGGAGATGTTTAATTTAAAAAAATTCTTTTAGTCAAAATTGTGACATGACTAAAATAATCTAGCACTACAAATACAATTGAAGTTGTTGGATTTGAAGAGACAGAACTAACAGCTGTGGTTGGGCCTGGAGTGTCAGGTAAGCAGGCTCACATGAAGGCCTAGAGATGTGACTTTGTATTCTTTAGTCTCTTGACCAGTTTGA
The DNA here is from genome assembly GCF_001604975.1 of Cebus imitator. Taxonomy (NCBI): domain Eukaryota; kingdom Metazoa; phylum Chordata; class Mammalia; order Primates; family Cebidae; genus Cebus; species Cebus imitator. The sequence continues at coordinate 3,661,011 of NW_016107458.1, forward strand.
ATAAGAGAAACATGGAGGTAACCACAAAGAATCAAATCCATGTTGAATTGAGTGCTTGCTGTATGCCAGACACTTCATATATATGTCATCCTATTGAATTCTTCCACCCCCAACGCTGAGAAATGGATTTTCTCATTTTACAGGTATGGCTCTGAGAGGGAAAGAGATTTAATCAGAGTTACTCAGTAGGACAATCCTACTGCTCATTGGATCCCACTTACTCTTTGCATTGGAAAGAGCATGAAGTGAAAGCTTTTGATGGAAGTTTATAAGGATCTTCCTGAATGATTGCATGATTGCTCTTCTTATTAATAAATTATAGTCCATTTGGTGATTTTTAGTAAGATTTATTTATTCTCTAAGTTGGTTATAATTTATTCTTCATATTTGTTAATTCATCAAAAAGTCACTTTACATCTGTAATGTGCCAGGTGCAGAGGGTATAACAGTGAACATGACAAAGTTTCTGCCCCCTTGAAGCTAACTTTCTGATGGGGGAAGCCAACAGCAAATGGACAAGAAAATATGGTGAATATAGATTTTGATAAGTGCTAAGAAGAAAAATAATCACAGAGAAACTGGGTTGAGTGGGGGTTTGGAAGCCATCTTAGGCAAGATTTCCAGAGCAGGTCTCTTGTGAGATGGCATTTAAGCAGAGACCTGAAGGGTGTGAAGGGGAGGACAGGTGAAGATATAGAGGCAGAGGAGAGGTTATGTGCAAAAGTGCCAGGGTGGGAAGAAACTTAATGTGCCTAAAATTCTGGTATAGATAGTCAGAGAAAGACCAAGGTCATTATAATTCTCATACAGGTCATTAATGCCTTATGGGTTTTGGTACCATATGTCCTAGATTTCCCAGGACAGTCACAAATATTCCATTCAGTTATGGTCATGGATATACTTGTTCTTGTCACATCATGAATCTCAATTTTTAATTCAGAAATAAGTGGCCAGGCACAGTCCTATCATCCCAGCTCTTTGGGAGGCTGAGGTGGGAGGATCATCTGAGCCTGGGAGCTGAGGACCAGCCTGGGCAACATAGGGAGACCCCACTGCTACAAAAAATTAAAAAATTAGCCACATGTTGTGGCCTGTGCCTATGGTCTCAGCTACTTGGGAGGCTGAGGGAGGAGGATCACTTGAGCCTGGAAGGTCAAGATTGCAGTGTGCTGTGATCACACCATTGCACTTCTGCCTGGGTGACAGGGCAAGACCTATCTCAAAAACAAAACAAAACAAAACAAAAAATATGACTATGTTTTCTTTTGGAAAATGTGGTTACCACATAATTGGTCACTGCTTGAAAACATTACACTGAACTATACTATCTTATAAAGAATTATATAGTACCACCAACCACATCAGTCAGACATGTGGATTACACTGTGGGAAGTGAAAAACTGTTCTTGGTAGCAACCCTAATTAGGCGACACTCTCCTACAGCCTCTCCAGTCCCCAAGGGTGTGGATCTGAACACCTTTTGAAGCATGTGAAATTGTTTTCCACAACAGCCACACCATTTTTCTGTCCTACCAGCAATGTATGAGAGGCCCAATTTCTCCACATCCTTGTCGAGATTTATTATTGTCTGTCTTTTTTACCATAGCCGTGCTGCTGGGTGTGAAATGATGTTTCATTGTGGTTTTTTCATTTCTTTCATGACTAATGATATTGATCATCTTTTCATAAACTTAGCCATTTGTGTATCTTCTTTGGAGAAAAGTCTGTTCAAGTCCATTACCCATTTTTAATCCGTTTGTCATTTTATTGTTAAGTTGTAAGAGTTCTTTATATATTCTGGGTACAAGTCCCTTATATATCATTTGCAGATTTTTTTCCCATTCAGTGAGTTGTCCTATTCACTGTCTTGATGGTACCCTTGGAAGTACAAAAGTTTTTTATTTTGATGATGTCCAATTTATTAAATTTTTAATGTTTTTTTATATTATATCTAGGCAACCTTCACCTAATCTAAGGTCATCAAGATTTACTCATATGTTTTCTTCCAAGAGTTTTATAGTTTTAGCTCTTACATTTAGGTAGACGATCCATTTTGAGTTTTTATATATGGTGTGAGGTAGGGGTCCAACTTTATTCTCTTGCTTGTGGATATCTAGTTGTCCTAACATCGTTTGTTGAAAAGACTACTTTTCCTCCATGAAATTGTCTTGGATGCCCATAGTCTTTGAATTCAGCCAGCAGCAGACTAACTTCTCCCATGTAGAAGATGCTGAATGTTTGGGGACTCAGAAATGGGAATAACCATGAAAGAGATTAACCTAGATGAAATAGAAACCAGAGGCTTTGGTTGCTGTTCTGTATTTGTAAAGATGCTGTTTTATCTGATAAGTGACATATAGATTTTTATATATTTATCAAGTAAACTACTTATACCTTGATGAATGTAGTATTTAGTAACTGCTGGTTTAGGGACCAAGAACAGTCTATACATTGGATTTGTTTACTCCCAAAGGTTTTTCCTTTTTAAAATGATTTTATAAACATCAGCCTTGCTGCTGGGCAAAGGTCTGTTGAGCCAGCTGAGGAGGTGAGTAGTATGGAAAGCATAGGGAATTGTAATAGAGGGTGCCCTTTGACCTCTACCCCTTTAGCAGTTCATTCTTTTCTTCCTCTAAAGGGAGGTAGGCATCTAGATGGCCTCAACTGGAATTTGAAGGATTCTGGGATTGCCCACTGGTTTGCTGCCTGCCACTTGCTTTCCCATTAACACAGAGGTGGGGGAACAGCAGGCCAGAGAAGAAAGGAGCTCCTAGAGAAGAAAAGAGCTCCTAGAGAAGAAAGGAGTTCTCTTGAGTGGTAGTACCTTAATAGGCTGGTCAGAGAATTTTTCTAAGGCTATGGAGAATTATTTTAAGTCATGAGCATTCATTTTTACTTTACCTGCTGTTTAATAATGCCAGGAAGACATTTTTCTGTGTTATGAGTTGATTTTATGCATAGGAAAAAAACAAGACTCACAAATGACAAGATGTCTTCTAAGTAAGGGATCATCAGTTGCAAGAAACTTTTTCAAAGAAGTACAATTAAGGAGGAGATTACAAGGTGACATGGAAACCTTTTGGAACTCAATTACAGGGAGTGTGGCTGGCCTCTTAGGCACTGCACACTATCAGGCAGCTATTCTTTCTCCACTTTTTTCTCTTGCAATTGTCCCTATGCATCACAGATATTCACATCTCTGCTTCTCTGTGGACAACACATACTTTGATTTTTCTCTGGCTATTTAATTTTAACTCAAGGATTCACTTTGCACATGGCCACCCTCCCCAAAATCCACCTCAGTCCCCTGAATACAATCCATCTTGGTCCTACAAAACCAACTGAATCAATCTTTTGAGTCTTAATTCCAAATTTCGAGAATCTAATTGTCCTAGCATGGCTCAGGATGTCCACCGGGTCTAAACAGCTGTAGCCTGGAGGGCGAGACAGTGTTTCAAAGGGCTGCCCCTTTAAAGAAGATCTCCCCACCCCTAATAAGGGGGGAATAGACTGAGAGAGAATAAATCGCAACTTTACTACAGAAGGTGGATTAGAAGAGGAGGAGGCAAATGATTTCTTAGTGCACAGAGAAGAAGAGGACAGTGATAAGAAATGCAGAGTTGAGGACCAGAAAAGGTAAGTAAAAGTATACTAAAAGGGCTTACTTTAACAATATTGGTGTTGTGATGTATCCTGGAGTTTTCACTTCTCATAAGAGATTATGCCAAAGTGTCTCTGGGGAGTGCTAGGCAATGGCTGGTGGCCACAGCCTTGGAAGGCCAGTTGGGCATTCAGTGTTTCCCACTGGGGTGCCAGTGCTAATATTAAGGGTGTTTTATCCCCTGCTGGGGTGGTGTCAGGGTGGTGGGTTAGAGGGATGCAGATGGAAATGAGGCTGATATTGGCAGGCACTGGGGAGGTGGCTTGATGGTGCTCACTAGAGGCTTCCTGGCGCCGGCACAGCTGCCAAGGTAGTGGAAGTGGGAATGAGGGACAGCAGCTGTTTACCAACTGGTAAATAAATAGTTACATATTTTAACTGGTAGAGATACTGGTACATACCTGCTGAGCATCAGCCATGGCAATGAGTGAAAAGTCTGCACGAGTGAACTCTTGGATGATTTAGTGAGTTGGCTATCTAACATGTTTTGAAAATGAATTTACCTAAGGCCAGATTTAAAATCTGCTTAAAGTTCCCTGTTGCCTGCAGGATGAGGGTCAAACTCCCTCAGGATGTTCTCTAAGATCTATTTTGATCTTCTTCCTGGCTTCTCTTCCAGCTCGATGTCTCTCCCTGTCTTAACATCCTGCATCCACATCACACACCTTGCAGTTCCCTGAACCCAGCATTCTATTTTGTGTTGCCTCATTCCTGCATGTATCATTTTGGTTGCCTGAAATGACCCTTCCTTCCTCCACTTGTACAGTCCTTCTCTTCCTTCAATATCAATGCAAGTGTCACCTCTCCCGGAAGCTTTATCTGACAGCTCAAGACTATCTTTTCCTCCTTTCTCTATGCATCTGGGCCATCATGCACATTTCTGCCTTCTGGAGTCATTGCATTGTGTTGCATTTGTTGACTTACCCATGTTACCATCTGCTTTAAGTTTCATGTTTGTGCCCCTGTGCCTAGCACCTTGTCATGGGCATAGTAAGTGCTTTGAATATTTTTACTTGTTATTCTTTATATTTCAAATAATGGAAGGAGCAAGGTGTGAAATAGGGGTGAGATTTCTATAGAACTCATTTTATACATACTTTGTAAAGAGAAAAACCTGAAAATATGATTCTCAGCTGGCATTAAGAGGCAGGATTCAGAATCTTCTTTTTAAAAAGAATACTTGAATGGCAATAATAACTGATTATTGCTGTGTTCTTAGTCAGACACTAAATTTGATTTGACTTCTTCCTTCTACTTCTCTACTGGTCTAGATGGAAAATACAGACACTGAAGACATACTGTTTCCTCCTGGAATATGGCCATGGAGACGTTCCTTTTGAATGTTTGTGCGTAAGATATTTTGACTGTATTATAAGAAAAATCATGATTTGCATCCCCTTCAATGTAACAAATGTGGTCTTTTAAGCAACTTTTGAAAATATGTTGGAATGTTTGTAAGAGGGAAGTGAAGTCCAGATTTCTGCAGAGATTGTAAAGTAGCACCTGCCAGCTCTAACTAAATTTGTCTTTCCTGGCCCAAAGAGTTTCATCCAAGATACAGAAGTAGGGGTTTGAGGCAAGACCCCTGGAGAAAAGCGACTTTTGAAGGCTGAAGTGCAGTTTGGCAGGGAGGTGGAGAAAGAATGGGGAAGGAGGGAACAACAGGGCAGTAACAGCTTGTGCAGGGGCTTAGGGGCTTAAAATAGTAGGGTCCCCTGAAGCAAGAGTTGCTCAATGTTACCAGAATGACAGGTGAGAGTGAGGAGGGGAGATGAAGCTGGATTAGGTGGGCTGGAGCTAGATGGCTAAGGGATTTACCGCTCATTCCACAAGTTATGGGGACCAGTGAGTGCATTTAAACAAGGCAAGACAAGGCCAATTTACATTTTAGAAAGATCATGGCAGGAGGAGTATTTCTACTTTGTTTTTATTAACCCTTTCTTCCAATTCCTTTCTCCTCTTTTCCTTCAATGCCAGACTTCTCAGAAGAGGGAGCATGATGTTGTGCATGGGGGTCAGGGTCCCATGGGACTGAACATCACACGGGCTCTGTCTCTATCCAGATGTGTGACTTTGGGCACGGCATTTACCTTTTCTGGGCCTCAGTTTCCTCATTTGTAGATCTCTGAGATCCTTCCAAAATCTCTTTTAAGTTCTGAGGTTCTTAGATGTCTCCATTTACTGCCTCTGTCTTCTTTATCTCTCATTCCCTCTTCAACATAGTGAACTGGTTTCTACTTCCGCCGGCCACTGGAGTTCTCTGGAGTGGCTTCAGTGACCTCCTTTGCTAAGTGGAGCCATGTCGTGCTTAACCTCTTCTCAGTGTTGGGTCAGCTGATGATCTTCTCATTGCCCTTCCTTTTCATTCGTCATCAGTGTGTTCCCCAGGTTTTCTCTTACCTCACCTGCCCTTTGTCTGCCTCCTCTCCCTAGGCCTACCTAATATATATATAGGGGCCCATCAATGTCACTAATCAGGTTTTCTTGCCAAAAATCCATAGACTCAATCTAATTATGAGGAAACAGACCAATGCAAATTGAGGGGCATTCTACAATACAACTGATCTGGACTTGGCAAAGAATGTTATTCTTGTAAAAAACAAAAACAGATTGAGAAACTGTCCAGCTTGAAGGAGACTAGAATTATAGAACTAAATGCAATGTGTGACCTTGGATTGGGTGGAGAGGGGTGCTATATATAATAGTATTGGGACAATTGGTGAAATTTGAATATGGGACTGTATATGAAGTAACAGCTTTGTGTCACTGTTAAATATTCTGAATTTGATTGTAGCAATGCAGTTATATAAGAGAATGTACTTATCTTGAGACAGAGTCTTGCTCTGTTACCCAAACTACAATGCAGTGGCATGATCTTGGCTCACTGCAACTTTTACCTCCCAGATTTAAGGTATTCTTCTGCCTCAGCCTCCTGAGTAGCTGGGATTATGGGACCACCATGCCTAAGTTTTGTATTTTTATTTTTATTTTTTTATTTTTTTATTATTATTTTTTTTTGAGACGGAGTTTCGCTCTTGTTACCCAGGCTGGAGTGCAATGGCGCGATCTCGGCTCACCGCAACCTCCGCCTCCTGGGTTCAGGCAATTCTCCTGCCTCAGCCTCCTGAGTAGCTGGGATTACAGGCACGCGCCACCATGCCCAGCTAATTTTTTGTATTTTAGTAGAGACGGGGTTTCACCGTGTTGACCAGGATGGTCTCGATCTCTTGACCTCGTGATCCACCCGCCTCGGCCTCCCAAAGTGCTGGGATTACAGGCTTGAGCCACCGCGCCCGGCAAGTTTTGTATTTTTAGTAGAGTCAGGGTTTCACCATTTTGGCCAGGCTGGTCTTGAACTCCTGACCTTAATAATGCAATGCATGAAAGTAGTGCCAAAGACTGCAATTACTTTTGCACCAACCTTATAAGTCAAGTCGTGTCAGTTCTCTGCCTTGCACCCTCAGAGTAAAAGCCAGTCCCTGTAAGGGCTTCTAAGTCCCTGTTTGGGGATTTGGCCCCTGTTACCTCTGTGATCCAATTTGTTTTCTCTGCATTCCTTGATCTGTTCCAGCCACACTGGCCTTCTAGCTGCTGCTTGAATACCTAGGTCTCTTCTGCCGCAAGGCCTTTGTACTCTTTGCACTCTTTGTGCCTGGATCCTTCTCCCCTCAGACATTCACATGACACTACTCACTTCCCTTAGGTGCCTGATCAGTGTTACCTTAACCGATCACACTATTTAAGATTCAGACTCTTCTCTAACACATTCCTTAGTGCCCATCCTTGTTGTATTTTTTTCCATAGTATTTCTTTTGATCCTTCTTGTCTCTTTAAAATATAAGTTCTATTTGGGCAGGGCTGTTTCATTTACTGCTCTGCCTACAGTTCTTATAATGGGGCCTGGCATGTAGAAGGTGCTTAATAAGTGTTTGTTGAATGAATAAATGAAAGACTTGGGCATGACTTTTATCTTTGGATGATCCCCATAGAATTTCTGCTTAGAAGAGGACTTCTTTTTTGTACTCCTTTGACAGACTATGAAGCCTATAGACCCTATCTCGGAGTAATAGCCTTGTTTGTTCTGTTTTACACTTTTATTGCAGTGTAAAACAGGTATAGAAAAGTACATATATCATCGTGTACAGCTGGATCATTCTCACAAACTCAACACAACTGTAACCTTGCTGACATTAAGAAATTAATATCACCCGAACCACAGACAGCACTTCATGCCCTTTTTCAGTGATAATCTCCACTGCAAAGGCAACCTCCATCCTTTCTTTCTTTCTTTTCTTTTTTTTTTTTTTTTGTGAGTGTTCAAGTCACTCTTTTTTTTTTATTGAATTTTAGATTTTGAGGTACATGTGAAGAACATGTAAGATTGTTGCATAGGTACCCACATGGCAGTGTGGTTTGCTGCCTTCCTCCTCATCACCTATATCTGGCATTTCTCCCTATGTTATCCCTCCCCAACTTCCCACCCCCTGCTGTCCCTCTCCTGTTTCCCCCCGACAGATCCCAGTGTGTAGTGCTCCCCTCCCTGTATTCATGTGTTCTCATTGTTCAACACCCACCTATGAGTGAGAACATGCGGTGTTTGATTTTCTGTTCTTGTGTCAGTTTGCTGAGAATGATGGTTTCAGGTTCATCCATGTCCATACAAAGGACACAAACTCTTCGTTTTTTATGGCTGCATAGTATTCCATGGTGTATATGCACCACATTTTCCCTGTCTATTCTATCATCGATGGACATTTGGGTTGGTTCCAAGTCTTTGCTACTGTGAACAGTGCCTCAGTGAACATTTGTGTGCATATGTCTTTATAATAGAACTATTTATAATCCTTTGGATATATACCCAGTAGTGGGATTGCTGGGTCAAATGGAATTTCTATTTCTAGGTCTTTGAGGAATCGCGACACTGTCTTCCACAATGGTTGAACTAATTTACACTCCCACCAACAGTGTAAAAATGTTGTCTCCAGATTTTTTAATGATTGCCATTGTAACTGGTGTGAGATGGTATCTCAATGTAGTTTTGATTTGCATTTCTCTAATGACCGGTGATGATGAACATTTTTTTAAGTGTTTGTTGGCCTCATGTATGTCTTCTTTTGTAAAGTATCTGTTCATATCCTTTGCCTACTTTTGAATGGGCTTGTTTGTTTTTTTCTTGTAAATCTGTTTTAGTTCTTTGTAGATTCTGGATATTAGTCCTTTGTCAGATGGGTAGATTGCAAAAATTTTTTCCCATTCTGTTGGTTGCCGATTCACTCTAATGGCTGTTTTTTTTTGCTGTGCGGAAGCTGTGGAGTTTGATTAGGTCCCATCCTGACTTTTAAGAGCATAGATTAGTTTTGCTTAAGGTACTTTTAAAAGGAATGGTACAGTATGCATTCTTTTGTGTCTGGCTCCTTTCAATCAATATTATGCTGATGAGATTCATTTGTGTTTCTGTGTGCTTATTCTCAGTTCTGTGTTTTTTGTTGTGTGGAAATACTGGAGTTTACGTATTCTACTTTGGATGGTTTGCATTTTCCTTTGGCTACTAGTACAGGCATTCTAGTACAAGTGAACGTATATGCAGTTCCACCTAGGAGTGGTATTGTTAGGTCATAGGGTGCACATATGGTCAACCTTGCTAAGTACTGTCAGATGGTTTTCCAAAGTGGTTATATCTGGCCAGATGCAGTGGCTCACATCTATAATCCCAACACTTTGGGAGGATGAGGTGGGCGAATCACATGAGACCAGGAGTTTGAGACCATAGTGGTTGTATCAATTTACACTTCCACCATCACAGAATAGTGTTTCTCATGTATAAAGTAGAATATATACATATAGCCTATAGGAAATTAATTCTCTTGAAATGTAGTTATAAAAATAGTTTTAATATGTGGGTATATATTACACATGCTTCATTATTAACACATGCAATTAAAAAGTTTAGCAGTTCTAATAATTACTTTTAAATAATAATTTAAAAGTAGTGATGGATATGCCTGATGTTTGAGATATCTGCAACAAATGTAATGTGATATGAAAATTCTGTGTTTTTACTGGTCACAAGGTCACAGGTACTGCTAATACTTCTCTGGTTTGTTGATTACCTTCTGAATGATAGGAAATCCTAATCTGTAACAAGTTAGTGAAAATAAAGGTATAATTTTTAATCTAAGTTCATCAACCTCCTGAAATCTGTAAAAGGGTACATAGACCCCTAGATTAAGAACCCCTTAAGAAAAATGACTTACAATCAAGATTTCTTGAGTGTCTCCTGTGTGCCATACCCTGTGTGAGGCAGTGGGGACCCAGCAGCACACAGCACACAGCTCTTCTCGAGGAACTTGCAGTCACGAGGGCAGGAGTTAGCACATGCACAGTTGGATATGGTTAGTTACCCAAAGTGTGTGAGAGCCTCTAGACATACTCCTAGCCTATTCAAAGGAGGTGGGTGGTGGTTAGGGAAGGCTTTCTGGACAAAGGGGCATCATTAGATTTAACTTGTCACTCTGGCTGCAGTGTGGGTAGTGGATTGGAAGAAACAGGTCTGCAAGCACTTGAAGTAATCCAGGTGTGAAGTAATTGTGGTAGCATGCGAGGAGAACTGTGAATATGTTCTGATTCTGGATTCCTGATGATGGATTGTCTATGAGGGTGGGCATTGGGAGTGGGTAGAAAGAAGGCCAGTAGATGTAAGGCCATGGTCCAGTTTCTGACTTAGCTTGTTGGATGGTGATAACCATTCACTGAAACAGAACTAGGAGCAGGTTCAGGGGCAGGGGAGATGAGTTCAGCATTGAACATATTTAGATTGAGGTGTCTGTGAAACATCCAAGAGGTGGTTATACATCTATATGGGCTCTTGCTCAGGAGAGAGCTGTGGGAGTTTCAGTGGTGTGTGTAGGAGTGGGTGAGATACCCAGGGAGGGTAGGGAGGAAAGACAAGAGCCCAGGGTCAGGACTTTGAGAAAGATCAATGTTTTAGAGACCAGCAGATAAAGGGGTGCTAATGAAAGATGGGAATGGTCACAGGAGTAGGAGGCAAACCAGGGAAGTAGAATGCCCTGGAAACCAAGAACAGAGAGGGTGTCAAGGAGATGCTCAGCAGACTCAGCAGAGAGAAGAAGGTGAGTCAGGAAAAGAGCCCAGTGGATTCAGCAGTAAGGAGGTCATTGATGAATTGCTTTTACTACATAAACACTGGGAATGGTAACTTTTCTCTGAATTGTACTTTTATCTGGGTTTTAATGTTTCTGTTACAGCAATAAGAATGTCCAAGGGTCATTTCCTTTTAGGTTTACTTTTCTTCTTACATCTGCTTTATATATTTCCTCATGCTCCAGTGAGCTTTATGCTCCAGTGGTAGCAGGCAGTCCTTTCAGCTTAATGACTTTTATCTCTAGCAGACTCTAGCTATTTTTTTTTCTTAGGACAATAAGAGGTATCGTTACAGATGCTGCTTCTTGGCAAAAAGACTTCCAGGTCTATTTTTCTGCAGAGTGGACATGAACACAATCACTTTGTCCGGCCCCGTTTATGTATGTGAGGGGCTGGCTTACTGATGATGATTTTGCAAGACATCCTTCTTGCCTTGAGTGAAATTCACTTTCTAGTTCATATGATAAAAATGTAATAGAAGAGATCTAAATTCTAGATATAAATGATATAAATTTGTAATTATTTTCTTCCCAAAATGTCAACAACTTAGGTTTCTATGTAATCTATGGGAGAAAAATGAGAAGATACTTGAATTAAACAAACATATGTTCAGTGCTTACTGTGTACATGACAGTGCAGGCCACATGATCACGGTGATCTAGGCAGGAACACTGAGTGCCTGGATACTCCCTCTCTCTTCATTCTCATCATCCAGTCAGCTCCAAGTGCAGTTGATCTTGGCCTCTCTGTCTTACTGTTTCTGCCCTGGTCCACATCCCTGGTTTTGTGTGGATGGTTACAATAGCATACTAACTGGTCTCCCGGCTTTGACGGTTACTCCCCTAGCCCATCCTCTGCTCAAAAACCTGGTGAAACTTAAAAAAAAAAATTCAGATTATGAGCCCACTCCTAAGTGGGCTCTAATTCAGTAGGTATAGATGTGAGGCTCCAAAATCTGCAGTTAAAAATTATTATATAAATGTAAATATAGATGTAAAATACATATTCTTATCATTGCTTCTGTTTTTCTGGAGAACCATGGCTGATGCAGAAACCTGGGACTCCGTGAACAGAATGTTTGGGAATNAAATGAGTGTACACACACACACACACGCACACACGCATGCACATTTCCTTACTCTTTCTGTTGAGAGAACTAAGAAAGCCATGACACGTCAGTACCAGAAACATGATTAGCACACAGAATTCAGTTTCTAAAGATTGTTCTCTCCACAAAAAAGACCAGAACTCTTTGGAGAAAAAACGGATTCTAGGCCTGGGGTAGTGAAAGCACAAGATAAATCTGGAATATCTTCTTGTGCTAGAAAATATAGCAGGGCTTAAAGAATTAGGGGAGATATTAAAATGACATGAGAGCCAGCTCGAAGGGACTCCCATTGGCCACATCTGGGATAATTTGAGCATGAATTATAATCTGTAGAATAAAATAAAAATCCTTGGCTCCATAGTGATATAAATAACTCAGTGAGGAGAAGGCAAAACTCTTCCTTGAGTAGAAAGCCAAGTATTAAATGTAGCTGGAATGTTGGAGTTGGAAAACCAATGGATGCTGTAACTAGCAATGAAGCTTTGTTGAGGAACATGATTTTACATCGTCTTCCATCACCAGATACTTATTAGTTTACAAAGGACAAACAATAAGTTTGGTGGAGAAACCTGGCAACCCCCAGGAACGAAATTCAAATTAACACTCACAACAATGGGACAAACCACACCACTAAAAAAGAAAGATTCCTCAAGTGGTTTTAGTCTCCAGAATCCCTTACTCTATGCTAGTACTGGGAATAGTGTTCTGTGGCACAGATCTGATCTGTCTCTGCCTTGCTTAAAAACTTCTGCCCACTCTATTGCTTCTGGAATGCGACCCCAGCCCAGCTTTTGGCCATTGTCTCCTGCCACAGCTCTGTTCCCCTGACTTCCCCACCTTTGATCCCATCACACATGTTCCTTGCAGTAACTCAAAGGGTTTCTGTGTCTCCATGTTACTGCTCACAGCCTTGCTGCCAAGAGTGCCCTCCCAGGACTCTCTCTGCAGCAGATTCATATAAGCCAAGAGACAACTGCAGTGTCGCCATCTCCGTGATGGTGACACAGGGCGGAAGAACTGATGTCTGTTTCCTTCTGGCCACTATAGCATTTTCTCCATCCATTTCTGCTATGGCTTTCCATTTGTATGTCTCTCCACCTCACCTATGCAGGCAACTGGCTCCTCTGTGTCCTGGAGGCACTTTATGCGTTGGAAAAAGCTAGGGCTTCAGCGCCAGTCACATTTAGGTTTGAATCTGATTCTACCATTTCTTAGTTGTTATGCAGCCAGCCTCAGCTTTTTCTTCTCAACCCACTGGTTATTGTTGAGGTTATTGTTGAGAATTCAATTCAATAAAGCATGGAAGGAGCTTTGCAAAGTGAGTTGAATGACATGAAAGAGAAAGAAACCTCACTCTAGGCCCTGAGTAAGTTTTTTTACACAGTAAGTCCTCACTGAATGTCATCATCAATAGGTCTTTGGAAACTGCAGCTTTAAGCAAAACAATGTACAACAAGCCAATTTAACTGTCAGCTAATTCATATAGAGTTAAATTCCTGTAGCATATTTCTGGCCACAGGAAAATCATTAACCTTCTAACTAAGGACCAAAATGCTTCTCATATTAAACATTAAAGTAACTGTGAGCTATCTATATGCTTAAGAATGATTAATAAACACTAGTAAGATAATGACATCCTTGTTTATTCAGTTCAGTGTCTTGGGTGGCTGGAGCCCATCTCAGCAGCTCAGGGCGCGAGGCGGGAACCAGTCCTGGACGGGACACAGTCACATCGCAGGGTGCCCTCACACGCACAGTTGCACTCACTTGGCACTCATGGAGACACACCGGTTCACTGAACGTGCACATCTTTGGGATGTGGGGGGAAACCAGAGCACCTGGAGAAAACCCTCGCAAATGTGGGGAGATTGTGCCAACTCCACACGACAGTGGCCCTGGCCAGGAATTGATATTTTTTCTCATCAATGTTATATCAAAATGATGTTATTCAAGGACCTGGTGTATATATCTATCATATACATAGACATATTTTATATATATGCATTTTCCTCTGTAATCCTGAAAAAAATTCAGAGGTAAAGTCACATGGCTAGTAACCTACCAGCCACGTGAATCTATTTCTGTCTGACTCCAAAGCCATGTTCTTTCTATTACATGGGAACTCATAAACCAGGAGTGAGAGAGAGAGAGAGCAACTATTACCTTAAATAAGAAGCCCATAGTTAAGCTAGAATTGTAGTCTCTAAACTTTGATTGTATACCTCTCTTAGTAAAATACTCTTGTGCACCTCCCACTATAGGAATATTTGCTTATTTATATATTTATGTTATATGCTTGTATTACTGTGGCGACATTATATTATAAAATACACATAAAATAGCAATTTACATATAAATGATAACTTTTCTTACTATACACCCTCAAATTATCTTGCACATAATCTTTGAAAACCTCTGAACTAGAGAAAAGGGGAAGGAAGGTAAATTTGACTAGTGGAGTTTTGAAAGAACCCATTCTGGAAGAGATGGCATTTGGGTGGCATCTAGGAGGATGTTAGAAGTTAGCTGGCACACTGGGTGGGGGAAAACTTTGCAGGTTGAGGTCACAGTTAGGGTGAAGACAATGCATGGGACAGTTCTGGGAATGTACATGAACAACGATAGCTGGGCCAGAGAAGAGTTGGCGGTGGCGGTTGGTGGGGGTGGGGGGTTGGGGGAGGGCGGAATCTGGAAAATAATGATGTAGCGCACTTAGAATGCAGCTCTGAGACAGGTGGCCTTCTATGCTAAAGAGATTGCTTTATGTTTTCAGTCTTTGGTGGGGAAAAGGACCCATAATTGTTGGTAATAGCCTAGAATAAAACAAGAGCTGGCTGAGCATCTAAGGGGCCAGCGAAAGGAATGTAAACCCATGGGAATGTCCTGAGGTGGGAAAGTGACCCTGATGGATAAATTTGCAGGAAGATGTAGGTAACTTCACATCCGAATCGGATAAAAATCCAAATGCAGAGGTGAGCCATGGAAGCTTTAAACATGTTAGTGATTATGACTGGTTCTGGTTTTTAGACATATAGACTTATAAAAAAGTAGCACGGACAGGGGAGTGGGGTATGCAGAGTCAGAGAGGCCAGTGTGAAGGAATGACCTCTGGGATGCAGAGCAGGGGGAGCAGGAGGGAGGCAGAGGAGAGGCAAAGGGGACATTCATGGGATAAGGAAGTGGGAGAGGAGGGAGCAAATGCATTGGATGACTAGGAAGATGTGGGTCAGTTAGAGGAGAGAGGACCCGAGGAGGAGTGGGTTCTGGGGTGGGAGGATGGGGGCCTATTTCAGATATGCTGAGTTTGGGGTGCCTACTGAAAAGTTCACTATGGACATTAGAAGCACACAGAAGAGACCTTGCCTATTCATGTGCTAGGCACCACTGTGTTAGGTGCCAGTAGAAGGATGGGAATGCATGTGTATACAATACACACACACACACACACACACACACACACACACACACACACACACACACCCTGCCGTGGAGGCCTTCCCAGTGAGGGAGTGAGTGAAACAAGGCATTGTGTGTGCAGAGAGGATGGCATGCCTGCCTCCACACTGGACTGGGGAGCCTTTACAATGGGAGGGATGCTGGAGGAGAGTCTTTAGGGCAGGTAGGATCCTCCAGGTGTGAGGTCTAGGAGGACTGTCCTGCTTCTGTCTCCAGGGTAGATGAGCGTAGCCAGTTTTCGTGAGGTAGAGAGCTATTACAGAACACTGAATTCAGTTTAGAAGCAGTTAATCTTGGGACAAACTATTCTTTTAAAGGTAACTTCCCAAAGAGAGAACTGGTTGGCAGTCTTAACTGCAGGTCTGATCTTCAGGAGGGTGGTTGGATGCTGATCCAGATGGGATAGTCTCTTCTATGAAAGGTAGCCAGATGGATGAAGGTGAGATTCATCTCACAGACACTGACTCAGTGCTTGCCAGGAGACACTCATGGAGGTTAACATATGTGTGAGTTGAAATGCATGTGAAATGAAAAGGGACAAGAACCTTAAGGCAGGCCAAGCTTGGTGGTTAACATCTGTAATCCCAACACTTTGGGAGGCTGAGGTGGGAGAATCACTTGAGCCCAAGAGTTTGAGGTAAGCCTGTACAAAATGGTGAGACCCTGCCTCTACAAAGAAAAAAAAAAAAGAATAAAAGAAAATTAGCCAGGTGTGGTGGTGCACCCCTGTGGTCCCAGCTGCTTGGGAGGCTGAGGGGAGAGGATTGCTTGAGCCCAGGAAATTGAGGCTACAGTGAACCATATTCATTCCACTGCACTCCAGCCTGGGTGACAGAGTAAGACCTTGTCTCAAAAATAAAAAAGAGCTTAAGATAAAACCCTGGGGTATATCCTTCCCTTTAACTAGTGAGGAGAGGAGAAGCAGCATAAAGGGGCCTGAGCAGAAGCAGAGTAGCCAGGAAGAATTGAGGAGTTTTAGGGTCTTATAAGTGAAGGAAGGAGCAAAAAGTTCTGCATGTGTTTTGGTGGAGCTGGTGGTGAAGAAGTGAACGCGGGGTTAACTGTGGAGCTGTGCAAAAAGATGGACCAGGATTGACATTCAAAAATGGTCAAGGGAAGATCTATTTCATTCCAGTGGTGTGGGACAGAATCCAAATTGCCAGAACAATTAGTAAGAATGAAAATGTGGAGGCAACGGGAAAGTGTAGCCTAATTAGGGCAAGGCACTCCCTGGTATCTGGAAGATTTAAGAGTAGTCTTGCTCATAGGCACCTATTCTGGGAGATTCAACCCGCCCAAGATGCCATCTGTTTCAGTAGGGAATACTGAATGAAGGTGCAGGTTGACCAGCACTGTGTCTCTTTTTTCCAAAATGATCCTTAATCAAGAGGGCATATCTGCTTTGATGGAGCAACAAATCAGAGGTTTGAAAATCTATTTATTTTTTTCCTTGGGTACAGGCTTGTGATTTCACTTGGTTTTATAGTGATGTATTATTCCTGAAATTTCAAGCTGTTTACAACATTCTATTTAAGGGCTTTGTCAAAAATAAAAATATAAAGAAGAGGAGAAAAAAAGAAAAGAGTTTTGTTGTTACTAATCCTTATAGTATGTTACACTGTGAAGACTGATTTATAGGTGCAAATTTTACATAATTCAGCACTTAGTTTTTTTCTGAGTGTTATAGCATCTTTTTCTCTCTGTCTCTTTTTTTTTTCTTTTTTTTTGAGACAGAGTCTCACTCCGTCACCAAGCGCCAAGGCTGGAGTGCAGTGGTGCAACCTCGGCTCACTGCAACCTCCGCCTCCCGGGTTCAAGCAATTCTCCTGCCTCAGCCTCCTGAGTAGCTGGGACTACAGGCACGCGCCACCACGCCCAGCTAATTTTTTTGTATTTTTAGTAGAGACGGGGTTTCACCATGTTGGCCAGGATGGTCTTGATCTCTTGACTCCGTGATCCTCCCACCTCGGCCTCCCAAAGTGCTGGGATTACAGGCGTGAGCTACCGCTCCCGGCCCCATCTTTTTCTCTTTAAGTGACTTTTTTGTTTTATAGATAGAAAATGATTGATCTGTTTATAGGTATTTAATTCCATACATGTCCTAGTTTCATCTAAATCTCTTTTGAATCTCAGAAGCTAATTCAGCAGCTAGCTTTTTCTTTCTGGGTACCACACAAAAATAAAAAATCAAATTTCCAGCAATAAATCAATGGAAATATTAGAGCAGTACTGTGCCACGAGTGATCAGTGATCAGCCATAAATGTCACATCAAGGAAGCAGTCACTCACTAGACATCCCAGGAGTGGTTTTCCCTGAATGCCAATTACTGGATGTCTAAGTTACTTTCCCCTGCACTGTATGTACTTCACAGAGACTGCAGCATGAGTGCTGTGTATTTTCTACAGCCTCTGCTCTTTCAAATCCTCATTTAACTTTTTCCCTTGTGTTCATAGGAATCCTAACTATAGGATTTTAAAAGTGATTTTATTAAATATCAAGGAGATGCATAACATTTTGGTAAATATGTACAGTGTAAGTAATAATTAAAGAATTTTAAAACTTCACCAAATATCACTACTATGCTGGTGAGTAAAATGCTTCACTTGTTT
The DNA here is from genome assembly GCF_001604975.1 of Cebus imitator. Taxonomy (NCBI): domain Eukaryota; kingdom Metazoa; phylum Chordata; class Mammalia; order Primates; family Cebidae; genus Cebus; species Cebus imitator. The sequence continues at coordinate 3,679,007 of NW_016107458.1, forward strand.
TTCTCATTGGACCACCCTACTCAGTGACCTGAGAGTCCAGGGGCTTCACGTTTTTAGAGTGGGTCACTTCACCTTTTCAGCCATGACAGAAGCACATCTAGCCAAGGATATCCTTTCTTTTTATTCCAAGTGTGCTTTCAGGATAATAAGGTAAAAGGTTTCCTAGACTGATGTTCAGGTGGTGGCAACATACTACTATAGGACGAGATCCTGAAATTCAGAATAGTGGGAGTTAATAATGAGGAAATTTTGTGAAATGACTAAAAACAAACTCATTAACTCTGTTATATATTCTTCTGTAACCTTACTTATCACTCGGCTAGGAGAAGATTAGTATGTATGTCTGAAGCCCACGTAAAGAATGAACTTAATTCTTGCTTAAGACTAAAATGGCAATAAAAAGTGGTAATTGTAAGGGGAATTAGAACTTTAAGCAAACTTATTTCAGGCTTTTTGTTTTATTTTATTTGGGTCCTAAGCAAAAATTACTGTACTAATTAGCGTGATTGATTTTATGCCATGTTATTTTTCCTTAAGATATGAAATTATGGAAAAACTTTGAGATATATGTGAAAAATTGTTAAACAGTTCTTGTTTCTACTAATATACTCATTTTAATCTTCTTTATTTATAACTACATTATACAAATTTATCTGGGATTTTTACTTTATATTAATGCTTGGATTACAGAACTGAGTCATTATTACTTATCCTAATTTTGTGCTTGGTTAAATTTTGTTATAGTTAATAGGTTTAGAAACTTTCTCTTTAAAATGTGTAAGGTATCCCAGTAATTCTGGGGGAAATGGGTTCCTTATGGTGAAGATTATTATAAAAATTATAAAGGATAAAATTATTATTATTTTTCCCATTTATTTTATTGCATTTTAGGTTTTGGGGTACATGTGAAGAACATGCAAGATTGTTGCATAGATACACACATGGCAGTGTGATTTGCTGCCTTCCTCCCCATCACCTACATCTAGCATCTCTCCCCTTGCTATCTCTCCCCAGCTCCCCATCGTCTCTCCCCTATTTCCCCACAACTGACCCCAGTGTGTAGTGCTCCCCTCCCTGTGTCCATGTGTTCTCATTGTTCAACACCCACCTATGAGTGAGAACATGCGGTGTTTGATCTTCTGCTCTTCTGTCAGTTTGCTGAGAATGATGGTTATAAATCGTTCTACTATAAGGACATGTGCACACGAATGTTCATTGCAGCACTGTTTACAATAGCAAAGACCTGGAACCAACCCAAATGCCCATCGATGATAGACTGGACAGGGAAAATGTGGCATATATGCATGATGGAATATTATGCAGCCATCAAAAAAGGATAAAATTATTTATTGATTCTGGCAAGATACCAAAAAGAAATTATAGTTATTGACAGAAAACTCAGAAAAAATAAACAGTAAGAAAACATAAGAAATTATCAAAACTATGATTATATAGTGTCAAAGAAAGACTCAGTAAAATTTTATTTCCTTTTCACACAAAAATATTTGCCCCAGTGCCTTTGGCAGTCATAATTTTTATATGATTCTTAGTTGAAGTTATAAGCTAAAAATCATGGGTGTTATTAAAAACTGTCTTCTAAGATCCTACCTGGATTGGGAGAATACGGAATCTGGTTTGGTTTTTCTTCAGACTAAAGGGCCAGAGTGTCTTGTTTGCTGTCTTCAGCACTGGTCCAGCACTAGGCCTAGTATAGGGAGGACACTCAACAAATTTTTGTTGACTTCAGTTGACTCAGATGCCAGTGTTTATGTACTTATTTTTACTAGGGGGCAGGGAATAGGATTGCACTCTGTAGCCTAAGCTGTAGTGCAGTGGCATGATCATGGCTCACTACAGAGTCAAACTCCTGGACTCAAGTGATCCTCTCACCTTAGCCTCCTGAGTAGCGGGGCCTGTGGTGTGTGTCACCACTCTCTGCTCACTCTGCTCATTTTTTTTTTTTTTTTTTTTTAGTAGAGACAGGGTCTTGCTTTATTGCCCAGGCTGGCCTCGAACTCCTGGCCTCAAGCAATCCTCCCACCTAGGCCTTCTAAAATGCTGGGATTACAAGTCTGAGCCACTGTCCCTGGCCAGAATCTCTGGACTTCTTTCTAATTTGTCAGTTCAGTCTCGGTTTTATGTATAAGCCTTCATGTTGATGGACATTTAGATTGTTGACTATTATGAAAACGAATATAGCACACATCCTTATGTATACTTTCTAGAGTATATGTATGTTTCTATAGCAGGTATTTCTAGAAGTAGAATGGCCAGGGTCAAGGAATGAGTATATTTTATATTGTGATAGATGTTGACAAACTGCCTTTCAAAGAAAAATGTAGCAATGTACATGTAGGGAAATGATATTCCCAACAGCTTCTTCTGCTCTGATATCAAATCAGTTTTAACTCTCTTATAGACAGAAAGAATGTGGAAATTTTATAATCCAAGAAAGTAAAGGATTCATGGGTGAAAATAAACAATGTTTCTCCTTTTCTGTTCGGCATCTTTCATGGTAAATGCCTACATTTGCACATATGAAGTCCCACAGAAATAGTCTATTAAAATAATAAACATATTCAAATATAATAATAAATCTTATATTCAAATATCTTGGGCTTGATCATTTCATATGTGATAGTTTAATTGCTATCATAATATAAATATTTACTCACTGTCTTTTCTATAGAATTTTCCTACTAATAATATATATTATTGATGCAGAGAGAAGATAAAATCAACATTTTATAATGTGTGCCTTATTGATTAATAATATGTTATATATCATATCTATGTGATTTATACTACCTTTTATTATATACTGGGCACTCTGAGAATTTTGCATACATTACCCTATTTAATCCTCACAAAAATTTGTTGAGGTAGATACTATTATTCCTTGTTTACTAAAGAAGAAACTGAGGCCTGGAGTATTTAAGTTATTTGCCCCAAAACATCCAGCTAATAACTGCCAAACAGGAGTCAAATTCAGGCCTCTCTTGCCCTAGAGCCCAGTTGCCTAATTTACCTAATTGCCTGAAATATTTTAGACACTCAGTTATTGTCATCTCATGGTAAGAATCAGGGATATTTTTCAAAGGAAAATAATGACGTCAATTTAACATGAACTCCCATCCAGGTATATCCATTTGTGGCTTTCAGAGAGGTCCCTATTGAAAAAACTAGCCCTCTTCTAAGAATTTCTGCCGGCACTAGGTCCAGAGCAATTTTTTTCCTTGATGGTTTGCTGAAAGCAGAGGCAACAATTCCTAACACCTGTTTCTTGAACAAGGGGAGCACTTCGGCACAGAGCAGGGCCCTGCCAAGGTGAGCTCCAGGACTGTCCATGGTGCACTGCCCACAGTATCCCCTTCGCCTAGCAGCCCAGCCTGAGGGCCTGATTTTTGGCTTTTGGTTATGGCCCAGGAAGAACTTGGTGACATGCAGATTAGTAATATTTGACTCCTGGGACTGGACTCAAGCTTTAGACCCGGAATGGCCAAGCTGGAACTCTGCCATTCCGATGGCCTCATAGCCACTACAGTATTAGATGCTTGCTCCTCTGGGAAGCCAGAAAGAGTGGGTGTGAGCAGTTAGCCTATTGGCATCACCACCATAGTTTTTTGGTGTTTTGAGACTTTCAGTTCAGGGTAACAGAACCCAACTCACATTGGCCTAAGGAAACAAAGGAATTTAGTGGCTTATGTTGCTGGAAAGTTCTAGATTGGTGCTGACATCAGAGCCTACAGGGACTCAAATGACTGTCAGTAGTATCTTAGACTCCCTCTTTCTCCATCTCTTGGCTGTGTTTCTCTCTGCTCATTGGCCTCATTTTTTCCTTCTGCTGGCAGAGTTTTTTGCAGCTCTGGGTGTGGGCAGTATGATGATGCCAGGGTCAAGGGTGGCTTCTGGTTTCCAGCCTCTCATCTCAAGACCTCAGAGGAAACAGAGAGATTTCCTAGGAGCAGATTGTAGTTACAGGAAAGGACACTCTAGCCTTGCCTGGGTCATGTGACCATTTTAGACATATGACTATAGCCCAGAATGCGTATCGTGCTTGTCTGGTCAGGGCAAGAAATTGTGATGGGCAATACTCCCGAGTCACATAGGGTGGGGAAGGGCCAATTTTTTAAAAAGGGGAGAAGACTTATTACCAGAAGAAAGGGAAAGAAATGTTGAGCTTACTAAATGTATTTCAAAGTGGTAGTCACAAGAAAGCTTGGAAAATGATAGGGTGTTGAGCTTGACGCATCATTCAGAGAACAGAAGAGTCTAGGAAACAATAGATCCCTGTTTGTTATCTCTTTGAAAGGGATGGTTGCCTTCATCAATATCTTTTTAGGTTGAGACTCAGATGCATGTTTTATGGTGACCAAGACAGTTTACTTGGGCCAAGGGCAGAATGATCTGTGCATGTGAACTAGCAAATATGAAACTTGCATATTGGATTACTGGTGTGGAGGACAGGGATCACTTCCTCAGTGTAGTTCCTGAGAAACACACGAAGATGTAAGGGAGTTTGGGCATGAGTTTATCTTGGAGGGCTCTAATGGAAGTATAGAGAAAATGGAAGCTTCTGAGCAGAAGATTCCCTTTGAATACTGAGCAGAAGGTTCACAGGGAACTTTAGTTATTTTATGCAAAGCACAAGGGAACAGAGAGGATTAAATTAGAGCTTCTGCTTCCAGAAAAAGAAAAAAAATAGGATATGTTTAAAGAAAGAGAAGCTTACAAAAGGAAGGACAAATGCTCCGCAGCACACAGTAACACCCCGCCCCCCACCTTCCATCCCCCATATTCTTATCAAACTTTAGACACAGTTTTAAAAATCACTGAAGTTATTTTGTGGGCCTATATTTAAAATTTATTTTTCAGTTCAGACAGAACATGTTGTTCCATGTTGGCACACGGTAGCCTAAAAGTTGTCTTGGTTGACTGTGCAAGGTCTTTCATGCTGAATATATAGTGCCATTTATTGTTACCATTTGGCTAATAAATGTCTTCAGTTTGCTTTCTGAAAACTGAGGCAGTAAGAGAGCAGAAAGAGGACGAAACTTTTATCATCTAGAAATAAGGGTGATAGGCCTTTGGGTTTCATAATGATACCTGAAATCCTTTAAAGATTTGTATTTTACACATTTAATGATTTTGAAGGTAAATTTCAGCAGCCTCCATTTCTAACTTAGGCTTCCAAAACTTTCTTCCTTCTTTCCCACCTTAAGGATGAGTTCACTTTAGGGCATCATTTTTGGCAGGTCTAGCGTCCCAGTGTTTTTCATTACACTGTGTTTAAATTACATGCTCTACTTAGATTTGTTGGGAACCGCACAGAATCTCAGTTCTGCTGTTTTTTAAAGGTTGCTTAAGCGTTTCCACCATTGTAATACCTATATTTACTCATTAAACAAAGTTTTAAAAATAAGACCAGAAAGCAAAATATTATTCATAGTTTTTGAATACCAAATACCTGTTTGCATTTTTGTGAACTTTTTAACTGAAATATAACACATATAAAATTGTATGCAAATTGTGAGTGTTCAGCTTGATGAAATTTAGCAAAGTTAATATACCCTTATAACTACCACTCAGATCAAGACATGGAACATTAATGCAGCCTGGAGCCTCTCACCTACCACCTCACAGTCATTATTCCCTCTTGAAGATAACCAACTACTCTGACCTCTCTTATGTAGATACATTTTGCCTGATATTGAACTTTTAAAAAATTGAATAATAAATTATCTTTTGTGTGGGGTGGAGTTACTCAACATTTGTCAATGAAATTCATGCATGCTGTAGTAGATAGCATTTGCTCATCCTTTTCATTGCTGTATAGTATTCTACATGAATATAATTTATTCTGTACTTGCTTTCAGCCAAAAGGCCAAGAAATGATAAATATAATTTATTCTGTTCACTATTGGACATTTGGGTTGTTTTCAGTTTGAGGCTACTATAAATAATGCTTCTTTTTGAATATTCTTTTTATTTTTTTGAGACAGAGTCTCGCTCTATCACCCAGGCTGGAGTGCAGTGGTATGATTTTGACTTCCTACAACCTCTGCCTCCTGGATTCAGGTGATTCACATGCCTCAGACTCCTGAGTAGCTAGTACTACAGGCATGTGCCACAATGCCCAGCTAATTTTTGGATTTTTAGTAGAGGCAGCGTTTCACCATGTTGGCTAGGCTGGTCTCAAACTTCTGACCTCAGTTGATCCATCTGCTTTGGCCTCCCAAAGTGCTAGGTTTACAGGTGTGAGCCGCCATGCCTGGCCACATACATATACATGTCTTTGGACACCTAGATCACAGGGCATACACATGTTTAGCCTTAATAGGTATATTACCAAATGGTTTTACTAATTTCTGCACCAGTAACATGTGAGAGTCCTGGTTTCTCCACATTCTTGCCAACACTTGGTATTGAATGTCTTTTTCAATTTTAATTATGCTGGTGTAGAGTAGCACATTGTGTTTTTAATTTTATTTTCTCTGATCATCAGTAAAATTGAACACTAGTGTACTCACAATGATATTCCTCTAAAGATATATCCATGTCCTGATCCCTGGAACCTGTGAATATGTGACGTTACATGGCAAAAGGGACTTTACCAATGTAATTAAGAATCTTAAAACGAGGAGCTTATCTGGATTATCCCAGTGGGCTCAATGTAATCATAAAGGTCCTTACAAGTGAGAGTGACAGAAGTCAGCTAAGGAGATGTCATGATGGAAGTAGTGATGCCATGAGGAAGACTCAGCTGACCATTGCTGGTTTTGAAGATGAAAGGGACCTGCTAGCCAAGGAATGTGGGCAGCCTCTAGAAGGTGGAAAAAGCAAAGGAACAGAGTATCCCTACAGCCCCCAGTAAGAATGCAGTCCTGCCTTTTGTTTTGTTTTGTTTTAAGAGACTGGGTCTCATTTTGTCACTCAGACTTGAGTGCAGTAGTACAGTAATAGCTCGCTGCAGCCTCGAACTCCAAGCCTCAAGCTCAAGTGATTTTCTGGCCTCAGCCTCCCAAGTAGTTGCAAATACAGGTACACATCCCTATGCCTGGTGAATTAAAAAAATTTTGCAGGCATGGTGGCTCAAGCCTGTAATTGTAATACTTTGGGAGACTGAGGTGGGCAGATCACTAGGTCAGGAGTTCGAAACCAGCATGGGCAACATGGTGAAACTCCAGATCTACTAAAAATACAAAAATTAGCCAGGTGTGGTGGTGCATGCCTGTAATCCCAGCTTTTTGGGAGGCCGAGGCAGAAGAATCGCTTGAACCCAGGAGGCGGAGGTTGCAGTGAGCCAAGATCATGCTATTGCACTCTATCCTGGGCAAAAAGGGTATAACTCCGTCTCAAAAAAAAAATTTTTTTTTTTAGAGACAGAGTCTTGCTGTGTTACTCAGGCTGGTCTCAAACTCCTGGCCTCAAGCAATTGAATTAGCTGGGATTACAGGTGTGAGCCACCGCACCTGTCTTGAAAATCTGGCCACTAGTCAGTCTTGAAAATCTTGATTTTCATTCATTGAGACACATTTTGGACTCCTGACTTCCAGAACTGTAAGTTAGTACCTTCATGTTGTTTGAAGCCACTATGTTCATGGTAATTTCCTGTTACGGCAGCAATACGAAACTAATACAAGCACCTTTTCATGTGCTTAGTGACCATTTTAATACCCTCTTTTGTGAAGTGCCTCTTCAGGTCTTTTTGACCATTTGAAATAACTGGGTTGCCTGTCTCTTTCTTATTGATATATATGAGTTATTTATATATACTGGATTTGAGTCCTTTGTCAAGTCTATGTTACAAATGTCTTCTCTCATTCTGTATCTTGCATTTGTATTCTTTGATGATCATAAGTTCTTCATTTAGTGAAGTCCAATTTATCAATCTTTATCAATCTTTTACTTTATGATTAGTGCTGTCTGGGTCCTGTTGATGAAATATTTGCCTAATTCAAGGTCAGGAAAAGATTTTCCTATGTAATCTTGAAAGGCACTGTCCAATAGAACTTTTCGAAGTGTAGAAATGTTCAATGTCTGTACTGTCCAATGTGATTAGCCCACTTGTCACATTTGGCTCCTGGCCACTTAAAATGTGGTTAGTGAAAGCTAAATTTTAGATTTTATTAAACTTTAAGTAATTTAAAATTAAGTGTAGTTAGTCACATATGGCTAGTGATTATCATAATGGATAACACAGTTCCAGAAACTTTATTGATCTACCTTTCAAATTTAGGTCTATGATCCAATGGAAATGATTTTATGAAGTAGCGGTCATGATTAGCAATTCATTTTTAATACAAATATATATTTAACCAAGATCTGTTATTGAAAATATTATTTTTTAACCCAGTGAACTTGTGGCAACCTTGTCATAAATCAGGCGTCTCTAGGTAAGTCTGTTTCTGGACTCCACTCTGATTCATCAGTCTTCATCCTTGCACTGACGCCACGCTGTTTTAATTACTGCAGCTTGAACCCTGAGAGTATAACCTTTCTGACTTTGTTGTACTTCTTCAGAATTGTCTTGAGTATTCTATGCCCTTCATATTTCCATATCAATTTTAGAACTGACGTGTCAATTTCCATTAAAAACCTGCTGATATTTTGATTGAGATTATGTTGATTGCATAAATTAGTTTGGAGAGAATTGACATCTTTATAATATTGAGTCTTCCAATCAATGAAAATGATAAATCCCTCTACTTTGTTCTCTTAGTAATAGTTTGTAATTTTCGGGGGAAGGCTTATCCATCTTTTGATGTTCATGTCTAGGTATTTGATGGATTTTGATGCTATTGCAGATGGTATAATTTCAATGTTCATTTTCTAATTTTTTTTGCTAATATATAGAAATATAATTTTTTTTTGTTTGAGACAGGGTCTGGCTCTGTTACTCAGGCTGGAGTGCAGTGGTGTCATCTCAGTTCACTGCAGCCTCCACCACAGAGGCTCAAGCGATACTCCCACCTCAGTCTCTTGAGTAGCTGGGACTACAGGCGCAGGCCGCCGTGCCTGGCTAACTTTTCTATTGTTAGTACAGACATAATTTCATCATGTTGCCCAGGGTTCTGCTTAAGTTTTTAACCTCTTGACAGCTGTTTTCTGCTTGGCTAAGAAAGCTCTTACGTCATGTATGTACTGGTTAGGAATCAGCAAATACCTTAAACAGAAATTGTGTGCAGAGGGTTGGATTTTCCTCTCTGCTGTACCATTTTTTCTCTCGATCATGGCCTCTCTTCCTTAAGTTTAGGCTGCCTTGGAAGCCCTGAATTCTAAGTTATGTTTCTCCTGTCCAGTGAGAATGTCATGAGTGATAGGTGGCAGTTTTTGCTCACCCCCTGGGCTCTACACTAAAAATTGGTAAATGCCCCCAAAAGGCAGAGTGGATGAAATACAGGGCTTACTTGAATGTTCAGGGTGTCGCCCTTCTGTCAGGATCCTTGCCCCTAAAATTCCTCCTGCTTAGGTTTGCTCATCAGTGTCTTCAATTGACTGTGCTCTGTAATTTTATCTAGCTTTTTTAGAAGTTCTCAATGGAAAGGTTGGTAGAATAAAATCCACTTTGTCTAAGAGTGGATGTCTAAATGTTAACATTGTAGTGAATTTTTTCATTCTGTTTCTTTCTTT
>NW_016107458.1:3688764-3705387 GCF_001604975.1 Cebus imitator
CATGCGCCACCATGCTCAGCTGATTTTTTGTATTTTTAGTAGAGACGGGGTTTCACCGTGTTGACCAGGATGGTCTCGATCTCTTGACCTCGTGATCCACCCGCCTCGGCCTCCCAAAGTACTGGGATTACAGGCGTGAGCCACCGCGCCCGGCCCATTCTGTTTCTTTTAATGTGTTTATGTGTTTATGTCTGTGAACATGCTGTTTATACAAGTTTGGGTTTTGGTCCTGATTTTATATTGTCATATGTAGCAGTTTCTTGAACAATTTCTCTTGTATTTGGAGAGTAGGATGTTTATTTTCCTTTTTAAAAAATTCTTTATTTTTGTAAGTTTACATTTTCCTTTTTATAAATGATGTTCTCAGGAGCATTTTTCTTCAAAAAGCCTTTTCTGGATTTGGGATTATTTTCTTAAAAAGTGGGATTTCTAATTTATTTTTGTTGTTGTTTTCTCTGACATTTTTAGGTTCTTTATTCTTGGCATGCTGAAATTTAACAATAATGTGGCTTTGTTTGGGTCTTCCATCCATTGATCCAGCCTTTACTGGGATCTTTCAGTCTACAAGCTCCTGAGTCTCAGTTCTGGAATGTTTTCTTGCCTTCCTTTCCATTGTCTTTGCTCTTTCTTTTTCAAAGTCTTTTTGGTGGTTTTGAGACCTCCTGGATCTGTAATTGTAATCCTATTTTCCATATCATTATTGTTTTCTATTTTCTGATAGATTTTTCTATTATATCATTCAAATGTTGAATTTTAATTTTTATTATATTTTATATTTTGAAATGCTTTTTAAAAATCTACTGAATTTTCCTTTTTTATAGCTTCTTGTTTCAATATATTGCCATACTTTTTCTTTATTCTCTGAGTATATTATGTCCCCCACCCCTTATACCTCCTTCATTTTCTCTATCACCTCATCTTTCCCTTTTTCTCCTATATATTTCTATTGGTCTTTAACTTTTAGATTCAAGACTTTCATCAGATGTTGGGCAGCCTTTGGCTCTCTTTTTGTATTTAAGGGCAAGACCCCTGAAAGCAAATTGGGAGCTCTATGCAGGTGGCAGTGTGATGAGTGGTTTCACATAGGGTGCTAAGGTGGTGCACTGGCTTTTCCAACGGAGGATGCTATAATACAATGTCAGGATGGAGAGGCATTTTATCTTGTATTGGTCAGTTTCCCCAGAAAGGAACCTCCAATTTCTGGCCTGGGGGTAACCATGGGGTATCCACATGCTGTCCGCCTTGTGGCCGGTGTTGCAGGAGTCAAATGGACAAGAGGTTTTATGGGTCACAAGGCTGCCGACTCACTTAACTTTTTGTGTGGGTTTCAACGCTTTCCTCAGCTGGGCAGCCCCAGAGTGTAAACCTCCAGATTTCTGCTGGGTGAGGGGAGGATATCTGGTGGACTCACTGTTCTTTACACAAGCTCTCAACTAGTCCTCCTACTTTCACCCCCTCCCTCCACTCCAGCCTTCATGTATCTGCAAGCCACGAGCCTTTCCAGGTTTCTGGCTGTGAGCTGGCTGCTTCTTTCTGACTTCCCCCTTCTTCCTCCCACCCTCGCCCTGGTAGGCTTAGATTTCTTAGGGTTCTAAAATCAGTCACCACTTACTCATTTGCTTTCCGGCTCTTTTTTTTTTTTTTCAAGGTTTCTTTTGCATACTTTATCCTTTCTTTTTGTTCTCTTTGTCTTTGTGGGCTTGTGTCTTTTAAAATAACTCCCTGTCTTTTCAATTTAGTGTTGGCAAGAAGCATAGGTAAATGCTTTAAAACTGAAAGTCTTTTATTGGGGTTTGAATGCCAGTGACCGTAATTTTCATTTCTATGAGTTTTATTTGACTTTCCCTTTTCTTCTGTTCTCTTCTGCATTATTCTTGCCATGTGATATCTATACCTTCATCTTTTTTATTGACTTTAAATAGTTTTAAAGTCTTTCCAGTGGTTCTATTGTTTTCAAGTCCTGAAGGGAGAGGGGAGGGAGGAAAGAAGGGATGCTAATTCTCTTGTTTGCTGTGTCTCCTGAGTCTTCCTTACAGTGATTTGGTTTTCGTTGTCCTGTGTAATATTGTTTCTGGTAGGTGTCCTATATGTCCTGGTTGTGGAGACATCCCTACAGAGTAGGTTTTGCCTTGCCACTGATGGCCCAGAACGTGCTCTTGCAGTTTCTCTTATTTGTGGACTTCTATACATGTGGTTTCAGAAATGTTCTATTTTCTCGTCTTTGCTTCACTGTCTCTTACTAATCTCTCAGATCTCTGTTTAGAAGTGATTTTCTCTGGGTTGCTTTTCCTAATCCCCCATTTCCTGTATTGTCCCCCAGTACCCTATACTTCCTCCATCATAGTATTCAGTACCCTGCTGTATAGTCATCCATTTTTTTGTCTCTTTCTTCCACTTGACTAAATTCTGGAAGGCAGGATCATGTGATCATGTTCACTGTTAAATATCTAGTGCCTACCAAAGTACCTGGCCCAAACCAGGTACTAGTAAATATTTTCTAAAAGAATATGTATCTTGTTTTAAGACCTTTGCAGGGGTGGATTACAGATTGTTCTGAGAGCATTGTTTTTTTAAATCCTGGTTTTGCTGCATTCCAGGTGACATTCATAGAGCAGTGGACGGTAATGAGGGGGTACTCTGCAAACATAAAATATGGGTGGTTCATAGATGGTTCATAAGTTGCCTTTTTGAGCTATAGATTTTCTTCCTGTTTTCATCGCTTCCACGTATAGTACATAATGGGTCACACACTTGAAAACAAAAAATTGGGATGGCATGCTTGGCACTCAGTACAGGGCACAGTCTTCTTGTGTGGCTCCCTTGTAGACACAGTGAAACAGCCTCCATTCTGAGGATATTTTCAATTCCGTTTTTCATTTGTGAAATGTGTGATTATAAAACAGCTGTGTAACAGTCTGTTGTTGTGTCTAGCATGCCCTCTTTTCAGGTAGTAGGAAATTACAGGTTCATACTGGATGAATAATAATGTGCATATCTGATAATTAGGCCCATAGTTGACAGTGTCTTTGACTGGTATTGCCTGTAGCGATCTTTAAAACTTGAGTTTAGGAATACTGTCTAAAGAATTTTTTTTTATAGCTAAATGAATGAGTGACCTTGGTTTTCTGGAGTATTTTATGGTAATACTAGAAAGCATAGTGGTGGTAACTATTATAAGATCATGGGGGAAGTGCTAAAATGAGTTACTTATTTTGGAAATAGCAATAATAGTAGTTGCTAATATTTATTGAATACTGACTAAATGCATAATGATTTTATTCATTTAAGGAGTTTGTAAAAGTTTTATGGAGTTTTTAAAAGTCATAAATTCAGACATAAATTAGCAATGGATACTAAATCTGGGGAGGGAGAAAAACTTAAAAAAACTCTAAAAGCTTTACATGTATCAACTCATTTAACTCTAAAGAAAAGTTGGATTTACATCAACACATCTTCATCACCAAGCCAGCATGTGAATGCTCAGGAGGGAGCATTCATAATCTGCTCAAAATGGGAGATATTTTAACTATATCCCAACGTTAGGCTGTGCTAAGGTGATTCAATAGTGAAGTTCCAGGTTGGACAAACAAAATTAGATGTAATTAATACTTCAGGAAACTTTCTTCCCTCCGTAGATATATACATATAATATATGTTTGTATATATTTTAATAATTAAGTATAGATGAGAAATAAGATAATTTGCTCTAGATATTAGCAGAATCATTATACACAGCAGGATCAAGAGTCAGACTCTGATTTTGGGCCATTACCCTGATGTATTAAGAATGTTAATAATTTAAATAGCCTAATTACCAATATTTCTCAGTTTCCATTATTTTATAGTCAAATTGATCTCTGTCTTAGGTTTATTTAGTATTTGACTTAATCCATTTTTTTAATCTTTGAAAATTAATTTTTAACTACTTAAGTAATGCATGAATAATTTGTTGTTGTTGTTGCTGTTTAATTTTAGAACATTCCAGATGAAGCTTTCATTTCCTGTCCTGGTCTCCCTCCATGCTCCCCAGACATTCACTACTGTTATGACTTTGGTGTATATTTTTCAGATCTTTATATTCACGTATCTACCCAAGAACATAACAGAGTATTGCTTTATGCATGTGCTTGATTTCTTTACATAAATTTTTCTGTTGACAGGATTGTAGGTTCTTTTGCTTTTCAAATAGTGTTTTGGTGAACCCTTGGACACATGAGGGAGTGGCCCTCTAGGGAGCTATCTAGAATGGACTTGGTTAGTCACAGGTATGCCCATTTTCAGGTTTAATATAGCCTGTAGAACTGCATAACCTAGAGGCAGCAGGCTTGGAGAGTACCTGTTTCCCTACCATCTGACTGGTATCTGACACTATCAAATTCAATTTGTTTTGCCAAATGTAATTCTAACTAGGTTTTCTTTCTTATATGAAGAAGTAAGTTTCCATCTTTCCCTTATACAAACAAACCTTGACAGAGAATCACTGCCTTTGTCCTGGAATTCGGAAGATTTCAAAGATGGCAGGGGTGTACATGAGATCCATTGTCTCTCCCCACTGCTTTGAAGTTGAGGGAGCATTTTTTCTCACTAGAAAAAGAATCTGGGACAGATTGAAAGATGGAGGTTACAGTGTGTCTGGGAAATACAAACCTCCGGAATCTAGAAGCATGAGGCTCAGCATGATGAATGGTGACCAATAATGTTTTTATGAGTCTGGGAAGTGCTGAGTTTGGTAATCAGTGTCTTTGAGGTTTATGCTAGTGAAGTTAATCCCAAGGCATTTCAAGAACTAGGTTTCAGCTTCTCTGCTTTATGGTTTTAATTCCACTTTATTCTTAGTGGTAGTGCACCCGAATAAGTCTCATTATTGTTGAGAAATTATTTTCCATATGGTTATTTCATGTGAGAATATGATTTTAAATGGACTACAACGTCATAGTACTCCCAGTTTATGGAACGGACTTGTTTAATGTTATAAACTTGAATTTTGCAGTTTCGTGAANGCATGCTTTGTTTCTTTTTTATGAATGTTTAATGGAAAAAAAAAGCACAAATTAAGGTGCCTGTTTCTGTTAATTGGGGAAATATTGGGGATTTAACAAAAGTTCGTACTTCAGTGTTTATAATTACTGCTAAGAAAGTTGAAGAGCAGCTTGGTAGTTTTATCTGAAGTGTTTAATATATGAATGTAATTGAAGTATCAAATTTGGTTCATCATTTAAAAAATCAAAAAGGCATAAAAGTGGACATTTATGAATCACATTGCAATTTGGTCGAAAGTGCTTCTTTCACTAACATAAACCATAGACTCTGTGGATATAGCTTGACTTTAATTTGTCTGAATTATGATAGGAAATGTTTAAAATGGTCAAAAATAGTTACAGATACCTATGCTTTAAGTTTAAAATATAAGTCTATTTCAACTTATTTTGGAATAATTTCAAACTTACGGAAAAATAGCAAGAATAGTCCACAGATTTCATCCATTTATAGTATTTTGACACATTTTCTTTGTTATTCTTTCTCTTTATAGATACGCATTAGTATTGCTTTTTTTTCCTGAATCACTTGAAAGTAGGTTGCATGCATTATTCCCTTTTACCCTTAATACTGAAACATGTAATTTTAAGAACAAGAATATTCACTTGTATAACCGCAGTATGGTTATTAAGTTCAGGAAATTTAATATTAACACAATACTGTTATCTGCTCTATATTCTACTTTAGTCAGTCATGTCAATAATTGCCTTTAGGGGAACTTTTTTCTGGTATAAGATGCAGCTCAGATCATGTTCTGCATTTCATTTTCATGTCTTTTTAGTCTCTTTCAGTCTAGAAAAGTGCCTAAGCCTCTGTTTATCTTTTAGGACATTGACATTTTAGAGGAACACAGGCCAGTTCTTTTACTCAATGCCCCTCAAGTTGGGTTTATCTGATGTTTCCTCATGATCAGATTTAGAGTATGCATGTTGGCTTCAGTACCTCAGAAGTGATACTGTGTCCTCCTCAGAACATCACAGATGGGAATGCATGATGTCTATCCACTAATTATTGGTGATGTTCAATCTGATCATGGTTACCCATTTTTGCTATTGTATAGTTACTATTTTTTCTTTTATAATTATAGAGTAATTTGAGTGGAAGTGCTTTGAGACTGTACATAAATATCTTATTCCTCAAGCTTCTCCCAACCCCAGATTTAGTACCCGTTGCTAGTTTATGTCTGAATTTATGACTTTTCAAAACTCTATTGTTCCTTCCATATTTATTAATTGGCATTCTACTATAATAAAGTGCTTCCTGCCCTTATTTATTCTGATGCTTAGAATATCCCCAGGGCCAACAGGAACCCCATTAAGCTATTTCTTTTGTCCTTTTGACATGCCCTTATAAATTTATGTAGCATGTTATTGTTTTTTGGCCTAATAGCTGTTCCAGGTCTGTTTTGTACTGTCCCTTCCTAGTGCTGGAATCAATTTCTCCAAGAAACTCTGGTTCTTTTGGTGGGACTGGTTTTAAGAACCGTGATCTGTGATCATTGCTGTGCTAGAATGTTATTGCTTCTTGACCTTTTCAGCAGATGGAGATGGGTAATATATTTACTTACACACTTATACATGTAGCTACAAAGATGGAGATGCATTTAAACATCATACATTTGTACTGATACCCCCCAATTCCAACACAATTTCCCACCCTAAATTATTCCTTAGTTTCTCCCATTTATTATTTATGTCACTTTTCTTTCATAGTGAGAAGTCTGGCTCAGAAAACTTATCAATACTTTTAAAATAGTTTCAGAATTGTACACCCATCGAATATGAAAAACAAACCACTAAGAAGAGTTCAAGATTTATTTACAGTTTTATATTTCTTTCTTTATTTTTTTGGGACAAAGTCTCGCTCTGTTACCAGGCTGGACTATAGTGGCACTATCTTGGCTCACTGCAACCTCCACCTCCCAGGTTGAAGTGATTCTCCTGCCTCAGCCTCTCAAATTGCTGGGACTACAGGTGTGCACTACCACACCCAGCTAATTTTTGTATTTTTAGTAGAGATGGGGTTTTAACATGTTGGCCAGGGTAGTCTTGATGTCTTGGCCTCGTGAATCTCCCGCCTCAGCCTCACCAAGTGCTGGGATTACAGGCGTGAGCCACTGCGCCCGACCCGTATTTCTTTACACTGAGAGTAAATAGTCAAAGTTCTATGTTCAGAAGTTGCTTGGATTAGTTCTATATTTTAAAAATTTGGCAGCTTATGTTATTCATTTTAAATACAGTTGGGTTCACTGGAATATAGTTGAGTTTACATTCAATTTTAGGCTTCTCCCTCCATCCTTATTGATCTAATTGAATTTTTGAATGTTTATAGAACATTAACATGATTCTGAAACTCCAAACTGTACAAAATAAAGAAGATATACTCAGAGAAGTACTCTAAACTTCTTTCATTTTATTATCTTTTAAGTTAGCAGTCTGCTTTTAAAGAACATTGAGAATTTAAAATCAAACACAGTGTTTGGCTAGATGCAATTGTGTGGTTTTTGCATAGGTAGGTGGGTAAAGGATATTAGTGTCTGTTCTCCAAATCATAGAAAATATGGAGAATGAAAATACTCTTTTTCTTCCTCTAGGAGCCTGAAAGGGTGAAGGTATTCAAAATGGTTAAGATAAAGATTGGGTATGACATTAATTTCATTGGAAAGAACTTCAGCAGGCCTGGCAGGATGGGGTGAGGGTTTGGAAAGGCTCTGGTGCTTTCAGGGCATGACACGAGGGGGTGCGTTGGCTCTGATGCTGCCTTCAGGCTCCCTTCTCTGCCACAGTGGGGCTGGGAAGTGAGGTTCAAGATCTCCAAACTCCCCTGGTTGTTCTGTGCCATTTCATAGGGTTTTGACCCAGACATGGACAGAAGTTGAAAGACGAGGACATTCTCAGGCCTCCGACCTTTTCCCTCTTTTATCTTCTTAACTTCTTGCCTTCTAGTCAACATTTTATTTTGTTATGGGTAGCAAAAATGGCTGAATTAAGTAACCTGTCCAAGGTCATCATTCAAACTCCAAGCAGTCCACTTATTTTCAAGATGCCATTTTAGAAAGGTTGTAGACAGCAACCACGTATGCTGTGTGCCTGTCTGCCTATAAAATAAGATTAAGTCCATATAATTTTCTAATACAAAACAAGCTGGCACAAAGTAGACAAAGCAGAAATATTATTAGTTACACATTATGAAATCAGAAAATTCAAATGAGAGCCATTTAAAGTAAATATGGAATTAACGAGATTAGACCAAGAGGAAAAAAGTTGAGCTGATAATTAACATCTGATCTCCCCAAAGCAATCACAAATAAATTCATTATCCCTATTTCTCGTGAAACCTCGGGGAACTCCACGTGTATAAGGAATTTGAGGTGCATTTACCTTAAATTGCACTTGTCTGCCTCTTGTTGCTTGTGTAGGCATGTTTGCATTGCTTACATTAATGCTTAGTAATTCAATGGCTCATGTGAATCCTCCTGCTTTAACTCTGGAGAAGATAGAATTAAATTGTGCCCTCATCAGTAAATACTAGAATAGGTTAAAAGGTGAACTTGTTTTTAAGAACATTGCCTATCTCATCAGGAGTGACTAGTTAAATATTATTCTGCCTAGGGCAGAATCAAACCCAGTTTGGGGAAATGGGGCAGCAAAAGGCCACAGTGGCCTTTTCAGCTTTATTTCTATTTGGTATATGCATGGTAGGAGATGCCAGATTCCTATTTAACCTCTTCTATTTACAAAATTGCTTATGCTAAAATTGATTCATGAGCACTTCCACTAAAGCTTTTGGTGAATTTTTTCCACCTGGGATTGTTGGCATTTGATTAGCAGGAGATGGTTAAATCCCACATATGAATAGTTAGCTAATATTTTTGCTTTTAGAGTTTCCATTTAAAATTTTTTTTCTCTCTTTTGCCTGCATTTTAGTACTTTTTTTCTCTATTTTCCGCTTTCTTATAATAATATATT
Source organism: Cebus imitator (assembly GCF_001604975.1). Classification (NCBI taxonomy): domain Eukaryota; kingdom Metazoa; phylum Chordata; class Mammalia; order Primates; family Cebidae; genus Cebus; species Cebus imitator. The sequence goes on from NW_016107458.1 coordinate 3,697,770, forward strand.
TTCTGGATATCTTCCTTTGAGTGAAAAACTACCTGAATTTTAAATTTAAATGATCATAGAAATTTTAGAAGCAGCAAATATTTTATTATATTCAGCTTCTTAATTATTGCATGTAATTTAACACACATAAGCAGATCTCTGGAAATTACTTACAAGGGTATTTTTAAGAAGAGAAATGCTGATCTTATATTTTTAGTATGGATTGTCATTATTTTAAATTTTCTTAAACAGTGGCTAAAACTTGTTATGAATTAATTATACACATCTATAATTGTAGCATTTAATTTTATATCTCCTCTTTTGGACTGTTCTCTGATTGTTTACCCTCTTTTCCCTACAAACTTAAGGGCAAACAAATTTCATGCATTCTTTTTAGTTTAGTCTTTATGGTACATAGCACTATTTATACCTTGTAATAGGTACTTAATAAACAGTCAGTAAATACTTTAACCATTCCTTATCTACATACAGTCTACTTTCTTTTTTATTTTACTTTTTATTTTGAAGTAATTTTACACTTAGAAAAGTTCTAAGATGCGTATATAGAATACCAGTATACCTTTCACCCAGATTCCCCAAATGTTAAGTATTTTACCACATTTGCTTTAATATTCTCTCTTAGTCTCTCTCTTCTTTCCACCTCCACCTGTCACCCCTTCCTTCCTCTCTCTTCTTTTCCTTATCTATCCGCATGTATATCTATGTAGATAAATATTTTTTCTTGAGCCACTTGAAAGTAAGTTGCAGACCTGACACTTTGTGTAGCTACTGAAAACAAGGACTTCTTTTGTATAGCCACAGGACTGGTCTCAAAATCAATACATTAATAATTAAACAATAGCTGATGTATAGATCTTATTAATATTTTGGCATTTGTCCCAGTAATGTCCTTCAGAGCAACAGAAAATCCCAGATGACATGTTAGACTTATCAAGTTGCTTTACTCTCCTTTGATCTAGAACAGCTCCTTAGTCTTCCTTTGTCTTTCATGACCTTGATACTTCTAAAGAATACAGGGCAGTTATTTTATAGAATAACTCTCAGTTTGGGTTTGTCCAATGTTTTCTTATAATTTGGTTTATATAATTTTGGCAGAAGTATCACAGATGTGTTATTCTTAGTACATGATATCAGGAGGCACATGATGTTAATTTGTCCTGTTACTGGTGATGTTAGCTTTGGTCACTTGGCTTAGGGGATCTGCTAGATTTCTTTACTCTAAAGTTACTATTTTTTTTTTCTTTGTAATTAACATATATCTTGTGGAAAGATACTTTGAGATTGTGTAAATATCATTTTCTTATCAAACTTTCACTCAGGGGTTTTAGCATCAACTGATGATTCATGGCATAGTAAATTATTAACTATGATTGCTAAATTAGATTCTGTTGCTTATTTTGAATATCTGCATCCTTTGTTTATATGTTTACATATATGTCCTTTGTTTAGCTTCAGAATTATCTCCTAATTGTCTTCATCATTATATCTCTTATTCCACTGTATAGTAAATAACATTTATTTATTTATTTCTCACAAATGACTTCATACTGAATACTTTCAATGATGGATCATCTGCTATCCTTTATTTGCAATAGCAGCTAAAAGTAGCACCAAGTGTATTAAATATCACTAGCAGAATAGCCCACTTTCACATCACTTTAGGAAAAAAATAATATCTAGAAATATAGTATTTTGTGTCAAAATTACCCTCCTTGAATGAGGCAGTCAAAGTAGGTTTTTATAGAGCATCTGTTTGCTGTCACTGTTTCTTTGAAGCATCTTGAAAACTCTTTTGACACTGTTACAACTAAGTATTAACTGCTGCAGCATAAACACAATTTCACTCAGTATTAACAGGACAATTTCACAAGCCCTAATCTTTCCAAGATGCTATATCAATGAAGAAGGACCTTCAGCTAGGGAAAAAAGCCTAATTCTAATGCATCAACATAGAGATAGTTTTGCTGTTTTATTATATGATGATAAAGTAGAATCTACTAGATAAAAATAAATAACATGTACATAGATATTTATATCAAGACTGGATAGTGTACTTTTATTTTAAGAAACACCCAAGGAATACTTTTAGTCTCCAGTCTAAAAAGATATTTCACCTGGAATATTTATTTTATTTTATTTCTACTGTGTATGTTGCAATTTAGTTCTGTGTAACACATGGTTGCTGAGTAGCCTGCCTGGACCTGTATAGTAATTAAGTAATACGAAGAGTGAGAGTGTGTGTGTGTGTGTGTGTGTGTGTGTGTGTGTGTGTGTGTTGCAAAAATATTGGAAGAAGTATTTTCTTTATTTTTTGTAGAGATAGGGTGTCATAAATATTGCCCAGGCTGGTCTTGAACTCCTGGCTTCAAGCAGTCCTCTTGCCATAGCCTCTCAAAGTGCTGGGATTACAGGCATGCTCCACCATGCCTGGCTAATTTTTGTATTTTTTTGTAGAGACGAAGTTTTTGCCATGTTGCCCAGGCTGGTCTCAAACTGCTGAGCTCAAGCAATCCACCTGCCTCTGCCTCCCAAAGTGCTGGGAGTACAGGCATGAGTCACCATGCCAGCCAGAAGAAGTAGTTTTAATTTAATTTTAAATTTCACTTGCAAACCTCTGCATGAGATCACATTCAGAGCAATGATTCTTAGGCTTTGTAGAGAGTGTGGAATTGTTGTCTAGGTAAGTTTTTTACATTGGTTCAGATGTGGGCCTCTTGAAAGGGAACATTGTAGATGAGATCATATGCCAAGGCTACCTCCTCGTTGGTGATATCCTGTTTCAGTTCTCATTATAGTTCTAAACAGATCAGAAAAACAATTTTTTTCTGATGATTCATTGGCCTTTGAGAACAATGAAAACATGTTGTTTCAGCCTTAGCTGATCTTAGAGATGCCATTCCTTTATGTGCTTACTTTTTAATTAAAAAGATTCAGCAACTGTCAAAGAATCAAACTGATTTTGCGGTGTTTTGGCATCTTATTGCTAGAACTACTGTTAGATATAGTATCTCAAGGATGACATGCAAAGAGCATTCCTCGTTGTTCCCTTTACTACTTTTCTTCCCAATATGAGAAGAGGAATTCTGAATTGGCTCTTTTGTAAAGTTTTCAGGGTGGCAGGCAACACAGTGACAAGAACATTTGTAAATAGTTTATTTACATTAAATTGATTATGTTTCATCATTGTATAGCCAATTTGCATAAATCTCTCTCTCTGTGGAATGTCCATGAAATGTATTTGGTTGGTAATAAGCTACATGGCAGAGATGCAGAGTCAAGAGGCCCAGATTGTAGCCCAAGATCTCTTATTCTCTTTCTGTGTAATCTTGGGGAGGCTGTATCTCCTCTGAGTTGGTTTTCTCATTTGTGAAAAAGACAGACTACAACATCTCTAAAGCTTTACATCTTAAAATTCTGAAACTTCTGTTTAATAGTTAAATGCATATAAATACTTGTATGTAATCAGTTCTACTCAAAGTTTTTTTTTAACTTTTTAATTTTTGGGAAAATGAATGGGATTTTGGCTTCTATATAAATAATTCACACAAAACATTCTAAATCCAAGTCTATGATTTATAGTTTCTAATAGAAATATTTCTCATGTTCATATGTTCATAATGCCAACACATGTGGATTATGATGACTTTGCATAGGATTTTATCTATGTGGGTTTCAGCTTTCAGTTGAAAACCGGGCAGTTAAGAACCACACTATCCAAGAAGCTGGGATATGACTTATTTTGATTAATCAAAATACAATGTACAGATAAGCTTGTTGAGATACTGGAATCTGACAGGACATTTAAAATAAACTGGCAAAGATTTATATGAGCCAGTCTGGCTGCAGTGTGCACCTGGTTGGTTGTCTCAAAGCTTTGATGAATTAGTAGTGATGTCAGAAGACCTCACTATAATTCTAGGCTGGAATATTGCCATAGGGATGTGGCGGAGGACATCTGGTTTCACTTCAATTTAACCATCAGAGCCAACAATTTGAGTGCTAAGGGGATAGGCCCTGGAGAAACATTTTAATACCATGCACCTGATCTATGATGGATGCTTATTTTTGAGAATAGATGGGGATGTTTAAATACATTTTTAAAAACGATAGTACAAAAGTAATACATGCTTACTGTAAAACTAACACATTTAAAACTACTGAAGTATATACATTTAAAAAATCCTTACCCCCATCCACCCAAACTCTCACTCTGCTACGGCAGCCAGTATAAGCAAAATTTTAAAGTACTTTATTGAGGTATTATTTACATTCAAAAAGCTGTGTGTATTTAAAATATACAAGTTGATAAGTTCAGAGATAAGTAGAGGCCTGTGAAACCATCACCACAATGTACGCCATAAACACACCCATCACCTCCAAAAGTTTTCTTCTGCCCTGTTTATGATGATGATTAGAACATTTCGCATAAATCTTTTAGTGAATTTTCAAGCATGTGACACAGTATTGTTAACTCTAGGTACAATGCTGTCCAGTAGATCTGTAGGACTTACTAATCTTGCATAACTGAAAATTAAACTTTGTACCCTTAGACCAATTCCTACCTGTTTTCCCCTCCCCTTGGACTCTGGAAAGACACTAAAAATTTTATATAGATCTTTGTGGGCCTTTTTCTAAGTGTCCCACTATTTTTGATATACTAAGATTTAGTGTTAATGGTTACATTATGCTATTGTAATTTAGAATTTCATACTTGACTGAATGTAGATAATTTTGCATTCTATGGAATGATATGTTGAAGCCCTTTAATATTTTTTCAAGAAAATCGATAGTCTATGAATATACTCAAATATTTGTGCTTAGCTTCTTGCCATGGGCCAGTCTTGGGCAGTTTTCTAACTTAAATAGGGATCTTGGCTTAACCTAACTGATGTAGAGCTTGTTCAGTGTTGGGTAAGGAAATGGTGAACTATAAATAGTGTAAGGATATAATTTATCATCCAAACTGGGACACTTTGAGAGTCCTTAATAATTACACTGGGACGACAGGTGTAAGCTGGGACTGTTGGACATTTGGTCACTTTAAAAGTTGATACCAGCACACTTGGGACCACTAGCTTTCCTGTTCTGTTCCATGGTTCTTCATTCTTGTTGGATGACATGGCTGTGAACTCTACTCCATCTGGTCATTGACCTTAAGTGAACTGATGGTGGATCATCTTCTTGCCCTTTGGTTTCTCTAATAGAGAAACTGCAGTATTTCTTAGGGAGACTTGTTAGCACCCAACATCAGACTAAGTTTCTTAATTCCATAATCATCTAGGACCTGTCTTTTCCACTTCTCACTTCCCAGTCTCTTCTCAGTTGCTTCCAGCTGGGCTTCAGTCCACAAAATTTGCTCTTGTTAATGCCATTTATGACCTCCATGTTCACAAATCTGGGGGTAGTCACATCTCTGTTCTTAGTTGATACAGTTGATCATTCCTTCCTTCTTAGAACATGTTCTTCCCCTTATTTCTGTGGCCACACACTCTTCTGGCTTCTCCCTGCTTTCCAGTGCTGCCTTCTTACTATCCTTTGCTGAATGTTTCTCTGCTTGTCCTGTGTGTTGAATTTCCCCAGGGCCCTCTCCTGCCCACGGTCTCATTTTTGTGGATGTAATGATCATCTTCATGTTGGTGAATGGTTGTGCCATATACTGAAATGGAAACACAGAGAGGAGCAGGGTTTTGTATTTTTTTTGAGACAGAGTCTTACTCTGTCTCCCAGGCTGGAGTGCAATGGCACAATCTCGGTTCACTGCAACCTCTGCTTCGTGGGCTTAAGCAATTCTCCTGCCTCAGCCTCCCAAGTAGCTGGGATTACAGGCACGCGCCACCATGCCCAGCTAATTTTTTGTATTTTTTTAGTAGAGACGGGGTTTCACCATGTTGACCAGGATCATCTTGATCTCTTGACCTCGTGATCCACCCGCCTCGGCCTCCCAAAGTGCTGGGATTACAGGCGTGAGCCACCGTGCCCGGCCGCCCAGATAATTTTTGTGTTTTAGTAGAGGTGGGGTTTCACCGTGTTGCCCAGGCTGGTCTTGAACTCCTGATCTCAGGTGATCCACCCACTTTGGCCTCCCAAAGTGCTAGGATTACAGGTGTGAGCCACCTTGCCCAGCCGAGGAGCAGGTTTAATATGGTGTGGAGAAGTGTAAGGTCAAAGGCTCTGTTTTGACCATAATGGTTTAAGACGCCTGTTACAGATTTGGATGAAGATGTCTGAGCAGTTAATGTACTGAGCAGTTAATCTTAATGGTATGCTACACATTTTTGCAGTTATAATTACTGTTTAGGCTCTCTACCTTCTCACGAGATCATCCCTAAAGCCTATAACCTGGATTGGCTAGATGAAGTGTCCCTTGGTATTCTGTTCCAATTCTTTCTTTCTCATCATGTGAGTCATCCTGTGAGTCACCACGTGTCCCTTAACACCACAGGCAACCATTCCTTACTCATGCAAGAGTGGATACATTATCATAGATATCTTACACCGTGTCAGCAGTTATTCAAAAGCCAATCTTTAAATTATGCAGCTTTTCTGCCTCAACTGGTCTTCATCAGCTGTTTATCACTGCATTTCTATTGCTAATTGCATAAATGGAGACAGATGCAGGAAACTCTGGATGTGGGATGTCTTCTATGAAAATGAATTCAGCTAATGCCATTTTCAGAATGTCTGCTACAAAATTCCTTCTATAAAATGGTAGCTGTCACATATGTGTGTGTATGTCTATGTATATACATATGTAATATATGTGTGGACACACGCAGGCACATACATAGTTGGGGTTGCAGCTGTTCCTCACAGTTGTCTGATAATCTGTTAACTGAGGTAATGTTGATACAGTTTCTTTGAGGCATAAAATGATTATACACTGGGCAGCAAAACTGCAGCCTGTTTTTCTACTCTGATAGTTTCATTTGTGTTTCCTCTTCAAGAAGAAGGTTAGAATTAAATTGACTAGGCAAGCAAAACTGGAAATTGAATTAATTTCAGATTTGAAACAAAAAATGGGATCTCTCCTACTCAGTGTTAACCAGGACCCTGTGGGCTATACAAACTAAACTGACAGTCTCTCATTAAAATGATATTTTCTCCAGTGAAATCTACTGGCACTAAATAGTCTCTGAAATGCTTTATGCTGCAGGATCACAGCTGCCTTCAGGATTATGGAACTGAGAGCAGTTTTCATGAATCCTGTGGAAGCCACAGCATTTATTAAATTGTTGCATTTTTACCAAACATGTATGGAATTCCTGCTTTGTGCCAGACACTGAGCTAGGCAATTAGGATAAGGAAGGTAGCTCATGACTCTTTTGATGAAAGAGCTTCCAATCTAATAGGAGAAAGTGTTACATATAAAACCAAGCTTGTAGGATGGGCGTGGTGGCTAATGCCTGTAATCCCAGCACTTTGGGAGGCCAAGGCGGGCAGATGATGAGGTCAAGAGATGTCAACCATCCTGGCTAACAAGGTGAAGCACTGTCTCTACTAAAAATACAAATAAATTAGCCAGGTGTTGTGGCACATGACTGCAGTCCCAGCTACTCAGGAAAGTGAGGCAGGAGAATTGGTTGAATTCAGGAGGCAGAGGTTGCAGTGAGCCAAGATC
>NW_016107458.1:3705481-3790217 GCF_001604975.1 Cebus imitator
ACTTGGTTAGTGACATGAGAGAAGTGCTATGAAAATATGAACAGATAGGTAACTAATTCTATGTAGATGATTTGGACAACAAGGAAATTGGTGATGAGAGTTGTGGACTTTGATGGATTTCACCAGGAAGAAAATAGTCCTCTGGAACTGTGAAAATTATAGAACATTTCATGTAAAGTTAAATACGATGGAATTAATTCACTCCATTTTTACTATATGGTTTACCTTTAAGGAGATTTGATAATTTCATTCCAAGATAAAATTTCCCCTAACTGAAGCTAACTTTTTGTTTGTAAGAATGGCAAAAATTTATTGAATACCTACCATGTGTTGTGTGCCTATGTACATTCCCTCATGCTACACATAACAACAGCTCTGCAGTGTAGGTAACATTGTCAACATTAGATGGAAGAGGCCAAGAGACTTGCACATGATTGCACAGCCGGTGAGTGGCAGAGCTGGGCTTCATACCCAGTTCTGTTCCTCTGCAGAGACCATGTGTTTCTCCCACAGAACACTATCTTTCTCACACAGGACTGTTCCCGCTGTGACTGCTGGTCGATGAAGGTGATGACATTGTCAGAATCCATTTGTACAATTCTGGATTAATTTAACCAGATGCTACATTTGGGCAAGTCTTGGAACCAATACTTCTCAGTATTCTGTTGCCTTGATTATCTGAGAGCTTAGGTATTGGTTAGGCCCAGGGTAGGACAGCACCGACCTGTCCTTCTGTCCTCATGTCAGAAAGTAACTGGATCTTGGAAGATGAGTCCCAGATGCTAAATAGAGTGATAAGCCTCTTTGTGGGCCCAGATGAGCTGCCTCAGGAGTGCCAGCCTGTGGGCAGCTGGGTGAGCCAACTGTCCGGCTAGAGGCTGTGGCTCTCCCCTAAGGTACTAATGGTGAAGGCCCCTGGCTACCTGAGTAGAGATATTTTCTCTTGGAAGGAACCACAGCTACAGTAGGTGACCTAAGTCCTTAGGATTAGAAGGCTCCACTGAGCAGTGAGGCTGAGCATGTACCCCAAAGCTGAGAGGACAAGACACTAGAAACAAGTTTCAGGACTGCGTTCCCTGAGCGCTTCTGTGTGCCCACCTCTCTCCTGTCAGTGTTCCGAGCCAGGCTGTCAAATTGCTTATCTCAGATACATAACTGAGCCCAGTCTCCTCATCCTGGGCCAGTGGCAGATCATGCCTGGAAGGTTGAGCTTTCTTCCCTGCTTCATCATTCAAGATAGGAAGAGACATTATTCATCTTTGAAGAGGAATTTCAAGCCTAAAGGAGATGTACGAAGTATCAGTTGCCAACATCTGTATCTCTAGGCAAAACATCACCAGGCAATTATTTCCAATTTACATTGTCTAAGCTCTCAGATGTCCATGGAAGGAGCCATATTTCTGTCTCTCTTCTTTCATCTCCTACTATATTTACAACTGGGAACTTCTTTTTGCAGCTAAGTTTAATTTTGTATACTTTATTTGAACATCCATATCTGTTTCTTCTGTGCTCAGGAATTATGAAATTTGCACTTCTCCTAAGGAAAATTATTATGGAATTTTCTCCCACAGGCATCTCAGTGTGGCATAAGAGCACAAGCTTTGGACTCAGATCTAGATTCAAATCTGGTCCTGCTGTGTACCATCAATTTGATTTGATGACTGGCACAAAGCCTTCTTTTCTCTTGTTCTTTTGCTATCCTCAAGAAGTGGCTGCTCCCACTCCAGCCTTCATGTCTGCATTCCAGCCAGCAGGAGGAGAAAACAGGGCCACTTCTCTACTAAGAACACTTTCTGGGGGTTGCACACATGACTTCCGTTTTTATCCCAGTGGCCAGAGCATGGTTGCATGGCCACACCCAGCAGACTCCAAGGGAAGCTAGGAAATGTCTTTATTCTTGGCATTTATTTCTGAAAAGGAAGAGGAGTGATTATCATAGAATGAGTTTCCCAGGAAGCAGCTCTGAGACAAAGTTCAGTTTGCAAGATGTTTATTGGATCAGTAGTGATGGAAGGAAGGGCAGAGAGAGAAGTCAGGATGCTATGCAGGCCCCACAGAATGGCCAGGCCTTTATGTTCCCACGTTGATCAGTCATTAGGTACAGGCCATGATGAGAAGAAGGGTGACTGTGGGTGAGGGAGCTCTTGGCAGTTGAGATGATCTCGGAAGAGCCTGACAGCCAAAGGCCTTCTGGCCAACAGTACTACCAGCAACATATCCTTCATGGAAGGGGGTTCTGGGTGGGGCATCTTAGCCTACCTCACAGGGAGAATGGAAGAGATAGCATCTCAGCTATACTACATCATAAGGTGATTGTGAGGATCAAATAAAAGAAAACATAGAGGTCCTTTTGTGAGAGGACCTGGCTCATGGTAAGCACCCAGTCTATTTTAGCTGTGGTATTAGCATTTCCTAAAGTTATGTTTACAAGATGTTTTTCTCCCAGAGGATCTTGTGGGAATGAAAGAGTTGACAGCCCTAGTCTAATCAAATTTAGGAAATAGTATATTGCAAAATCTTTATCTTCTACTCTGTGTGGATTCATCTTTAGTCAATCCTTCTCCTAATGATTTGCATTAGAAAAGGTAGTATTGATACTGCTTTTGCCTTTGGTTTTCATCCAAGTGGAAACATGAAAAGTACTTACAATATGTAAAATTCTGTATGGTTAACATTCATTACTTTTGTTAACAAATGTGTCACAAATGTAGTATTTTCAGAAATTTCCTGAAAATATGATCAAAAACTGAAAAAACAAACACTTAATGAGCACACATGCAGCAGGGGGGAGTGTCCTACTTGATGTGAGCCAGCATTTCTCGCCTGTGCCTCTACAGTAGTCTACCTGGTGTGCCAGTTCTCGCTTTTGCTCCAGCTATAGTCTGTTCAATACAGTAGTCAAAAAAAGCCTTTAAAATTTTAAAATCAATTTTACCAAGTTCTTTTACTCTCAGTCCTCCAATAGCTGCCCAGTGTATTGACAGTGAAATGCGGAGTCCTTGCCATTCCTCGCCAGGCCCTGCAGGCACTGGCCCCTAGCCACCTCTCTGACCTCATTTCTGTCCCAGCCATTTTGCTCCAGCCACGCTGGCTTCTTTGCTCTTTCTCAGACAAACCAAGCAAGTATCTGACTCAGGACTTTTGCACACGTTTTTTTTTTCCTATGTCTGAAATGTTCCTCCCTTTGATTTGGCCTTGGCTTACTCCCTCACTTTGTTCAGATTTCTGTGCTCCTCCTAACCTTGTCAGAGGACTTTCCTGACCTTTCTATATAAAATTGCACCTCTGGTCACTCTTTATCTCTCTGACCCTATTTTATTTTATTCATAGCACTTATTACAACCTAAAACTGTGTACGTAATGTTTATTGTTCATTATCTGACTAGACTATAGGATCTAAGAGAGCAGGGACTTTGTTTTTGCATATTGCTATATCCCTAGGGGAGTGCCTGGCTTCAAGCAAGCACTCAGCAAATTTTTGCAAGTGGAGGAGTGAGTGTGCTGGATTCTGGAAGTACAGTGATAACTACGACATGTACCCTGTGCTTGTGGAATAGGAATATATAGGCTACAACTAAAACCCATTCTAACAGAAGGTGGAATAAAAATTACAGAATTTTCTCCTTAAGTATATTATTGTTGTAAATACTCAAAGAGTTTCTAATATTGAGCTATCCTTGCATTCTTGTGACAACCTTACTTGGTCATGATATACAATTATTTTATAATAATATACTACTATTTTTATTTTATTATTATTTTTTGAGATGGAGTCTCACTCTTTTGCCAGGCTGGAGTGCAGTGGCGTGATCTTGGCTCACTGCAACCTCCACTTCCTGGGTTCAAGCGATTCTCCTGCCTCAGCCTCCTGAGTAGCTGGGACTACAGGAGTGAGCCACCACACCCAGCTAATTTTTGTATTTTTAGTAGAGACAGGTTTTACCATGTTGTCCAGGATGGTCTCGATCTCTTGACTTCATGATCCCCCTGCCTCGGCCTCCCAAAGTGTTGGGATTACAGGCGTGTGCCACTGTGCTTGGCCCAGTAATATACTATTCTTAAGATTCTGTTTGCCATTATGTATTCTATTTGATATTGGGAAGTAAGAATGGTTTTTCTGTAGCTTCATACTGTCTTTTTCTAGTTTTGATAACCATAAGTGTTATCATGGTTATACCAGCCTCACAGGGGTCCAACCTGCCTTATTTTGTTGTTGTTGTTCTGTTTTGTTTAGCTTTAGGCTTTTAGCAGCCCAAAGCCATGTTTTTTAGTTTGTGTCTCTAGTGATAAGTGGAAAAGAAGGAGGAGACAGGGGCTTTATTGGGCTAACCAAAAACAGTGACTAAGAACCCATGACTGTATTCTCTCCCTTGGAAAGAATTGCCTTATTTAAAGGCAATTTAAATAACATATGGAATCTCTGTTAATCTAGGTTTTATAGAACTTGCCTGTAAAACTGCCTGGGCTTGGCACCTTCACGTTCGATAGAAGTTTGTCTTTATAAGTTTTATGATTTTTGCCCTAAGTTATTAGTTTCCTTTTTTTGAGTCAATTTTTATACTTTTATTTTCTGGAAAAGCTTTTATTTTATCTATATTTTTAAATTTAGGTAGTAGGTTCATAAAATCTTACATCTATGTTTTTTAATATTGCTTATTGGTGTTTTCTTTCATTGGTTTTAATCAAGCTTGGCAAAATTCTATCTACTGTATTGTTTCATTTATAATCCCTTTGATGTGGGGTTAATTAGAAGCCCAAACTCCAGCATTATGCAATACACGCAGGAAACAAACCTGCACATATATTCCCAGACCGCTTCCTCCCTTCTTGTGCCACCTCACCCCCCTTCTATTTCTAACTCAACATTGGATATTTTGCAATATATATTTAGTTTGAAGGCTAATATTGATAATACCTTGTTTTATATGAACACTTATATACTGGGACCGTGGTGAGGGACTCACTTCATTGGGATAGTTTATGCCTTAATGCATCTATATGATTTATATCACATTTTGTCTAAGTATTTATCCTAATAAACTTAGCAGATTCCTTGGTTCAAAAAAATACCTTTGATTTTGTTAATTGAGTCTACTTTGTTATTATTTTATTCCATTTCATTAGAGTCTCTTTTTATTCTACCACAATTGCCAAATAAGGACAGCTTTATTGCTGGCTACAGCTTTGCTGTCCACATCCCCCTGTGAGGCCTGGAGTCCCCACATACTCTAACCTACCAATATTTGACCTCAGTACTCACAGAAGGAAGTCTACTAGGCCTGAAAATGCATACTTCCTTTGGTGCAAATCTTAAGGTTTTAGCATGGAGCCAAATGTGTTATCACTGCCAGCAAATTATTTGGGGTAGGGGTGGAGGAGTTGTGATGGTGGAGTGATGGAGAGGAGCCTATAAATAGTCCAGCTGCTCTGCAGGATATCATTTAGTTGAGCCTCCTGATGGCTTCTTGACTCTGAGCTTGGGCTTTTATGCTTATTTTTTATTGCAGGTTTTTTGCTTTGGGTTCCATGTAAATCTGAGTCCTTTGCTTTCTGTCTTCCACATAGACCTCAACACTTTTGCTCCACTATTAGCACTATTTCTCAGTATTTAATTGTTAACAAAACAAAATGCTAGTATGGTCTTGCTTATGGAAAGGGGAAATATAATTAGTATCTTGGTGTGTCCTTATGGGCCTCATTTAACTTATGTATTTTGTTATTGGCCATGTGGGAGAGTCATGGGCACTGGAACCTTTTTCTCACCCCAGAGTGACCATCTGCCCTCAGCTTAGTGATTTTAGGAGCAGGAAGAGCCCTTTCCATGACTGGATACATGGACTATTATATTAATGAGTGTCTGCTTGAAAGTACCCATGTTTTCTTTGGTAAAGAATCTATCTTAAAATCCAAGATGTGGATTATTTGAGAATATGATTTATTTATAGCAAATTTCTTCTGCCATCAAAATAGACTTCTGAAATGAATTTAATAAAATTATTGGGGAATATTTACATATGAACAAATGCCACTGGTTCTTTTTTAAAATCTAAGCTTGTAGAGAAACAAAAGATAAAGAAAAAATATTGAGCTCTATAAAAGATAATCTAGCATTTATCACCTAAACTTTCAAAAAGTGAAAATAATGCCTTGACTCTGTTTTCTCTTCAACTGTTTGGGGTCACTTAGACATGTCAGGGTAAGAGGTTTTTTCCCACTTATATGTATCGTGAATCTCTAAATGTGTAGCTTATTTGGAATTATGTCAGAATGCGCAAATCCAGAATTAATTCTCAAAAGAAAGTGAGATAAAATCAGTTTAAGATGGCAAGTGAAGGATTTGTGTAAGATTCTATTAAAGCTTATTAAGTGTCAAAATTTATTACTAAAGAAGGCCCTGAAGTTTGTGCTAACTATAGAAGGAGAAGGAAGATGAGAGAAAGGGAAGAGGGGAGAGAAAAATGTTTTCTTTCTGGGATGAGGAGAAAGTTCTACTCCCCTCCCATTCTGGGGCTGAACTGTAATTCTGACCCACAGAAGTCCGCTACCTTTCCAAGTGATGGTTACCATCATGGCCATTTTATCCCTCTATGTGAGATGCTGACACTATGCACTGAGTTTGGTTCCACATATTTCTTTTTATTGTGGAAGATAAAAAACTAAAATAAATTAGAAGTGCATTGTTAGAGTAAAATTAATATACATATCAAATATATAAAAGGTCTTTCTTTACATGCTTTATAATTATGATAGTAAGAACGAACTAATACTTTATACTTTCACCTGAGAAATGACAGAGCTTCAGAATTTGATTTAACTGTACAGTGTTAATGAAATCTGAGATGGTATTTTGAATGAAAGAACCAACAGGAAGAAAAAGCCATTTTGGTGACAGTCTCATGAACTTGTCAGAGTAGAACTAGGGAAGATAATCCAAAAGTTTTGACATCTCAGTTTCTTTCAAACCTGTCTGACATGGCACTAGCTTAGGAAGCAGGGGCCGAGTACAGTGGCTTACGCCTGTAATCCCAACACTTTGGAAGGCTGAGGTGGGTGGATCACCTGAGGTCAGGAGTTCGAGACCAACCAGTCTGACCAACATGGTGAAACCCCGTTTCTACTAAAAATACAAAAAAAAATTAGCTGGGCCTGGTGATGAGCACCTGTAATCCCACCTACTCAGGAGGCTGAGGCAGGAGAATATCTTGATCTGGAGAGGTGGAGGTTGCAGTGAGCTGAGATACTGCCATTACACTCAGGTGACAAAAGCAAGGCTCTATCTCAAAAAAAAAAAAAAAAAAAGAATATAGTAGGAAGGAGGGCCTGGCATGGTGGCTCACATCTGTAATCCCAGGACTTGGGAGGCTGAGGCAGGTCAATCACTTGAGCTCAGAAGTTCAAGGGAGCCTGGGCAACATGGCGAAACACCATCTTTACCAAAAATACAAATGTTAGTGGGGTATGGTGGTATGTGCCTGTAGTCACAGCTACTTGGGTGGCTGAGGTGGAAAGATGGCTTGAGCCCAGGAGGTGAAGTTTGCAGTGAGCCAAGATCCTACCACGACACTCACTCCAGCCTGGGTGACAGAGCCCAACCCAGTCTCAAAAAAAAAAAAAAAAAAAAAAAAAAAAAAATATATATATATATATATATATATATATATATATATGAAGGAAGGCAGGAGGGGAGAGAGGTAGGAAATTTCTTTAGAAAAGTTTAAAAAGTGGAATAAGATGGTTGTAAAACCATCGAATAATACAGAAATGTGCAATAACACAGAATTAGGAGGTGAGACTCCCTACTCACACCCCCAGCTCTGCTTTCCAAAGGTCCCTACTATTCACAATTGATTGTATATGCTTCAGGCATTTATCTGTGTAGAAGCTAACACATGCACTTAGCCAGCTGAGAGACATTTATTGATAATATTTTAAAGTTTTTTACCATTACAAGTAATAACATAATGAAATGCTTTTTTACCCATTAGTGTAATGTCTATTGACATGTAATTAGAAATGAATAATTAGTTAAATATGATAAAAATGACTTTCAGTCTTTAAGGCTAAACAATTTACTAGACTAGATTGTTCAAAAATCAGAGTGATGTAATATCCCTTAGCTTTTAGAAAGCCTTGGCAAAAATGAAGTTTGTAGCTTTAGACTTGCATAGATAGATAGTTGACTGTCCGGGACAATATTTGACCTGATGCGGAGATCTTCTTTGCACATGCTTGCTTTATAGAGAAGACTGTACTGGAGTGAGTGTTTAATAAGGCTCTTAGTTCTTCCTATATTCTCTATTCATTTTCCCCAGCAATTAAGGGAACTGTGTCTATAATATTGGCAATCTGGAGGAGAATTCAAGGTTGAAAAAGAAATACACAATTAAATATTATGTTAATTGTTTAAGATAATAATTTTAATTATTTGGGGAAATACCTCAAATATGTAACACAGTTTTTAATGGAATATTTGCAGTCTGGCTGTAAATATGGAATGATGACTGAATAAAATATTTTCATAGGAACATAGTAAAAGGGTAATGCTTAAGAATAAACTACATTATGGCTTATGAGTCACAAGAATAATGATTTGAATTCTGTGAATGTGGAATTGCTGCGTGAGTTGATGGTTCATTCTTGTCTCTAAGCACTTGACATGCTACTTATTATGAAGGTTCAAATCCCATGCTTATTTATAATTCTTTGGTCAGTAAGACAGGAATTATTAGCTCTGGCATCCTTTGTATGTAAAAATGTGAAAGGTAGCATTAGTATATGGTTTTCTGTACATTGAGGATATACTAGTGAATAATAAAAATAACAGTTTACCTTTATTAAGTGCTTACTACATGGCTGCATTGCTCTGAGCACTTAAACATGGAATGAGCCCGATGGCCCAACTATCTATCTATCTATCTATCTATCTATCTATCTATCTATCTATCTATATCTATTGTTATCCCCATTTTACATGCGAGGCATAGAAATGGTCAGTATCAGAGACACACAGCTAGTGAGTGGTAGGCTGGAGTAAGTGTTGAGAGACTTTTCTGGCAGTGATGATAGATTTGCAGGGAGCCAGCCATCCATTCACATTCTTGTCCAGACCCTTCTGTTGCCAGTAAATGGCATGGGATTTTGAAAAAAGTGATTCATGTAAGAAGATATAGCTGATGTCTGTGGAATGGGAAATAGGGTCATTCTCAGATAATTGGTCCATGTAGGAATTAAAATGTTACCAGCATACTTAAACTAAATTATGACACTTGCCCAAATTATGGCAGTCACCCTCTAGTTCGTCTGACTGGAAATTTTGAAATTTAATTGTATTTAGATAGTACTGACAAATTATTGAAGTTAGAGAATGGGCTGAATATGTTTTAAAGCTCATATCTAATATTAAAAACCATACAAGTGTTACAGTGAAATACAGCATGAATTTGCAAACATATATGTATATATATGTGTATATATAAATATATATGTGTATATATACATATATACACACACATACATATATATGTATTTATGTATGTGTGTGTGTGTGTGTGTGTGTGTGTGTGTGTGTGTGTGTATTCTTTTTTGAGACAGGGTCTCAGGCTGGAGTGCAGAGGTGTGATACCCCTCATGTAGCCTTGACCTGTCTGGGCCCCAGGGATCCTCCCACTTCATCCTCTTGAGTAGCTAGGACCACAGGTACATGCCACCATGCCCAGCTAATTTTTGTGTTTTTTGTAGAGATGGGATTTCGCAATGTTAGCCAGGCTGATCTTGAACTCCTGGGCTCAAGTGATCCGTCCACCTTGGCCTTCCAAAGTGTTGGGATTATGGGCGTGAGCCACCACTCCTGGACTACAAATATATCTTTTAAATTTCAAAAAATTGTTAATATTGAGTTACCTTTTCTACTTTTAATTACAGTGCATGTAACAAAAGGTTTCTATATTGTACGCCTCATAAGGTTATAAAACATTGAAAACAAGCCTACGTTCTTACCAAGTTTTATTTTGAATTTCCCTATCAGTTGAAAAGTATCTTTTCTTCACTTACGTTAAATTTTATTTCACTATTAATCTTATTTGTTGATTAGTTCTTTTCCTTGATATTTCCCTAAGAGTAAACAAAACCTTTAAAAAATATTTATAAAGTGTCATTTTACGTTTTATGAACTTTTATTTTGGGTTTTTAAAGTCAAATTTGCATATTGGGAAGCATGATAAAAATGAGATTTTAGAGTAATTGACATATTTTGAAATATTAGAGAGATTTCCTAGGGAAATTGAAAAAGACATGATTTTCCTAAATTGGGGTTATTTTATTTTCCTTGATCAAATTCAAGGCCTTGCTTTTAAATTTCTTAGATCTTGTTCTTCTTTCTTCTGGAAGCCAACTAAGACATAAACACTGATTGTCTGTTAATTACTTTGTTCTTGTTCGGCTTCTCATTTCTTTGTAACAAGCATCATGAATATGTCCAATCAAATCATAAAGGGTTGTAAATATCTCTACTAGATCTACTTTTTTTTTTGGCTAAATTCTTTCTTCTTGTCCTCTAAGACACTTTCATATTCCTACCCTCATTCATTGTTCATCCCCACCCATCTCCATTTTGGTACCCTCTTACTCCTTTACTAAAGGCCATAACCTCCGCTAGTGAGAATGCTGGGCTCAACCTGTGTCAACACTTGCCTACTGTGTAACCTATGGTGAACCCCAGGTGTCTCATTCATAAAGAGAAGAAGAGGTTAGCACCTAATTTAGGGCTGTGGGGAGGATTAAGTAATCTGTGTAAAGGGTTTAGCTTCCTTCTAGTACATAGCAAGAGGCCAGTAATTCATAGCTGTTTTTATTGCTGTCAATGCCCAATTAGCTCTGTCCTTGCAGATTTTTCTACATGGTAGGGAAGTTAATATATGTATGTATGCATGCATATATTATGTCTATCAGTAAATAATAACTAATAAAAGTTATGTCATACTGTATTATATCCTACACAGAAAATGCTTTATTACAGTGCCTGGGAAATGTCATTTACTGACCTCATGTCTTGTCTCATAAATTATTCATATTCTATGGCAATTGATATATACGCATATTTCTTTTTTATTGTTCTGGATATAACTGTGTAATGAAACACTGTGTGATATTGCAAGTAAAAATCTAGCTTAAGTCTAGATTTTTAATTTATGCTTTTAAATTTTCCCTTTAGTTAGCATTTTAAATAACACTCAGGATATCACAAATTGTTTTCTGTAATACCATTAGGTCAGTGTGTACACAGCCTTTAAAAGCTCTTTTCATATCTAGAGCAAAGCTATATTTGATTTTAGGAGCTTATCTAAGGAGTTGAAATACAGACATATACCTTTCTCAATCTTATTTTTAAAATTTAGCCAAATGTGGATATCTGGTGTTGCACAGAGAGAAATGTCCATATAATTAGCTGTAGTTTATGCTGAACTGGGGCTAGATTGAACCAACTGTGATGATTATATTCACTGAAAATTTTTTGAGGCTTGATTTTTTAAAAAAAGATTTTGAGAAGACAAGATTTTTAAAAATGAGATTAAAATAATTCTTACTTTCACCACCCTAAAAATTGACTACAGTATTTTCTTTTTGTATAATACTATAAATGTGTATCATTGATATACTTGTAATGGGACTGTACATGCTATTTTTTATTTTATTTTCTCTCATGTTAATATAAGTAAATCTACATTGCAAGAATTATTTTAAATATCTGCACACGTGTATTATTATGTTCACATTCCATAATTTATTGAACTGTTACAATTTTTTTGAGATAGGGTCTTGCTGTATTGCCCAGGCTGGAGTGCAGTGGTGATCGTAGTTCATGGTAGCCCCAAAATTCTGGGCTCAAGTTGACCTCCTGCCTCAGCCTCCTGAGTAGCTAGTACAATAGGCATGTGCCACTCATGCCTTATTACTTATTTTTTTGTAGAGATAGGGATCTTGCTATGTTGCCCAGGCTGGTCTCAAACTCTTGGGCTCAAATGGTCCTCCTACCTCAACCTCCCAAAATAGTGGGATTGTAGGCATGAGCCACCACACCTGGCCTGAACTGTTCCTTAATGTTAGATCTTTATGAAGTTGTAAATTTTTAAATCAGTTATTAGCAAGCAGCTAACTATATTGTGCCTATCACTTTTTTGCTGTATTAGAATAAATACTTATGAGTGGAATTACCGGGTAGGAGTTTAAATACTAATAAACCTTTTGTAACATATTACCATATGAATTTTCAAAAGTGTTATAATATTTTGCTATATCACTAATAGTGAATTTCTATAGCCTGCTTTGCCAATATCGGGTGTTGCACATTTGACCCTTAAATAAAATGGGAGTTAGGGATACTGCCCGCACCCTCTTGCAGTGAAAATCCAAGTAGAACTTTTTGACTCCGCCAAAACATAACTACTAGTAGCCTACCAATTGACAAGAAGCCTTACCAATAACAGAAACAGTTCACTAACACATATTTTCTATGTTACATGTATTATATCCTGTATTCTTTTTTTTAATTTAATGTTAAGTTTTAGGACACACGTGCAGGTTTGTTACATAGGTAAACGTGTGCCATGGTGGTTTGCTGCACCTATCAACCCATCACCAAGGTAATAAGCCTGACATGCTATTCTTAAAGGAAGCTAGAGAAAAGAAATTGTTAAGAAAATCATGAGGAAGAGAAAATACACTTATAGTACTATATTGTATTTATCAAAACCATATGAGTACATCCTCTATTTGTAGGATGAATTGTCTGTCTGCATAGCAGGCAGCTGCAGCTGCAGACCTCAATCTATGGCACATCTCAAACAATTCATCTTTTTCTTGTAATATGATGGCTTTTCTGTGCTTCTTGAGAACACCTCCAGCCTAGATCACTCGTATGGGTCTTATATGGGTCCCATAGTGTTATTTCAGGTTTACAGTATTGCATTAAACATGATGAAAAATACGAGAGAACTTCAAGAGATTCCTTTTTTTTTTTTTTTTTTTTTGAAGATTGAGTCTCACTCTCTTGCCCAGACCAGAGAGCAGTGGTGCAATCTCGGCTCACTGCAACCTTTGCCTCTCAGCTTCAAGTGATTCTCGTGCTTCATCCTCCCGAGTAGCTGGGATTATAGGTCTGCACCATCACACCCCAGCTTATTTTTGTAGTTTTGGTAGAGATGGGGTTTCACCACGTTGGCCAGGCTAGTCTTGAACTCCTGGACCTCAAGTGATCCTCTTGCCTCGGTCTGCCAAAGCTACTGCCTCGGCCACCCAAAGGTGTGAGCCGCTGTACCTGGCTCCCATGGCCTTGTAAGGAGATACTCGCACCACCTGAGTTCACCACAATGGCAAAGTATTACAGAGGTACAGTGTGTACTATGGTTCATTTTATGCAGTTATGATTTAGTACTGCTTCTTTTGTTTACATTTCTTTCGACTGTGAATGACTCCATGTAGTGTCTGTGTGTACGTTTTGATAAATTTTAATTTTTTATTACACATTTGTATAAATTTTATGGTAGCAAATGACAAAATAGACCAGTATTTACATATATTTTTGCATTCATAACATCTTCTTATTTTTCTCAGTATTTCTAGGCTATGTGGTTCATTTTTGAGTTTTTTCAAATTGTCACAAATCTCCAGAAAGATGTTTCAGTGCATTTACTGGAAAAAATCTGAGTAGATGTGGACCAACGCAGTTCAAAGTTGTGTTGTCCAAGTGTCAGCTGTATTTTTTTTTTTAATTTAGGGCATGGTTATGGCCAGGAGGAGGTGGAGTGGCTGCCCAGGGAGTTGGGGTAAAGGGGCTAGCTGAGAGCACCCAATTATAGAGAGACTTCTGTTTTTTTCTAGTATAATAAATATGAGAAGTCCCACTGGGGAAGTAGAGGAGGAGATGGCTGGACCTTGTGGCTTCTATGCTTATTCCCTGAGTGTCCCTTTTCCCTGGAAGCTTTCTCTCTGCTCTGTCTTCAAGGAGGGTCATTCCCTAAGTCTCTGGTTCCAGCCCATTTTTGCTACTCCTACCCCAAGCACCTTAGGGTAGCAGAGAATGCCCTGGACTGAGGTCTCAGAATTGCTGACAGCAAAAAACCTAGGTAGTTACATATGCAGCAAAGTCACTTATTGAAGGATATTGGGACATTCAGAGGATCTCTAGGAGAGCCAAAGACCACACAACAGGGAATAGTGCCCAGACACGACAGGGTCCCCTCCCCTGCTCAGGTGCTGCACCGCACCCACTACCTACCCCTCCAGCAGGTTGTGGTGAAGGAAGGATCTGCTCTACCCTTTCAGGGGACATAGTGGTATAGGTAGGAGGACACAAGGGAGAACCCACAACACACATTCCTCTCCATTATACTGAGTTTCTGGCAAATACTACAGGACTCTATTTAGAGTCCAGATTTCAACAAAGAAGTGGAGCAAACAGTTAGAACAATTCTCAGTTGCTCAAGTTCCCATATTGAATCCAGAGGCTCTTTTAAGACAGCTGATCCCTAAAGCCCAGGTTAAAGTAATGTTCTCCCCTTTCTTCAGAATTCATTCCCACACAGGTTCCCCAAGTGTAAACCGGCCAAGTGAAACTTTCAAAATTGCGGCATTCTTTTGGTAAGCCTTTTTCTCTTGTGCTTGACTTTTTGATTCCCAGTGCAGTTGGAATCTGCCTCTGATTATGGATCCGGGAAGAATGGGGCAGGCAGAGGTGAGAACATGAGAAGACTTAAGTTCTCTTTGAAAGATAAGTGCCTCAGGTGAGCCCACCAACGTCTCCAGGCCAGCCAGGCACTGCCCAGGGAGGTTCAGCAGGGCTCCGGGGAGTCGTGCAGTGTGCATTGGCGGGAAAGAAAGCAGGTAGGGGAGGTGGTTCAGGGGTCGGTAGTGCTCGAAGTGACAAAATGCTCTTATTTCCCCATCAATGTCCTTTCATATAAACACCTGACAAGGCTCCCGTGGTCTGAGCCTTGTCAGTGAGATGGGTGGGGGGTCTTTATGTGTACCCTGATATCAGTTTTTTTATGAGAATTTCAAGAGTATTTATATTTTAAAAGGAAACCAGAGGAAGACTGAATTGTGAAAAGATTGAATTGTAGTCAAACAGACCTGGGTCTGAATCTTGGCTCTGCCACTTACTAGCTGTGTGGCCTGGGCAAGTTCCTCAACCCCTGTGAGCTGCAGTATGTTTGTCTATAAAGAGAGATAAGTATGTTTATCCCATCGGATTGTTATTGAGCATTAAATGAGATAACGTGTAAAGTAAAACACAGTAATTCGTCTATAAATAGTAGGTAATTGTCACTCAATGACTAATAAATGCTTATGGAACTGAAGCAATCTTTAGTAATAAAGTAGAACTCTTGCTCATGGGGAACTTGGGAGTCATGTGTCTGGAGGTGTCTCAGTCTGGTTGAGGGGTGCTTTCTTAAGATCTCTAAAATCAGATTTTATAGGAGGTTTGTTTCACATGTGTAAGGTAGCCTGTGTGTTTAGGTGGAGTCTGTTCAAATGTCCATTGTCATAAATTTGTTTAATGTAGTTGCTACCTCTGCATCAATTTTTAGGCCAGACATAAGTTATTTGAAACCCGGTTGTACATACCCCATTACCCGAGGCCTAGTTGAAACCTCCCTCACCTGTGCAGTGGTTTTAGCTGTAGCCTGCCTATTCCTTATCCGATAGACCCAAAAACCCAGCACACCCCACAGCTGCTGACCATGATGAAACCTAATGGTCAACATCAGAGTCAGGTAAATTAGAACCCCCCTCCCTTCACACGTGTTTTCTTTCAACTAGCCAACCACTGTCCCGTGGAAAGCCTTCGGGAGCTTAATAAAGGCTCAGGCCGATAGGTCCTTGCTCAGTTGCTCCCTGGCTGCCCACCTACTAGTTGAGCATGCAGGTCCCAGACGACTCCTGCTTCCTGTCAGCCCTGTGAAGCAGGCTGCCCTCTCCTCTCTGGCTTCTGTAAGTAACACTGGCTTCTGTTATTTCATGTGTTTTGTTGTGCGACTCCTGTGTCCTACTTGAACCGAACTCCCCTCCTGGTGAGGGCTGGACCCTGGTGAGACAAGAGCCACAAGGGTGGCTGCCACTACAACTGAGTTCCATGTGAGGAGGGCACCTGGTCATGTGTCCACACTTAGGATTATGCGTCCCACTGGGAAAAGAGGCATCCTGTGAAAGACACTGTAAACTTCTGAGGCCACCTCCTAGAACAGGTCTAGGATCGCTAGCCACTCTCCAGAGTGAGACCTCAAGACCAGATTCCAGGAAAATTGAAGCTTAGTAAAATCACACAGGATTTCACCAGAATAACTGGTTATTTGGCTGGTTGTACTAACTTGTCTAATAGAATGGTCAGTCACGTTATTGGAAATTCCTGCTGCACTTGTTTTGTGGTGAAATGGTGATGGACATTAATTGGCTTTTTTAAAAATAGGGCCAAACTCTTCAGAACATATATTTCAGGAATCCAAACATTATTTCTCCTGCAGTTTTAATGACTTTGTCATTTAAAGTACATGTTTCATTGTTATTAGCTACTTGGAAAATGGAGTTATTTCTGACTGGTCGGAGTTCCATAGACTTAATGCTGAATCCAAGGGTTAGTAACACTGGCTTTTTATTCCCTTCCCACCACCCCACCCCCTTTGCCACTTGCTTACATTTCTTTTTTTTTTCCCCCGTTTATTTTATTGCATTTTAGGTTTTGGGGTACACGTGAAGAACATGCAAGATTGTTGCATAGGTACACACGTGGCAGTGTGATTTGCTGCCTTCCCCCCATCACCTACATCTGGCATCTCTCCCCTTGCTTACATTTCTTAATAAAACGAGGCAGGTTTGCTATCTTTTTGCTTTTTACTCTTATATCCATCATCTGTTATCCTTTTTCATTCATGTATTCTGTCTCTCCTTAATTCCTTCGGCACTTTGGTTTTATTCCAATAAATAGCTTCTGGAAGATACTTGTCTAGACAAAAAACAGCAATGAAAAATTTCATTTTAGCAAGATTTATGGTGACCTTCAGAAGGAATGTGCTTTCCAAAGTAGACATGGGCGAGATGTAACTGGCCCACCTGATGCTGTCTTCAGTGCTTGCGTTTGTTTTCTTCTCTTCCCCTGTCATGTGCCAGTTGCTGTCTTGGACGCTTTACAAACTGTACCTTATTTATTTAATTCTACCTTCACAATATCCTGAAGGGAGTTAGTATTATCATCTTGCAGATGAACCAAAGCTCACACATGGTCCTAATAGGTAGAAGAGGAGGAATTTGAACCCAGAGTTAACTCCAGCACACATGCTGCTTTCCTTACCAGGGCTTGCTTCTACCTAATGTTCAGTCAGTAAGTATAAGGAGAGCTTTAGAACACAAAGTAGCTACAAATATTGACTGACTTCTCTGGCTCTTGGACACAAATTAGAATGAGTTTCATGATGTGTGTATGTGGTGGGCATTCATCCTATTTTCGCAAAGCTATGTACATGCTGTAATTTTAAACAATGAAAATCATAAAGGTAACCTGTAGAAGAGAGATCTAAGAATAGCATTCTATAAATGTTTGTTCAAAGAATGTTTTCCGATGATATTGCATAATTTTAATTCATATATCTGAAAACTCAGTAATGACGAGTGATCTTAACAGGAAGGATTGAATAGTGGGCACTTATTTCTAATGAGCCAATTGAAAAACCAACTGGATAACTTGCTGTGTGTATGGTGACAGTTCACCTATTTTATATTTTCTCTTCCGTTGTTTTCCCACATATGTATATATTGTTTTCATTGACTTATTAGTGAGTTAACTAGGTCAATCTTTTTTTATACCTAGAAAATATTTAGGTAATTTTGGATTCATTGTGGAGCGGGGAAGAACCCTAACTGTGAGCTGTACTCTGAATTGCAGAATAAGTTTCCAGCTAGTGGGAAATATAAACATTGATAACATTTGCACTCTCTAATCTGGGTGTATACTACCATACTCTCTATTGTCACCACCCATTTTGCAGCTGGAGGGCCCATTCTTGTATTCAGATATCAGTATTTGGAAGCCAAGGACATAAATTTTAATAGACTTGGAAGCAAAAAATTGATTATGTTTTTAACATACTTATCGCCAGGCTTTCCCATAGTTGATCCTTCACATTCGTGTGAGTATCAGGACACTATTAAGTATAAAGGACATGCCGGGCGCGGTGGCTCACGCCTGTAATCCCAGCACTCTGGGAGGCTGAGGCGGGTGGATCACGAGGTCAAGAGATCGAGACCATCCTGGTCAACATGGTGAAACCCCGTCTCTACTAAAACTACAAAAAATTAGCTGGGCATGGTGGTGCGTGCCTGTAGTCCCAGCTACTCAGGAGGCTGAGGCAGGAGAATTGCCTGAACCCAGGAGGTGGAGGTTGCGGTGAGCCGAGATCATGCCATTGCACTCCAGCCTGGGTAACAAGAGCGAAACTCCGTCTCAAAAAAAAAAAAAAAAAGTATAAAGGACATTGGTAATTTAATTTTCAAACTTTGAAGCAAACAGTCACAGGTCTGCGTTATTGCATTATCACCATTCAGCATTTCTGCTGAGTAAAGATTAGAAAAATATAACAGGTGTAAAGAGAAATTCAAAGGGGAGGGGCAAGTAAGGTTTTCAGCTTCATTTCCTGCTTCTCCTGAGTTATACATGGGAACACAGGTGATGTGAGTAAATGCCAGATCAGGATGTAATGGCACATCCTGCTGGCATACTCATGCAAGTGGGTCTTTTTCTCATCTCTTTTGAAGATGTTTTATTGGGGAAGTGCCTACATTCTGTCCAGTTTGATTTCAACAGTGGTTTGCCAAAATGAGAATGAGTCCTAATTACTGAAATCTATGTATCTTCAAAATTAAGAAATCCAGCAGTACTCCCCCTTCCTCTTGTACCTGTGATACGACTTTATCCAGCATTGATGGAGATCTCCTACAATGTAAACCCTGAAGTTAATCAGTTTGTCCCCACATCTAGTTCCAGTCAGTGCATTCTATAATTAGAAGAAAGAATGGCTGAGGTATTTACCTTAAAGCGACACAGGTATCCCTTTTGTTCCCTCCCTGTGTCCCTGGGTGAGGTAAACACTGTAACTCAAGCAGGCTAGAGCCATGAGGATTGAAGACTGATAAAAGAATATTAGAGGTTCGGTAGTGTCAACCCTTCCATTTGCCCTGCGCTTGCCAAGTCCAGCCCTGGATTATACTACAAAGTAGCTGTGCCCTTGGACTCATCATTTCTCCTCTCTGGCTTTGGTTTTCTTCAGATCTGTAAACCGAGAGGGTGGGATGAGATTATACTTGAGTTTGCTTTTAGTTCTTGTTCTATGAAGGAGTAACATGTCTTGTTAGACTCAAAATCCTGACAAATCTCTTTCAGGCTTATTGTAGCATTTCTTACAGAAAGCTCTTTAGAACCTTCCACATAAGCAGACATCAGAATGTGCCAAGACCTCCCAAAGTCGTCCGGTTTTCTTCAGTCTTTTAAAAGTTCAGAAATGTGATTTGTAGAAGGAGTAATAGAAGGGAGTATAAATTACAGTGGGAAATGGGAAAGCATTAATCTTAAAACCATGTATTTCTCTGTCCCCTTTGACATCTAATATTTTCTCTTATTTCTATTGTGTTGGGCAGAATGAAAAATGGGTCTTGATATATTTTGTCCCTTCAATTCTAGCCTACTTTATTAATACCCCCTGGGCTGTCTCATAATATTGGTGCCAGTTTCTCTTTTTAGTAAGTCATTATGCAGATCTTTGGGGATGATTGTCAAAATAATAAAAACTTGGTGGCTAAGCTAACTTTTGATTTGGGGCTCTGAATAGGTATCTTGATACAGCAATCTCACTCCTAGCTAGCTACCCAAGGAAAAACTTATTTTTGCACAAACACCTGTCTGTAAATGTTTATAGCAGCTATATTTGTGATTGCCAAGTACAAGGGGCACAGAAGAAATTTAGAGGTGATAGAACTGTTGTATATCTGGATTACTGTGGTGGTTACATGATCACAGGTGTTTCAGAACTTACAGAAATGTATACTAAAGGGCAAATTTTTCTGTTTGTAATTTATACCTCAATTTAAAAATGAGAAAAATTACTGCTAAAAAAGTATATTTAAAAATTTTTTGTACCTAATACTACTGTATAGGCACTTTGGGATAAAACAAATACAGACACTGTAGAAATACAAGACATTGTTCACAAGGACCTTATGCTTAAGGAGATTGAAATTCAGGATTTCTAAAAAGATGTAATTGGACACACAGATTATTTGAAGTAGTCATTACTTTTGTCAGACAACTGATACAGAGGAGTTATAAACAGGGAAAAAATCGAGATACATGATTTTTAAAGTTACAGCTTCTGAGTTTTTTTTAAAGTTAATATCTATTCTTCTCTTTCTTAGCAATAGAACCCCAGTTCTTTTCAGGAAAGCAGTGTCCCTGTGGAAAACATTTCCCAGTTTTCCTTTGAGCCAGATGTGGCTGGTGACTACATGAGTGTTGTGGACTTCTAGGAAGGGGAGCTGGTTGGGTTAGTAGGGGCAGCAGTGGCAGAACCTCCTCCCCTCCCATCTCCTGGTGCCTGGAAGGCAGCTATGATGGCTGGAACTCCAGCCTAGATCTTTTCTGTTCCCTCCCCAAGGCCCTCAATAGTCCACAAAGAGGTAATGCTCCTCCATCTCAGAAAGTCTTGACAGTTGATGGAACAGTTGTTGTTACTGGCTTCCCTGAAACAGCTCTATGGTCAGTTCGCTTGCCTCACTTTATCTAATAAACAAGAAAACTGACCCTTAAGCACTTTCCACTTTGCTGGCAGTGCACTAAGTATATTCCATATTTTACCTCAAATAAACCTTTTATCCCGATGAAGCAAGTCCTGTTATTATCTATATTTCAGACAAATATAAAGGCTAAGATAGATTAGGCAGCTGGCCCTGTAGCAGGGGAGCTGGGATTTCAGCTGAGGCCTGTTGGCTTCTGGACTGTGCCATTACACTCTGCTGCCCATTCATCTTCACTCAAGTTCCTGTTAATGGAGGTCACACAGAGGCACGAAAAACACTGAATCGTGGGTTTCTGTCACCCCTTTCTCTGTTCTTATCATTATTGATATTACACAAATTTTTCTTAGCAAAAGTCTTAATTTGACCACTTGCTGACCATGTGATTTCATCGCTAAAACATTAGTCCTCAGTCCTCTTCCCCGGCAGAAACATCTGAGGGAATAGGGACAGGAAGGGGAAGGGTCAACTGAATTCCCTTTATATCCTTTCCACACCCCTCTGGGTTCTGTAAACTGACTGATCCTGATGTCCCCTAAAGGATCCTGTCTGCCTAATTTTTTTTCTATGAAAACTTATCTTTCCAATGGCCCCTGCATAATGCTCCTTTTTCCTTTCAGGGAGTAAAGGCTGGGCCACCTATAAATGATTAGTGTGTTCAGGGATTAACGTCAATAAAAAAGGTCCTAAGCATTTTTTTCTTTTTTTTTTTTTGACGGAGTCTTGCTCTTTCACCAGGCTGGAGTGCAGTGGTGTGATCTTAGATCACTGCAACCTCCTGTATTCAAGTGAATCTCCTGCCTCAGCTTCTCAAGTAGCTGAGACTACAGGTGCATGCCACCATGCCAAGCTAAATTTTTATATTTTTAGTAGAGATGGCATTTCATCATGTTGGTCAGGATGGTCTTGATCTCTTGACCTCATGATTCACCCGCCTCGGCCTCCCAAAGTGATGAGTTTACAGGTGTGAGCCACCGGGTCCTAAGCATTCTTATACAAGTGTTCAATTTACAAAAATCATACGACATTATGCTTATGTGACAAGTGTAATACTGTTATAGTAAATGCCTAAAGGAGGATCATTGGAGATGAATTTGTTGCAGCTTCAGTAAGTTCTGCTACCAAGACTGGCTCTCATCTGTATGACAGCAAATGAACACTTTCAGGATATTGAATCTGTTAAGAAGGAATCATTTGTTAAGTCTTGGACCAGACTAGTTCCCACCGACCCTGACTTCTTTAAACCTCTTCACCTCAGAATTTTACCATGCCATTCTTTATTATGCAGTATTATTTGTCTGTTTTTTTTTTTTTCCCCTAGATTGGTTTTGCTTCTTTAACTTGTTCATAAGCTTCTGGAGGGTAGTAAATACAGTGAGTTCATTTTCACACTGCTATAAAGAACTACCTGAGACTGGATGATTTATAAAGAAAAGTGGTTTAATTGACTCACTCTTCAGCATGGCTAGGGAGGCCTCAGGAAACTTATAATCATGGCAGAAGGTAAAGGAGAAGCAAGGCATGTCTCATATGCGGCAGGAGACAGAGTCTGTGAGTGGGAGGGAGGTGCCACACTTTAAAACCATCAGATCTTGTGAGAACTCCCACCAGGCCCCTCCTCCCATACATGGGGATTACAATTCGAGATGAGATTTGTGTGGGAACACAGTCAAACCATATCAGTGAGTCTCATCAAACACACTTACCTCATGTGCGGTAGAGGGAAAGGGGAGAGGGGAAGGAGGGAGGATAGGGACCAATTAAAAAGTGTAGCATCCTGCCACTTCCAGAAAGGAGCATATACCCCCAAGGAATGTCTGGGTTTGGCTTCCTCAATGGGCCTCAGTACTGTACAGAGTCATGTACATAAGCCACATGCACTGCACTGCCCCTGATGGTGTGCTAAGGAACGGACTACAAGCAACCTTCGGTATCCAGCCCCTAGGATAGGATGTGATATCCCCTGTATTCACTACTTAATACTTGAGTGAGCCTGATTCCTGAGTGAAAACAGTGATGAATGCAGAGGCATAGATGAGGGAGCTACATCTTAAGAATTTAAGAACAATGCTACTCATTCCGCTTAAAAAGAAGCTGCTTCTGTGGAATTTGCCTGATTTCTTATTCATGGGCATACTTATTAGTGAGCTACAACTGTTGACATTAAAAATCCAGCACCAAAATCTAGGTGAGATGCTTTCATCATCCAAATTTCAAAACACTGAATATGAGATAAAATTCTACAAATAAATGAAATTGTAATTTTTCTGCAAGACAGTTTAAAGAGACAAGGATTTCAAAAGATTCTGAAGGGAAAAAAAGGCAGGTATGATACAAAATCCCTCTAATAGTATATAAGTAAAATCCCAAATACCGTATCTATCTATGACATCTCTCTCTCTCTCTCCATATCTACATCTAATTTTAACCAAAAGAAATCTCCTTGGGAATAAGTCTGATTAATGGCTTCTAAAAATGACTGAGAAAATATTTCCTCCTGAATTTCCTTATTCAGTCTTTACTCATTACTCTCAAAATAACACAATAGAAGCATAAAGAAACTAAATGACCTATTTCTTCAGAGAATCCATTTCTTAAAGGGAAAATGAACTACTCCCACTTCAGGTGGAATTGCATTTATGTAACTGCTGTTTTTTTTTTTTTTTTTTTTTTTTTTTTTAAAGCGAATTGAGTAAAGTGAGGGCTAAAGTCTTTTTTTTGGAAATGGAATCATACTTTAAATATGCTTAGAGCTTACTATTTTAAAAGAATACTTAATCCTTTCATAATGAAAATTTAGTTGACACACACACACCATACACACACACACATACACCTTTAAATGGCTGTCATTAGTTCAGTGCCAAAAGACTTGCAGCAACAGGGATTTAAGCATACTAGACATCCAGAAAAGGTTTTGGGGATCTACAGAGCTGCTGCTTAGGAGAAAATGTGTTTCTTGTGGTGGCATGAAGTGAATGTGTGGAACAAACTATTTTAGAGCACTAGCAGGCTATAGAGAGTTAAGTGTGGGGGTAAATGATTCAGACTAGGACTCCTCACCCTGTGGCTATGTAGTTACAAGGGGGGATCTTTTAAAAAGGTAAGCTCTGATCTTGTAGGTCTAAGGTTGGGTCTGAGGAGCTATATTTATTATAAGCCCCATCTGTTGATAATGCTGTTGGTCTGAAGACTGCACTTTGAGAAGCAAGGGGCTAGTAGAGATAACCGTCGGAGTTCAAAGAAGAGAAATGAATATGGTTTGGCCTGGAGACCTCTCTTGAACCCTTTCTAGTAATATGAATAATTCTGTCTTAATTTATCTGCTTAGGGTACACACACACACCTTAAGCAAATTAAGTCATCGTGATTTCATATACCAGTATATAAGAGAGATTGACGGTTTGGTTTCAGACGGCTGCAATAAAGTGAATCGTATAACTATTTAAGTTTCCCAGTGCCTTTAAAGTCATGTTTATATTATAGTTTACTACGTGTGCAATAGCACTATGCCTAACAAAATGTAGAAAACTTCTTTATTGCTAAAAAAAAAAAAAATGCTAGCAATCGTGTGAGACTTCAGCTAAGGTCTGTGGGAAGTAGTTGGTTTCTAGTGAGACTGTACCGTGGAAAGGCAGCCTGTGTAGCGGTTATAAGCACCAGCGTCTTAACCTGAGTGCTACAGTATAAATCCGGTCTCTACCACATAGCCATGTGATATTGGGTAAGTTACTTGACTTCTCTGGACTTCGGTTTCATTGATATATTTTTAAAATCCTTATGCCAGTAGCACATTGTCTTAATTACTGTAGCTTTATATTAAATCTTGATTTCAAGATTTAGTATAGTGTGAGTCCTAAGTTTGTTTTTCAAAGTTTTGTTTTTTTAATAAACCTAGGACCTTTGCGCTTCCATATAAGTGTCTGGATCAGTTTGTCAATTTCTATTAAAAAGCCTGTTGGAATTTTGAGTAGGATTGCAATGAATCAAAATCAATTTGGGGAGGATTGGCACCTTAACAATAGAGTTTTCCAATTCATAAACATATCTCTTTGTCTTTAATTTCTCTATGTAATATTTTATAGTTTTTAATATAAAAGAATTATACATCTTTTTGTTAAGCTTATTAAGTACCTTATGTTTTTTGATGCTATTATAAGTGGCATTAAAATTATTTTCCAATTTATTGCTACTGGTACATAAAAATTGATTTTTGTATATGATCTTGTGTCTTGCACACATTGTTGTACTTATTTCTAGCAGGGTTTTAAATAACGACTAGGATAGTAGGGTTTTGTAATTGCAGATTAATTAGGATAAACAATACCATCCGAGTAGAGGAAGTTTTGTTACTTCTTTTCCAATCTTTATATCTCTTATTTTATTCTTACTTTGTACTGCTAAGACCTGCAGTCAAATAATGAATAAAAATTAAAATCCTTGCCTTGGCCTTCATCATAAAGAGAATGCATTCAGTATTTCATCATTAAATATTTTAGCTATAGATGTTTCATATTTGCCTTTTATTAGATTGGGAGTTTCCATTCTATTCTTAATTTGCTGATAGCATTTATCATGAATGAGTGTTGAATTTTGTTAACCTGCAAACCTACATTTATTGAGATAATTGTATGGTTTTTCTGATTTATTTTGTTATATAGAGACTTTTTTTTTTTAAAGTAAAGACAGAGTCTTGCTCTGCCTCCCAGGCTGGAGTGCAGTGGCAACATCTTGGCTCACTGCAACCTCTGCCTCCTGGTTTCAAGCGATTCTCCTGCCTCAGCTTACCTAGTAGCTGAGAGTACAGGTATGTATCACCACGCCCAGCTAATTTTTGTATTTTCAGTAGAGATGGGGTTTTGCCATTTTGGCCAGGTTGGTCTTGAACTTCTGACCTCAAGTGATCCATTTGCCTCAGCCTCCCAAAGTGCTGGGATTATAGGCGTGAGCCACTGTGCCTGGTGGAGACTTTTTTTTTTTTTTTTTTTTTTTTTTAAAAAAAAAAACTACATCAACTTTGCATTTTTGAGATAAAACCCACTTGGCTATATAATTCTCAATTAAGTTTGCCTGTTTTAGGGAAATTTTGCTTCCATGTTCATTAGGGTATTTATAATTTTATTTCTGGAGTTTTGTTTGTCAAGTTTTGGTGTAAGTTGTGCTTGTCTCATAAAGTGAGTTGGGAAGCATTTAACTCTCCTGTATTTTTTAACAAAAGTTTAAGATTGACATTAGTCATCCCAAGTCTCTGTGGAACCAAGTCTCCATAGAGACTTGGTTCCAGGCCCTCCTGTGGATACCAAAATCCATGGATGTTGAAGTCGTTGGTATAAAACGGTGCAGTATTTGAAGATAATTTATGAATATCCTCTCGTATACTTTAAATTATGTCTAGAATATTTATCACACTATACAAATGCTATGTCAACAGTTGTATACCGTATTGTTTAGGGAATGACAAGGGAAAAAAGTCTGTACACGTTTAGTATAGATGTACTTTTTTCCCCCAAATATTTATGATCTAAGGTTGGTTGAACCTATGGATGCAGAGGTCTGACTGAATTTCAAGATTGTTATAGTCTGGAACCTTCATGTTTCCATATAAAAGTTTGAATTGGCTTGTCCATTTCTATAAAAATAGCCAGTTAGAATTTTGATTGGGATTGTATCGAACTGATCAATGTTGGTCACAGTTCACTAGCAAAATGACCTGGGCTTAGTTTTACTTGTTGTAAAGTTTTTGATTATTCAAATTTTGTGCATATAGGACTACCCAGCCTTTTCATGTATATATATGAATTCTGGCAACTGTATCTTTCAAAGAATTTGTA
This sequence comes from Cebus imitator, assembly GCF_001604975.1. NCBI lineage: Eukaryota > Metazoa > Chordata > Mammalia > Primates > Cebidae > Cebus > Cebus imitator. The sequence continues at coordinate 3,732,145 of NW_016107458.1, forward strand.
TATTTCATCTAAGTTGTCAAATTTATTGGCATGATGCTTGTCCTTAATGTCTGTAGGATCTGCAGTGATGTTCTCCCTTCCCTTCTTAGTAGTTCTTGTGATTTATTATTTTCATTAATCTCTAAAAATCTGTTACTGGCACTGTTAATTTTCTGTGTTTTCAGTTTATATTGATTTCTGTTCTTTGTTACTCTTCCTTTGTTGTTCTTGGTATAATTTGCAAAAGCCATTTTAGGGATATCTTAAGGACAGTGCATTCCTGTATTTTCAATGATGTTTCATTGCCAGGACTTAACATTTAGATAATTCTGACACTTACAACTATGGATGGCTTTTTGGTTTTCTGATAGGTGTGTCCATTCATCCATTAAGGGATATTAGCTCCTTGGATACTCCTTAGATAAGGAAAAGTAGGCTTTTCCTCCACTTTTTTAAATTAGCAATTCAGATGAAGCCTGAGTGATCGAGGGGGAAAACTTGTTTGATAATTATGTATATGTAGGACTCCTATATTTTCTTTTTCTGAAAATGGAATTATTAAAGAGTACGGCTTTTGGAGAAATGCACCAAATAGGAAGCTAAAATTAGACTTTATTTCTCAAAGTCTGTGATTCAGTGAAAGAAATGATTAACCTCTGCCGTTAATATTAATATTTAGGTTTAAAAGAATGTTGAGTTCACTTCTAAACGGAGTCAATGTTAACTTCAGTCAGTAATCTAGAAACCATGGTTCTGTGAGTTTCTGTCCGTTCTTTTCTCCCTGCCTTTGCAGAACCATATCACAGATCATATCTAAGTCAACTGTGTATTCTCTACTGGCAGACTTTGTCCTGGCCTAACTCCTGAGACAACACTGGTGGCAGTAGTTAGAGCCCCTTCCTCAGCTCCTGAACCTTCTGTCTATGGGCTCTGCATTTTTTTCCTAATTCCATGCATGTGAATTGCGATTGCTACTGTGACCTCCATTTTTAAGTTCCCTTAAGGCCTCTCAGGCTTTCCCAAGAACTAGAGCTCTGCTGTGCCCTTAGTCATTCTCTTCAATTCTAGGGACTTGTTCCTGGGCCTTACCTGGTAACTTGGCCTTGCTAAGGACAGGTCATTCTTCAGTCCTGTCTGCCCTGAATCTGGGGTTCTTCTCCTGACTGTTCTTCATCCATCTCTCCCCACTTACCAGACCTAAGCTTCCAGGGAACCTGGGTTTTTGGCCCCTGCCTGCTTGTCTGGCCCTACTGTGAGCCTCTGCAGGCATATCTGCAAGCTGATGCCTCATCCCATTGGAAATCCTGGCTTAGTCCACACCTTTCTTCCCACAGCCTTCCTCACTTCAAAGAAAGGGCAGTGCTTTGCCACATCCTAAGAAATGATTGTTCCAGATTATTTGTACAGCTTTACAGTTTTAAAATCTGACTGTATGCCTTAGTGACATTAAAAAAATGAAATATTTAAACTATTTACACTAATTCTCTATAATCTCTTTGTAATGTCTTTATGCACATTAGAATTTAATATAATACATATTGAATATATTCAGGTGTATAAGCATTTGCTGTCTACACCCCCACTAAAAAAAGGTACTCAATAAATATTGTTCATTTGAGTTTCCTGTATTACATAAGGGAGAACTCTCTCTCTGATGATAATGGATGATAAATCCCTTTTTCATAAATGATATAGTTTTGTTAAATACACTCTCTTGAAGCATTAATACTTGACATACTAGTCTTGTCAAATCCACTGTTTGAGTAAACACAAACTCGTAGAGTCGGAGGTGGTAATAATCCTGAGTTAATTGACAAGAATGAATCGATGTTAATTATTGGAGGGAAAAAGATACCATTGTCATTTCACAGCATATCATCAGCTTCCTGGGTTAGTGAGAACATGCCCCAGAGCTGGGCTGCCTCAGTGTGGACCCTAGGGTATCCTACAAATGGGAAGAGAGTATTTGATACGGAATAGCTTAAGATATTTCAAGGATTACCGCAAAGGAGAAAGGGAAACTCAGGAGTATAAAGATCACCAAGAATGCTAAACCAAGAAGGCATGTTGATAAGAATGAAGACATTCTTTGACGCTGACTTGGTCTCTCTCCAGGGCACCAGACCAAAATTTCCAACCCCTTGTTACGTATCTGAAACTGCCTAAAACACAACATATCCAGAATGGAAATATTCATTAATTGAACAGTTGCTCATCAGACCCCACTGTTTGTCAGGCACAGTGAACATAGGAGGTGTGGTCCCTGTCCTCAGTTAGCATGCAGTTAGTTTATCTTGTCCCACTGGCTTCCCTTCCAGGTTCCTTCCCAGACCCACCCTGGGATCTGTGCCCCTGCCCCATCCACTGCTCCTGCAAGCCTGCCAGTTGGCCGATCCCATCTCCTTGGATTACCTCACAACCCATCCTTTCCTTTGCATCCCCTCTAATGCTACCTTGGTTCAACAGCTTCCCAATAGGTTCGTGAAAGCACTGTGCATTCCTTATCTTGCTTTTCTACTCTCCTGTGCTTACCCTTGATACATGTACCCCAAAACTCATTGTATATTTTTGTCCATTTCCTCAAGGACACTAACCCACCTGAGATTACAGACAGTCTTCTTCATCAGTATGTCCCCAGCACCTACCACAGTGACATTTAGTAAATATTTGTTGAATGAATGGTAAAACACAATTTGAATTATATCTGGGGATTATGCAATTTAGTGAAATAATGAGGGTTTTTTTAAAGACAGGGTCTCTCTCTGGTACCCAGGCTGGAGTGTAGTGGCATGAACATGGTTCACTACAGCCTTGACCCCCTGGGCTCAAGTGATCCTCCCAAGTAGCTAGGACCACAGGCACAAACCACCATGGCCTCCCCACCCCCGCTTTATTTTTTTGGCCGAGTCAGGGTCTCACGATGTTGTCCAGGTTAATCTTGAACTCCTGGGCTCAACTGATGCAACCTCCTTAGCCTCCCAAACTGCTGGGATTACAGGTGTGAGCCACGAAGCCAGGTCCTTCCCTGTATTGTGACCAAGGCCTCAGTTTGTAATGGATATAACAACACTGCACTTCATAGGGATTGGTGTGAGAATTTAATGTAAATAAAATCACTCAAAAATTATCCAGGTGCATAAATGTTATTAATGCATAAAATGTATTTGCAGTGATTTTCTGCTCTCTAAATTGAAATTGGTTAGGATATTATAGTATTTATGTTTGGCAGGATTTGACTCCAAACTACCATTCAGGTTTTTCACTGACCTCCATCCATGTGAACGTGCTCCCTGATTCCCATTTCCTGGATGCCCTGGTTGCCTCCAGCACATGCACGTTTCAGCATCTTTGTTTACCTTGTTCCTCAGCTTAGATTGTCATCTTATCCCACATCCTTCACCTAATACAGTCCTTCTAGGTCCAGCTCAAGTGGCACTGGTCTCCTAAAAGATTCCAGTGTTCAGTTTGATAGAAGAATGTTTTGTCATGCTTCTATTCTCTAGCACCATTCAGTACCTCTTTATTTTTCTTTTGTTATGGTTATGGTTCTGGTGTTGCCATTAAGATATTGAGATATTTCAGGGCTCTCTTTCTTGGCACACAGTAGGGTTGTACCTCCCTGCCCAGTTAGAGTTAGGTTTGGCCAAGTATCTTTAGCCAGTGAAATATGAGTAGTAGTGGCATGTTGCTTAAAGGCCAGTGTGTACCTCACCATGATTCCCTTTTCCTTTGGCATGTTCAGGATGGTAGCCCCTCTCCCAGCCTGGGTCCCTGAGAGAGGCCCTCTGCTGATGTGTGGTGGAACTGTAGCATGAGGAAGGAATAAGCCACTGAGGCGGTGAGGTCCTTGGTTACTGCAGCATAATTGGGTGTGTCTTATACAGTTGTTTACACGCATGTCTTCACTAGATTATATATGTTTTCAAGTTTTCAAGGCAGGCTCTGTGTGTAATTTTTTTTAATAAGTGGATATAGACCCGCTTCTAAGTCTGCTGCACCTAGTGGGAGCTCAAAATAATTTTACCTGAATCTTCCTGCAACACTGGAGAAAATACTGACATGGGGAGAGCCAGGAGTTAATAATATTTTAGAAAGACCACATAATACATGCTTGAGTAAATATCTGGCTTCAGAACCTTTAGAAGGAAAGAAATTTATGGAAGAGAAGAGGTGCAGCTACAGAGATAGGCCAGCTCTACCACAGTCATGTTACTTCACTTGCCATGTCACCAGGGAATGTTGACTTTGTCTTCAGCATTGGCAGACAGTTATAGAAGGACACTTGAAGCTTGAGCTTTATCCTCACATGTTTTTCATGAACTTGTAAGGTATATATGCCATGTTTTATATTTTTACTTATTTTTAAATGCATTTTTATTCATAAGCCAATCAGTGATTTGCAGTGAATTTTAAAGTCATTAGTGTGAATTAATGCCGTATTGAAGTGATACTGTTTTCTAGATGTATTAATGAGATGCCTGTTGTAACATTAATTTACAAAGAATATTTTTTAATAAAGGCAGAAGACATGAGTCATTCTAATTAGATACATGTACAGTTTCAATAGCACTAATAGAACTATTCATTTTACTAGCTTGAAAAGAAGATGAATGGTTTGTATCACTTGAGTTTCTCAATCAGTAATCAGTCAAGTTTTCGATTCACTGATGTACCTTCAAAGCAGCTGAATATGAGCCTCCATGGCATAGCATTGTGAGTCCATTTTTTCCAGAAGAAATAATTTCAGGAGTGAAAATCACCCCCACAACTTCCTAAACTTCAGCTCCCAGCATTATAATTGTACTCTTTACAGGAATTCACTTGCAGCTTGTCCATCAACCCTATCTGTATAAATGATACTAGTGTAGCTCCCCAAAAGATAGGTGTTTGCTCAAAGGATTTTTGGCATTTATTTAAACATCAATAGGTTCTTTATTAAAAATCTGACTTACATTTTTAGTTAGAAGTCTTTTTATTTCATTTAAATCCTATGAACGTATATACTTGAGTGTCATTTTTCTTTCTCCTGTGGACGGACATATTTCTTTCTTAGTACAGCTACACCAAACATGGATGCATTTTCACAACATATATTGTTGAGTTGACAGGAAGCAAACCCCAGAGAATACATACAACACACCATTTAAACAAAGGTCAAACACAAACCTGCAGACATGCATAGTAAAACCATATATTTAAAAGACTAAATATGGAGTTCAAGGTAGTGATTTCTTGATGGGGAAGGAGGAGGATATGACTCTGAAGGGGTATGCAAGAGTGTTGCTGTTTAATATTATGTTTTTAAAGTTGGGTGATGGGCCTACAGACATTCATTTCATTTCTTTATGCTTTATACACATGTAGACATTTGTATTTATGTCTGAGTGTTTTATAGTTATCTCTCGTAAACAATGTCAACATCATAGATTTGGGTTTTAAGAAATAAAAATGATAGGATTTTTCAAGACTCTGGACTGTTTGCAGCAGGTAGATGCTAAAAGATGATGGTATAACTTCGGGGTCGGCAAACGACAGCACACTGGCCAAATCTGACACGTTGCTTGTTTTTGTTGGTCCATGAGCTCAGAATGGTTTTTACATTTTTAAGCTTATTTTAAATCCAAAGACAAATATACTCTGTCATATGAAAATTATATAAAATTTTAGTTTCAATATTCAAAAATGAAGTGTTACTAAAACACCAATGCATTGATTCATTTAGTATTGTGTATGGCTACTTTCATACTAGCATGGCAGAATTTGGTAGTTGCAACAGAGACCAAATGACCTTCAAAGAGTAAAATACTTACTATGTGACCCTTTATAGAAGGTTTGCTGACCCTTTATATAATGGAAAAGAAATTGAGATTAGAGGTAAAAAATTAGCTCCAAGTTTTCAGAAGCAGTCAAAACTGATTTTGAATCTTCACTCAACTTGCTACTAGATGGAACTCTCTGACCTTTACTAGAAATTATTTAAAAGAGCAGTGAATGTGAAAATGTCCAGCAAACTGGTTGATATACTTTTTATAAAGAGACCAGGGGTTTCATTAGTTATGCTACTCACTGGGGAGATTCTAGGCATGCCATGCAACCATTTTATTTCTTATTTTGTTTGCTCTAGAGGAGTTGCATTAAATGAAGTCCCTTTCTAAAAGGGTCGAATTGCTCAGATGTAGATGCTAAATGATTCTACTATTCCATCAAAATGAGGCTTGAATTCAGGAGTACACTTTAGCCAGATTTTTTTTTTTGAAGCACCCGTTTTAAATATAAGAACTGTTTGAAAGCGTCAAACATACCCTAAAATAATCAGTCTTCAGAGACCCCTCCCACATGGATGCTTTTATTTTTCTCTAGACAAGTGTGAATTGACTTAGAGGCTGACTCAAGGATGTAACGGCGCCCTCCAGCATGCATTTGGGGGTTGGGGGTGGGGTTGCGCCTTAACACAGCCTGCATTCTTTGCACCTGCCTTCAACCCCAGGACATCAGCTATTTGGATGAGCAGATGAATGAACCACCATTGTGGACAGGAATTTTTTTCGTTCCCAAGCAGCATTTTTACTCTAAGTGGATGAAAACAGACATGGGTAAAGAGAGGGTAGGCAGAGCTGTTACTTACCTCTACATAATGGACATGTAGGATTCTCGGCTCCAGCCCAGCCTAGACCCTTCTTGGGGATTAAATTTGATATCTTACGTGTAATGCCTCTGGAACAGGAGCTGGCAAACGGGATTTCCATTTCATTAGGGGTCGAGGGCTAGAATAAAGTTACCGTTCATGTTATCTGTTTCCTTGGATTTACTTATTCCTGGACATTATATTCTGCTGTTGAAAAGTTTCTCCTTGGAATTGAAAATTGATTCCTATGATGTGTCTGAGAATATGAAATAATGTAAAGTGGGCTAGGTCGGCCTGGGCCTGAAGTGTTGCTTACATGAATTACCATCTCTGGAGGGACACTTACTTCAAAGTAGGAGTTTATTCGTGCTTGACTCCCCAGTGTGATGTCTGGGATTGACAAGGACCTAACTCCTTGCCCCAGCTCTGAGAAGGGCATGCTTGTCTTTTTTTGTGAAATAATTGAATATGGATGAAGCTGTTTCCCTGTGAAGCCATTTCTGTTGAACTAAAATACAAAGGAAAATCGGTGACCTTGAATTAGGCTTGTTGGCAGTGTTGTTAGCTTTCAAAGCCCCTTTGATTCCCATTTAATGGTTTTCTTCTGAACAAACTATTATAAGGAGTCTAATATGCAGTTTTTCAAAACCAACATCACAAACCTGGTTATTATTTTGTACCTAATTTGGTTAGAAAAGTATGAAGCCCTATGAATTAAAATGTCATGCCATCACTTCTCAGAATGGTACTTGTAAAAATTGGATTTTGGTCTTCTGGATAACTTAATATTTCTTGAACTAGTGATATCAAGAGTAAGTGGTATTTTTCATGATCTTTCTTGTCTGCAGAGTTCGTGACGGGAATTTTGTGTGTAAAGGATACCTGTGTGGTTGAATGTGTTCTTGGATTCATCTTACTCGTATTCAGATATCTGAAGCTGTACATGTCAGCTTACTCATTCAACATCTGTTTATAAAAGCATCCATTAGGTGATAGGCACAGTGCTGTTACAGGCATCATGAATGGAAAAAACAGGCTATAAATTCCTGCCCTCTTGTAGCTAACATTTTTTTAAAATACTGATGGCAGAATTAGAACAAATGCCCCTGACATAAGAGAGAATGAAATACAGTTTTTATCTTCTGCACTTAAAAATTGCGACAAGTAACTTCTCTGGTACTTCCAAGGGTTTGAGTTTAACTTGGTAATAATTTTAGTAGGCAGGGTACAGTGGCTCACACCTGTAATCCCAGCACTTTGGGAGATTGAGGTGGGCAGATTGCTTGAGCCCAGGAGTTAGAGGCCAGCCTGGGCAGCATGGTGAAACCCTGTCTCTACAAAAAAAAAATACAAAAATTAGCCTGACATGGTGGCATGTGCCCGTGGTCTCAGCTGCTGGGAGCTGAGATGGGAGGATCACTCATCCCTGTTGAGGCTGTGATCATACCACTGCACTTCAGCCTGGGCAATAGAGGGAGATCCCGTCTCAAAAAAAAACAAAACAAACAAAAAACAATAATTGCTTTCATAAAAGGCCTTGTTACTTTACTTATTCCTACTATTTGAGTGCTTACTGTGTCAGACTCTGCTTAGTGTTGCCATTTACCCCATTTGGCAGGTAAGCACTGCAGCATGTTCTCTACATGGTAGAGAGACTCTCTCTTACACATGGATTCTTAAAAAGGGTTTAATTAGTCACTTAGGGCAAGTTCAGTGATAGTTCCAGAGTGACTGAATCCAAACTGTGCAGAATTGAGGGTGGTGGGCAAGAGTCAATGGTGTGCTCCTAGTTCTGGAGTCCTGGGAGACTGAGGTGACACAGGTGCTCTCCTTCCTGCCACTTACTCCAAACACAAACATTCTGGATGAAATATTACTTACCCTCATTTAAAGACACAGGAAGAACTTGAAAGGGAAAGAAGACAGAAGGAAGAGGAACAAAATGAAACTGTAGGGGAAGGGAGTTGCTGTTAACCGCAGGAGCAAAACAAGAGCCAGAGCTCTGAGTGTGAGCTGCCGTAGTGTGATGTCTATAGCTTCCGTTTGGCCAGGAAGTACACTTGGAAGCAACAGTTTCATGAGCATAAATGATCAAAGCCAACTAAACTGGTCAATTAGTCAAACTTGGCTTCATGACAAAAAAATAGGACCTCAATTTAACTCTGTTCTTCAGCTTGAGGAGTAAATGCATTTGAGGGGTAAGGGGTTGACAATGGCGATAAAACACTGGGCTCTTTTCTCAGCTTTGACTTTGCCTCATACCTTCATCAAACTACCTTAGACCCTCCTCCAGCAGCTCCAAGCACCTGGTTGTCAGTTTGGTTTAAGCCTTTATCTTGGGCACCAGTTGGTGAAGTGATTATTTTAAAGTTGCCATTGTCAGTGCTTTGGAGAATGCCTTGCGTTTTGACCAAGCTGGTGAGGGAATTAGTAAGTTAAAGGCTAACCCTGCATAATCAAGGTATCAAAACAGCTTGAAGACTGCCATTTTAATGCGCTTTCACAAGGCTGTGCAACTCTGTGCTTAAACAGTGGCCAGTTTTTAAATGACCATCCACATGGAGAAAATATTTCCAGGGTTTCAGTTTTGAAATAATTGGAATTCTTCTCATCTTGGAGTGTTACCTCGTGTGTGTGTGTGTGTGTGTGTGTGTGTGTGTGTGTGTGTGAGAGAGAGAGAGAGAGAGAAATACAGCTGATCATCTCTCCCTGTGGTGCTGACTCTCCACTCATGGATGGCAGAATGTTCCAAGGAAATGGAAATGGTGAAATCATTTTGAATTCAACAGTAGAATGATAGGCCATTTAATGCAGCCTTAATCTTGTGGCTCAGTCGGTATGGTGTAATATTAGGCTTGCCATCAACTTCCCAAATCCCTTGATAGTATAAACTAGCAAATTAAGACTTACCCTGAAAATGACTGCGTACTGCTCTACAAGAGAGGTAGAATGCTCCAGGAGCAGCACAGTTAGAGATGGTAACATTTTGCCATCTGGCAACCCACTAGACCAGATGGATTCATTAATGACTTCTCTAAAGTATTTAATCAGACCTTACTGAAACACATGACTGGCATATTTAATTATACTAAATTAACAGGACTTTTGCCAGATATAACCCTCAATGCTTGAGTCATACTCTTTGCTTAAAGAGAGGAGGAAAAAAGGATGAATAGCTCCAGAAAGCTGTGTTTCACATAGACCCCTCGCATTAGTGAAACTTCTCATTAGCAAATTGTGGTGTTACAATCTTATGCAGTATTTCTCCTTTTTCAAAGAATGCGCTGTAAGACTAGCCATGCTGATCAAATTCTTTTATCAGTAGCAATTATACTGATGAGAACATCTGGGGGTTGATAAATCTGTTATAGCCATCAGACAACCCGTCCCACTTCCTGCCTGTGGAAGACTTGTAAACCACCAGATGGCTTCTTGTGTAAGTTAATCGATTTATATTTCTCCAGGATCATTTTTGTTATGTTTTAATCTTTATATTTGTGTCAGAACAATGGAGACACACAGAAAATTACAGAAAGCATTATAATGTAAAGTTGCCCCTGCCCCTTTGCTATCTGCAATCTACTTTTCAAAGAAACACTTCTAATTTTCATGACTATTCTCTATGGTGACTACTTCCACATGTCAAAACAGTGTAATTAATGGCTGTTTCTTATTTTCTTTAGACATGTTGACTTCCTTTTAAGATACATGAGGATGTAGCTTAGGTATACCATGCTTACATCACTTTCCTTCTCCTCCCTGAAGGGTTATATTTTTTAATTCCCTTACCATTTACCTTGGTAGCTTTAGGTTATATTTTAATACCTTTTATTTTTGGGATTGTCAACTAGAAACAGTATTTCTTGGCCCCTAACATATGATGAAGGTACTAGTGACTTGAGTATTCCACTGAATGCTCTAGGGTTCTTGCACTCAATATACTATTTTTGAGATTCATCCATGCTGTGGTTGTCACTAGTTTCATTTCTGTTTATGGCTGAGAACAATTCCATTGCATGAATAGAGGATAATATATCCATTCACCTTTTGGACATGGGACTTATTTCCAATTTCTGGCTCTTATAAATCTGTGAAGACTTGTATGCAAGTCTTTGTTTAGACATTTCCTTTTTATTTCTCTTGGATAAATTCCAAAGAGTGGAATTGCTAGATCATAATGGTAAGCATATGTTTATAAGCAACTGTCAAATGACTTTCCAAAGTGATTCATCATTTTACATTTCCTATTAGCAATGTTGGTGCATTCTAGTTGCTCTATGTCTTCAGCAACACTTGGTATTGTCAGTTTTTTTTTTTTAATTTTAGTTGTTCTTGACAATGTTCAAGTTTTTTAGCCACATTTTAAATTGTGTTCTTATTAAATTGTAAGCATTCTTATATATTCTGGGTAGAAGTTTTGGTGATTTTGTAGTTTTTCCTTTTTATTTTCCTAGTCTGTGGTTTGCCTTTTCATTTTCCTAACAGTGTTTGTTAAAGACTAAAAGTTCTGATTTTTTTTAAAAGTCCAATTTATCCTTTTTTTTTTAAAATGATTTTTATGCTTGTTTTTTCTCTAAGAGACCATTATCTTTCAAAGGTCACAAAGATGCCGTTAAATTTTTTTTTCTATCAATTACATGGTTTAGTGCTTACATTTTTTTTTTTTTTTTTGACTATGGTAAAAGGGAAGAGTGAAACTCACTTCTTTCTGTAAGGATATCTAGTTTTTCCAGCACTATCTGTTGAAAAAGGATCCTTTCCACTTATGAGTTACCATAACACTTTTGCTGGAAATGAGTCGATCATGTACGTGTGGATTATTTGTGGATTCAATTCTATACCATTGATTTTTATATCTATCCTTTTAGCAATATTCCGTCTTAATTCTAACCCCTTTTTATAAAGACTTTAAGCAGAACTTGTACTTTTATTAACATTTTTTCTCTCAGAGATATACACGTGTGTATATATGTGTATGTGTATGTACACATACATGTATATGTGTATATAGATGTGTTGTATATATGTTTTCCTAGTAGCTGAGTCCAGGTTTTCTCACTGTCCAGTCATGACTAGATTAAACTTCTAAACTGTTTTTCTTGCTTTAGATGCTTTTTCCTTAGGAAGGCATCTTCGGGTAACTTATATTGTCCATTCTGAATGGTTTTTACCAGTTTAAATCTCAGAGGATAGTCTTATTTTTAAATTCGAGGAGAGTTCACTATAGCTTTTTATGTGCATGCGTTTCCCTGACTTACAATGTCTGTTCCTGGGGGGTGAGAGGTAGGTTTCATGTGAGTCTATCCCATGGCAGTTAACTAATAGCACTATTTAGGTAGTATTGTTATGTTTTAAGTGCCACTATTTTAATCACTGCTTTAGGATTTATTAAGTCCTCATAATATCTATTTTATTTGAAGTAGCTACTGTTGTTATTCCCATGCTTATGAATGAGAAACTGGGGCACAGAGAGGTTGAGTAATTTGCCGAAGATGATTTATGGGAAACTGTTCTTTGCCAGTAAGTAGAGGAGACAGGTTTCAGTGATGTACTGAACAAACAGCTCTCCAGGAGAAAAATAAAATGTATGCATATACATTAATAAGCTTACACATTTTATTGATATAAATGAGTAATGCACAACTTGCAAATAATATCATTGTTTTTATTAATAGCACATATTCAATCAAGTCTGATAGAATGCTTTCACTGATTGTTTTTTTCTTTCCTTTTTTCTAAACTCCAGTATCTGTGATCAGTCTTTGGTTGCAGTTTAACCATGACTTCACAAAACTGAATGAGGAATAAATTCTTAATTACCATCTGGTTCACCAAAGAAGTTGTTGACATCATTGGCAAATGATTAAAGTTCCAATATGTATATGTTTTACATTTTTCTTATGAATGTAAATAAAGCTATCGGCCAACATTCTTGTTGGAACTATACTTGTTGGTCAATGATGTGAGGGAATATTGAAAATGTTTTCTCAATTTTTTGTATTCACAATGTAACAGCTACAGAGTGATACACTTTTAGGTTTATTCTATATTATCAACATTTTATCTTATCTCTTAAGTCTAGACAATCAACAAAACAATAAAATTAAGCCCCAATTTGTAGCACTTAATGATTTCCATGATGTAAATATACCCACTATGGCTGACTTCTAGCCGCCAATGTGACATCATTGAAAATGGAGTTCGGAAGAGGTGTGTAGTAACACACCGTCTATGATATTTCTACCATATGGATAGAATAGCAATAAATAACCTCAGGACTACAGAGAAGATTGAAATATAGTAAAATAATTACCAGATAGTGAGCTTTCAGTGTGTATTACCTTTGCTTTTTTAACATTTATATAACTGTAAATCTATATAATATCTAACAGTGGCTGTGATGAACTGGTTTACAATGTTGCTAAAACTTAGTTTTTGGTGGCCAGTCTAAGCTGGCTCCATCCATGCCACTGTGTGGCAGTGCTTTTAAGCATTCTTTTACATGAAGATATTGCTGGAATATAGTTTCATACTAGTAAGTATGGCATACAGTTATGGCAAGGTATCAGATTTCTTTATTTTTCTAAATCACATTCTCATTAGATACACCACTCATCAAACTTGGCAAAGTCCAGTTTTAGGGACTTCCTGCTCAACCATGGATTAAACAGTTCTGTGGGGTTCACACAGTTTAGGAAAATGGCAATGGATCCTGATGGTTTGTCCATGTTGCTGTCATTCCCGTTTGTGCTGCCCAGGTGAAAGAACCCTGTCGTCTGAATTCTTCGGCTTTTGATAAGATCTCAGGAGAAATGGCCAACTATTGTGTCCTCCTACAGAGGAAGTCACAGAAACGGAGAATGTCAGATGGGATCACAATTGTGGTGGGGTACTCAAGTGCTAAGCCAATCTCTTGGGACCAGGACTGGAACACAGCCATCCCCATCTGATGTTCCACTGCCTCCAATCTACTCTGTTCAAATCAGGCCAGCCTTTGCCTTTTCTGCCTTGCAGATGAACATCCACTGATGGTTCTGGGTTGGGTCACTGGTTGGGCTATTCCCCCTTCAATCCCCAAAGCAGCAACCTCCTCTTCTGTCCTCAGACAATCCAACCTCATGATTTGAATGTGCCTCTGTCTCTGACATTCGAAAGCTGCTCTCAAGGTTACCTTCAGGGAAGGGAGGGAGAAGGCATTCATGCTTTCCTAGTGAGACCTTAAAAAAACAAACAAACCTAAACATATAAATTATTACTGAGAGACTCACTGAAGCAGCCTGGGACAAAAATGAAATGAGGCTTAAGAATGATGAATGTTTGTAAAAATGCTGTGCTTGGAACAAGTGCTCATATAATTTTTTGCCTCGAGGAATCAAGAATGATTAGTATTGATCAGTGTTTTTTTGGTGATGGTGGTTCAACTTCATAAGGAAGGCTATCTCTTTCCATGACCCTTTTGATTGTCATCTTTTCTTCTACACAGCATTTTTGGAAATCTTCCTGATCTCATCTGACATCAGGAAGACATGCTTTTGCCCTCCTGGCATGCTAGAGAAACAAATCAATTTCTTCTCCCAGATAGGTTGATGAAAGTCCTTCTCTGCAGTGCTCTCTATTGCTATGGTAACAGAAGATGGGATTTCCCAATGGAACTAGGTTTATATATTAAAAAATAGTTCTTTCAGAACTATGTGAAACACAATAAATGCAATAAACTGAGTACCAAATGAAAAAATAGTGACACTAAACCTTTTTATGTAGGTGTGGGATGAGACATTCATTGTGTTGAGACTCTCAATGAAAGGGAGTCAACTTTAAAAATTTTAATATTGTGACAGCACTGTTGTAGCTAAAATAACTTGTAAAATTTGTTGCAAGTTTTCTTAGGAAAGCAAAGAATTGAATATATGGACTCTTAACTGGCAGATAGACTTAAAATAGAGATAACTGGTGTCTGTACTTCCAGTCACAACGTGGTGAAGAAGGTGACGAGAAGTCCTAGGTGAAACAAGGATTTTGTGTAACTGTGGTACTCTCCGCTTCTGTGACTTCCTCTATAGGAGGACACAATAGTGGCCATTCCTCATGAGATGTCATCAAAAGCCCAGCAATTCAGCGGACAGTGTTCTTTCCATCACAGCCCCTTAATTGTATCCAAAGACCTGACCTTTTAATCAGCTGTGACTAGCAGTGTGGCTGGAGGGTGACCTCTGAGCCTCAGAGCACTCACAAAGGATCAAAGAGCAGTTCTGAGGTATGTAGAATAGGAAGGATTTGGTTGCATGTGAGGAAAACTGAAACATAATACTCACCTGTCACTTATAATGCTTCTGAACTAAAACTCCAAGATTTTTGGAATTTGATTTATTAAATAAATACTTATTAAGTGAATCTATAACTCCACCATTTATTGATATGTTATATTATTCTCTTGCAAATCTAGTGAGTAAAGTTTGTGAGCTTTTCTTGTCTGAGGCTTAAAAAGTGCTCTTGAAATTACATGGGAAATTTAAAATAGAAGTAAACACCATTTGGCTGTGCCCTCGATGAGACATGGATGCTATCATTTTTGTCTTTCTGGTGAAAGGAGTGGAGTTTCTGGGAAGCTGAGTGGAAAGGTAACAAATAGTAAAGTGAATAAAAGTGGTTCTCTGTTCTTGCTATTCTTCACATGGACATAGATAAATGGTAACATTATGAGTCACTCTAAGCAATCATGTTGCATCAAACCATAGAGGTGGCAGTCAGAGACTGGCTCATGAAAGGAGAAAAAGCTCACTTTCTTAATGTACCCAAATGGCAAAGGAGGACTGGAGAAAGGGGTGTCGTGGGCTGTAAAGAGATGATTTAACAAAGTGTGAAGGAACTTCTGGCAAGAAAAAAAAATTGCAATGTGAACTTTTTAATAAATGTAGTAAATTTATGGGCTTCAATGTGAATGAAAAGAATAAGCAGAGTGAAAATACTTGACATCCAAAATGTGAAGTGTTTTGGGGTAGCACTGCTAATTGAGTTACTAAGGCTACTAAGTTACTTGAAGACTTAAAGACTTGTTGAAATCCATTTATTCCATTCCCCCCAACTACGTCATTCAAAGTACTGAAATAGTAGGGATTTATTATTTCCTTCTAGATGCTTCAGAATCTTAGGAATCTACCAAATATCTAAAGGATTTTAAAACAGAAGCTGTGATCACAGCAAAAGAGTTTAATTTCCATCTCTTGAAAGTGTTTCTGGCCATCCAGGGGAAATACGCTCATTCTTTATTTTCTTATCCCTGGGTAGAACCTGTTCACTGTAGCAGGTGAATGGGGCAATACGACAATCAAGATTGTTGGCACCATTCACTCCCTCTTCAGGTATTTTGTTAATGCTTACTCTGTTGTATGATATTCCAGGAACTGTTTAGAGTCATGGAAGACAGCCACTGCCCTCATGAAGCATGCAGCCTAATCCTTTTTGTTCTAGCATTTAGGACTCCGGGTGTGATGCTAACCTCACCTGAGGAGTCTTCTTGGTTTCCCCACGAAAAATTGGATAGAGTTAAGGCCATCTTTTCCCAGAATCAGGCTCATAGGCTTCAAGCTACTGCAGCCAGGCTCTGTGAGTTACAAACCCAGTTGCCCACACAACGTCTTCTGTCAGCTTCAATGTGCCCAAGCTTTTCCTTAGTCTCAAACATTCTAAACCTTTCCCCCTCTGTTCTCAACCCCAATAGCTCTTGACTTTTCTTCCCTATCCCCTCTACCCACGTCTTCCCTCACTGTCTCTCCCTGGTCCCTAACTGACCACATTGCCTCTCCTAACACCCCTCACAGATCTGTCCTTGCATGTCATTTCATCACTTCCTCAACTACGAAACTGTTTATGCTGTGTCCTGCTCAAAATTGTCAATTGTAACCTAATTTCCTGGCCTGGCAAAGATGGCTTTCAAGAGCTGCCTCTGCCTGCCTGACCCATCTCATTTCCTGCCAACTTCTGTAAGACTTAAACTGTGGAGGACATTGTCTTTTCACATGAACCCCCTTTGCACCTTGTCTTTCCTGTGAACTCATGTCTTCCCTGATGTCCTGGGCAGCTGGCCACTGTATCCTTCATCTTTCTATGTTACTGTGTATACATATTGACATACTGTAATTATTTCTTTACAAGTCTGTCTTTCCTCTGAAAGTGGGCTTCTTGAAAGACAGCCGTGTGATTGCTGTTTATATATCTATGGTACCGTCACTGACATATCATGGGTCCATAAGAACCTGCTGAATAAGTGGTTGAGCTAAAATATACTGGTTTGCCACAGACAGGGTTTTCAGACTGCTTCCATCCACTCAGCTTAATGAACAAACATGGCGTGCCATAATCTTGCAGTTTTCTGGCACATCTAGATATTTTGAAATACCAGCTGTATCTCAACAGAATTGAGATTGAGAGGGTCCGTTCTTGATCATCTCTCACCAACTGAATGCTAAACTGTTCTACTACCTTAAAAAGTTACAAAGCTTTTAGTGTTCACCTGTTGTAAAAAGCTACCCTTTTACAGGGGTAATCTTTTAATAATACTTGCTTATGAATATTCTTGAGGATACGTTTTCCAGCAAGCACTTTTCAGATGGCCAACATGCATTCAAAGTACATATTTTGTTTTTGGAAGCTGTATTATATTCATACACACATGCTTATATTGGTTATAGATATATAATGCCAGTTACACAAATGACAAAATTTGAATTCAGTGTTATGTGCCAGGCACTCTAAGTACTCTAGATTCACTATGTCAGCTATTTTCTGTATTATCTCAATTTTTAGATGAAGAAACTGAGGCAAAGGAGATCAAGTCATTTGTCCAAAGAACCAGAGATAGTAAGGTGGCCAACATGCAAATCCAGTGTCTGATGTCAGAATATATACTCTGATTAATTTCATGCTAAAAACTGGCAAAAGCCTATTTACTGTGTAAACAGATGCTGAAAAGGTGGGAAATTTCTATTTCTGTTTATTATATAAGCAGATGTTTATACAATGAGCTGGTTTCCTATATAGGTAATGTGCCTCGATTCCCAACTTAAATTTTTTAGAAAGGCACAATATCTGTACACAATGAATTTAACATTAAAGCATTAGGGTGATTTTTTTTTCATCTAGGAAAAATAATACTTGACTCTGAACAGCTACTGACTCCTTAAAATACCAGTTGGTATTTGACCAACCTTTGTTTTTATTGAACTATGGAGAAAAATTGCTATACAAACCACAATTGTAATTTGTATTTTTTTGGTGTCACAGTGATCTATGTAAAATGGAAACTTTAACTTAAAATGTATAATCTATAGCAACAGACACAGAAACAGCACTTGACTCTGGGACCCCTCCATGCTTTGAAATCCTAATGAGGATAAGAGAACCTTTCCCTAGCAACAACATTTAAGAAAAAAAAACTTAAAGTCAAAAGCTCACTTGAAAATGAGTAAGATTTTGAAAATCAGGAAGTAAATTTCATAACGTAAAGCAATTATAAAAACCGTAGAGATGATTAAATCAAATAATTAGAATCATAATAGAGTTGATTTTCAAGGCAACCAATGGGTAAGACCAAATGAAATTGTCAAACTGTGCTAAGCCTCCCTGCTAAAGTGAACATTTCAATTAGACAAATCAGGTAATTAATTACTTTGGGGACAGTTCAGACTCACTCTCTTGAGATTACCTTGTTAGATAATTTAAATGAGAAACAGTTTTGGATAAAAGGTGATCAGTGTTTTCTTCAGTTGGAAGATGTGAAAAGAGACCTTTTTCTCTTTCAGCCTTGCCTTACACCCAGACAAAACTCTTGTTGCAACTGGCCAAGTTGGGAAGGAGCCATATATATGCGTATGGGATTCCTATAATGTCCAGACTGTGTCTATTCTTAAAGATGTCCATACACATGGAGTTGCCTGCCTGGCTTTTGACTCAGATGGACAGGTGTGTATCTACTTTATCTGTTTTATTTAATGACTTGTCACAATTTATCTAAAACTGGAATACAAATAGCAGACTCAAAGTCCATCAATGCTTGCTGGTTCTCCTGGCACAGCCTCTTAGATTCTGTGCTTGTTTTATGCTCTTTAAAGCTGTGGCTCTAACACCAAGGTCTGGATAGGCCTTGATTTTGATTCCCCTTGTCCCACCATCTGGTTAAAAAGCCATCATAAAAGAAGTCATGAATTTACACTGATCAGGTTCACCATAGCCCAGTAATTCTACTTTGTTGTCTGTTTTTAGCTTCCTATTTGGAGTAAGGGCTGGACCACGCCTTATTCACAGACCTTAAGCCCTGGCCATGACTGTAGTACCTCTTGCTTTCAAAAGATGACATCATCTCCTAATAATCTTGCATGTTTCTATCTCCAGGGCTTCCTCAGCCTGTCCTTTCTGCCTGAAGTGTCCTGTTGACCCTTTTACCCCTTGAAGCGATTCAGTCTCCAAAAGTTTTCAAAAGCTTTGCCAACACCCCCCCACCACCACCACCCAACAACATTTTCTCTTCTCCCTTTGACCTACAGCAACAGTTGGCAGAAAAGATAGGTTGATATGTTCTAGAAAAAGAAAGTGAAAACGGGGGCGGTCATCCCTGGCTCCAGCTGCATTCACCTCCTGGCTCCAGCTGTATTCACCTCCTCACTAAGGCTGGGCCTCTTCTCCCCATCTCCCAAGCCACCTCCGTTTCCTATGCTACCCTTCCTCTGTCTCTTCCACCCTCCATGTTTCTGCCTGTTAATTCCTTCAATCTAATTTTTGACAGATTTCAGAGTTAATTCTGTAAGTTGGTACCATGCAAAGATCTGTGAAATTATTCATAGAGGCTTGACTGAACTGAAAGTCTGTGGGAAATTCAGTGGATCACAAGAGTTGAGTCACTTTTGGAAAACAATTAGCATTTACTTTGTGTTTTCTGCTATTTTAAGAGCATCGATCACTAGTCACTTCTCTTTCTAGAACTAGATTCTAGATTCACTACCTTTGTAGACCCCTGGAATATATGTTCTTGATTTTACCCCTCTGTAATCTCATCTAGTGAGTCGGTTTAATGCATACATGCCCTTGTATGTCTACATCTAAAGAGAAATAGCTGGATGCTAGTATTTGTTCAGGCTCACAGTTATATTGACTTTGTGAATAAACCGAGTCAGAATGCATACGGATGTACAAATGTAAATGTATGCTTATTGTGTTCTGGTATGCACATTCGCTAATCTGATTTTGTTATTCAAGCAAGCATTCTTTATCAAAATTTGTTCTGAAGTGTCACAAGAAAATGTAATGCAGCAGAGGGAAATCCAGCTCTAACTTAGTTTTTGTCCATGTTAATTTATGTTAGAATCCTAGCTATTCTCCTTCAGGTTTCATTTTGAAGGATGGTGAGTGGGGATGGATTGCATGGTTTTAACTGTCAGGTGAGAGAAAGAACCTCCTGTATGGAGCCATGATGGATTTCATGGCTTGTTGATGACTATTGCTTCAGGTCTGCCTTACTCCCTGGACAGAGTTCACTGGAATCGAACGACATTTAGAAATGACAAACGGCCCATCACCTCACAGTCAACAAAAGGCAATAGAAATGCTTTTTAGGTAGCTATGGGGCCTGTCACTACAGATGAACAAAATAAGTTTCTTTCAGCTTTTTCTCTATCAAGAAATGTGAGTTTTACTTCAGTACCCCTATTTATGTTAACTGCTTTTTTTCTCTTGAAAAATAATAAGCTGAATGGAATTCACCCACTCAAATTTTCTTATGAATAAAAACCATATCTTATTTCCATTGCTGAAACCCTCAATTAAAAATTACTGCAAAGACATTTCTTAAGGACACATTTAATAAAATCCCAACTGTGTGCATTATGTTAAAAATTCCTAATGGAAGCCATCTTTAGTGAAGAAACCTGAATAATCCCTGCATAACAGCACATGTATACATTTAGCCATATGCGGCTGTCTGTTCCCTCTGCGCTGAGTGAGTGTGCGTGTACACAGACGTGCTCTCGAACGTACTCAGCATTCAGATACTCTTATGCTTGGGGAATGCCATATTTTTAAAACCTTTTCATTTATATTACTTCATTTGACCCATACAACAATTCCACGAAGTAGAAAGAATATTTTTATACCCGTTGTAAAAATGAGAAAACTGAGATTTAAGGAGGTTAATTTTGCAAGTTATGTCTGGTTACTTAAAAGTGAAGAGAAGCCAAATCTACTTATAGTTCAGACATCTTTCTTGCACAATGCTGTCTCCTTCTAAGTGATATCCTGTAAGAAACTCTGATTTTGGTATGACTGTTGCCTGTTTTTCACACTTTTGACTTTGTATATGACCATGTGTGTTGAATTTTATTTTTCCTTTGAGGACAGGTTCTGACCCAAGGAATTTAAGCTGGGAGGTGAAGTACCAGATTACCTCTACTTGGATTATAAAAAAGTTACCTTAAATGTTTGTAAAATTATGGAAAACTAAAAATGAAAATAATGTTCATTTATTGAATTCTGTTTGTCAAACCCTTAAGTTTTAGCAGTTTGATGCTTTTAGACTATGGAACCCTATTAAATCTCACATTAAGATTTTACCTAAAAATCTTAAGTTAAAAATTCCAAATGCTGCCTTAAAGTTCTGTTTCTGTAATTTCTATTGACTTAGCAGAGATTTCATGAGAGTTTACATGTATGTTTCTTACCCTTTAAAAGGATAAAGAAGCTGTAGCTTTTAGGTTTTTGAAATTTCAGCATATACTAATGGAAGTCATCTCTTGTGATATTTTTAGTTTTGAGTTTAAGATGGGTTTTGAGAAATTGGTTTGTTATAAGAAATTCAATACCTGATGCATAGTAGATAGTATCTGTTTC
The DNA here is from genome assembly GCF_001604975.1 of Cebus imitator. Classification (NCBI taxonomy): domain Eukaryota; kingdom Metazoa; phylum Chordata; class Mammalia; order Primates; family Cebidae; genus Cebus; species Cebus imitator. The sequence goes on from NW_016107458.1 coordinate 3,753,623, forward strand.
TTAACTCATGAATAAATACTCCCATCACTTTTAGGTGCTAAATTATTGTTCTTATTCTTAGCGTTTAGCCTCTGTGGGGTTGGATGCCAAAAACACAGTCTGCATTTGGGACTGGAGGAAGGGAAAACTTCTGGCCTCAGCCACCGGCCATTCTGACCGGGTAAGAACTTGTTGGATCAAGCTATGCAGATTTCAGAACTAGGGGATGGAGGGGCTTGTGCTACTGCTTCTCAGACCTCAAATGTTTTTAAAAGTAAATTTGCTATGTATACATTTTTTCCTATTAAACTTACAAGCCTTGTTTTTTTTCATGATTAGTAGCTAACTGTGTTAATGTGTTTCTGGCGATCAAATAATTTATATGAATTGCTGCTGCCTGTCATAGACAAAGCAAATTTTTGATGCTGGCATTTTACTGCTTCATAAAATCAAAATGGAATTGAATTTGAAATGATGTGTGCATTTAGAAATGGAAATAGTTTTTAGACAACAGTCACAAAATATGATTACGAGGGTACACATTTTAATTTTGAGTGAGTGTAATGACAACTTTGTGATTCTTGGTTGTATTTGAGAACCTTGAATGTAAATTGTTGCCTGCTTATCATTTCTATTGAAGTCAGTGTGATCAGAAATGATAATTCCATGTAGTGTTAGGGGATGAAGTGAGTATATACATATAACTGCTTAGAACTACTTCTCCGGTGCCTTGCATCATTAAAGTAATTTAACTCCTTTATTGGCTTGATTTCTCTAGTTTAAACAATCAATTCACATGACTATCTTACTTGATTTCCTAGTTGTTTTGTGTTTCTGCTCAATATAAGTGTTCACGTAGAACAGGCTGTCCAATCTTTTGGCTTCCCTGGGCCACAATGGGAGAATTATTTTGGGCCACACATAAACACTAACAATAGCTGATGAGCTAAAAATAAAATAGTCTTATAATATCTTAAGAAAGTTTACAAATTTGTGTTGGGCTGCATTCACAACCATTCTGGGCTGTGGGTTGGACAAGCTTGATGTTGAATGAGGGTCTAATTAAACATGAAATTCACTGTCTCTTGCTTAGAAGGAGCTCTGAAATTTTAAAAAAATATGAATAGCACATTCATCTGTGGAGGTTTGTAGTCGTAAGGAGATCCCACAGATACTGCAAATTCTACTCCAGGATCAAGTCTTCAGAAAGCTCAGGAGTGACCAACAATAGAACCTCAGTATTGGAAGAGGCCTGGTACCCCTCTGGTTCAGTGGTTCCTAATTCTGGCTACACATAGAGAATCCCCTGGGGAGACTTCACAGCACTGTGATGCTCAGGCTCTCTAGGCTTGGGGATTTTAATTTAGTTGGTATTAACTTAGTATTTCATGGACTATTTAGGTTGAAAATATTTGTGATGCTTAACCATTTTGAATGTTTTTCTGCTTATGCTGTGATCTCACATCTTAAGGGAAGTTGAGTTGGACTAGATCGATACATGAATTTCCAGTGATCACAAAAAATGGATGTGAGAGCTCATTCACACTGTTGTGATGCCATACCTAGCTCTACTGAAACAAACTCATACATAATATTTTACCTAAGTTATTCTGCATTTACTACTTCTATTTCTGAATCATTTTATACAGTCTGACCTGAACTAGTATACTCTGTCAGAATTTGGGGCCTTATCACCTTAGAAAAAGTAGAAAAATAAAGTTACAAACAGTTTAAACCAGTACAATCTCCTTACTCAGAAAAATAGCCTAATGTAATCACTTTGGCTTGTATAGAAAGCACTTTTATTGTTGTTAAATCCTTAATGTTAAACTAAATTTGGCCTCAGCTGCCCTCCATATGGTAAGTCCCTACAAAATCAACTGCAACCTAGCTTGGTAAGTAACCGAACCGAAAATTTACGTGTATACTTTTGTAACAAATAACTGAGTGGCGGCCAGCTTCAGCCAATGGCAGGCTGCCACCTGTTCAGACCATACCCAAATAAAGCAAACTCAGAGCTGAAACCAGGAAAGCTGTTTCTTTCTATACCTCAGTTCCTGTTTCCCAGGATAAGTACTGCCTGCCCAGTTGCAGAGCAGAGCTCTCTGAGCCTCTTCTGGTTCTGAGGGCTGCCCAATTTGTGTTCAACTCTGTTAAAACTTGAGATAAATTGAACACTACTGGATATTATGTGACTTGCTTGTATGTTTCAATGACTGTGCCTGCCCTAATGCTCTGCTACCTCTTTCCAGTAAAGGTGCAATGTAAAAAGTATAAGAGGCCTATAGTGATGAGTCTGTAATCTTTAGAGCCCAGGATGTTTTAATGAAATGCTTTATTTGGAACACTGTTCCCCCAGACCCCATAATCTGTATCACACATAGTTTTGCTCTTTATTACCAATGCCTTGATACCAGTATCAATTATTGACTGCTTATGGCTAACTTCAAGATTATTTTCAGGATTATTTTAGTGGTGCTAAAACATTTAATCCATTACATTTATACAATGAATGTTTTATACCCTGCAAAATGACTTCATATACCTTATCTTCATTGACCTCAACAAAACTTGAGGTGATATTATCCGCTGTAGAGAAGATGAGGTTAAGGTTAGAGATGCTCAGACTTGCTTGAGTTTGAATGACTGAAATGGATACTTGGGCCAAGTACTTTTCCTTTAGTGCTCTTTCTGGAGACCATAATTGCTCCTTGATATGTGGTTAGTGGCCTAGGTTGTTTTTCCGGTCTAGACTTTGTCCCTGACAAGTAGTCCTTCTCTTTCTATCAGCGTGTCATGGAGTGTGGTCCATGGACCACCTGCATCAGAATCTCCTGGAGTGTGTTTAAAGATTCAGGTATCTGGACCCAATTCCAGATACACTAAATGAGAGCATCTCAGATGGGCCCTGGAAATACACATTTTAAGCAATCGCTATGGGCAGTTTGACTCTCAGGATTGACAGTCTTTTCTTTCTTGTCTCCAAAATGGAAATAGAACTACCTGCAAACTGGTAGCTCTTGTTATACAATGACAAAGAGTGGTAGCAGATACATTTTCAGTTCATTGGTTAATTGAAAATATTTTGGGTCAGATTAAAATGATAGCCTGAGGAACTATTTAAGTTAGTGTCGGATACATGCCTCTGCCTTATGTTTAAGGATATTAACGTCTGTGATTACTAGAGGCTGTTGGCCACGTTGAATTGTAGTTAACTATTGAATGTTTTCCTAGTTAAAATGATGCATTTTATAATTACTTAAATTTCTATTGAAAAGCTATCTCCAAAGTGTTAGCACTGTGGAGAGCTATTGAAAAACTTGATCAAAAATTTATTCGAAATTGTCCATTTGTTCATCCCAAATGTATAAAATTAAACATAAGACACCAGTCTGTTCTAAATAATTGTGGCAAGCTCTCTCTCTCTACTCAGGCCTTAAGGTAAGTAGACATGAGGTGATAACCTGTGTGTTAGTTCTTTCTCATTCCCAGCGAAATCTTCCATTTTTACTCTGTGATGGTAACATTGTGCTCTAAATGTTAGGTTAGAGTCTTGGCAGTTGGACTGGTATCTGGAAAAGGCAAAACATACCAAATGATCATCAACTTTTAATGTTTTGTACAGATTTTTGATATTTCCTGGGATCCTTATCAGCCAAACAGAGTGGTTAGCTGTGGAGTAAAACATATAAAGGTAAATATTTTTTTTAAATTTTGGTACCTTCAATGCAAATCATTTTAGTTGTTTATACAGATAATTTGATGTTGAGCAACTGCTTGACTTTACATTTTTTTTCTTCAATATAGAGCCCTTTTACCTGTTTCTCTGCTCCCGAAGCAAACTAACATCAGTTGATGGGTCTCTCTCTTAGTAATACAAAGTAATGACAAGTGAAGTGCTCAGCAGGCAGCTAAAAAAGAAATTTTATGTTGATTAAATATCAAACTGAAGACTCATAATACTTACATGTTTTAAAATAGTGCTGATTTTAATGTTGTGAAGTAAGTTTTTCCATTATAATGAATGTTTGCGTATATTGCATGTCAACACTTTTGACTTGTTATGTTCCCTTAAAAGAAAGGTATCATGTTGCGCTCTACATGGAAATAGAGGCATTCACAGTACAAACCTATCTGGACCATTGGTTTTTAAATGCCTAGATCTTCCTCTAGACTACACTCTTGTCTGGGTAGGCCCACATTTTCTTCTTCCTATTTTGCTCACAAGTAGCAAAATTAACTGCATCAACATGCTTTCGTAGCAAAAATTTTTCCTGACCCCTGGATATGGCCCAGAATCTTCTTTCTCTACAGGATCGTAAATAATAGAAGTTAAAGTCCATAAACAAGGATTACCTTCTTGCATAGATCATGCATGAATTCTGCACAAAAATGGTTTATTTCTGTATGACTGAAGATTCTCCTCTAACCAACCTCTCCTATTTAGCAGTTATTTTGTTGTTTTAGTCTAGTTTTTCATGATCCTTCTCATTATTCATTCTTGATGGTTAGAAAGGGACAGATGATAAAATAATCTGAAACAGGTATAACAATAAATATGGAAGACTAACCTAAAGAATATTACAAAACTCTGCAGAGGAATGTAAAACAATACTTAAACAAATGGAGTGACAGTCTTGATTCTGGACGTGATGTCTAAAGCTTACAAATGTATCATTTTTCTCTAGATTTTTATTTAGTAGAAATGCAGTTAAAATCCCTATTGCTTTTGTTTTTACCTGACAGAATTTCCCTTTAAATTATCCTAAATTAATCTGGGAGCATAAAAGAATGACAACTATGAATGTTGGGATAAAAAATCATGAAGGGTTTATATACAACTATTTAGTAAAGCATAGTAGAATTTAATTTAAATGGTAGAAGACTTGGATAAAAAGAAATAATAAAACCTGAGAAATAGACCTTAATGTGTATGACAACTTGAAGTATGACAATAGCATCTCTAACTGGTAGACACAAGTTTATCAATTTGTTGGAAAAAGTTAATACTTCATACTATACACTAAAACAAAGTCTATATGAGCAAACTCAATATGAATTAAAGAAATGAAAGTTTCAAAAACGATAAAATAGCTAGAGGAATATATAGGCAAATGTCTAACTGCTCAAATTAGAGAAAGATTTTTTAAAATATGAAAGCAAAGAAAGAAATCGTAAGGGATAATATCGATGCAACTGTAATATTAAAACATTCTGTGTAATTCCTTCTTTCCACAAAAAGAGGGAAACCACAAACTAGCAAAAGTACAAACAACACACAAAGTAGATACTGGGTTGTTCTCAAAATGCAAAGACCTCTAGCAAATCTGTAGAATGGACAAAAAACATAGAAAACTGACACAAATAAAAACACTGTTAGCTAATAGAATTATGAAAATGTTTATATCTCAATTAAGGAACACAATTTTTTTTTTTTTTTTTTTTTGAGATGGAATCTTGCTCTGTCACCAGGCTGGAGTGCAGTGGCACCATCTCAGCTCATTGTAACCTCAGCTCCTGCCTCCCAGGTCATGTGATTCCCTTGCCTCAGCCTCCCGAGTAGCTGGGACTACAGGCATGCGCTACCATGCCCAGCTGATTTTTGTGTTTTTAGTAGAGACAGGTTTCACCTTGTTGGCCAGGATGCTCTTGATCTCTTGACGTCGTGATCTGCCCACCTCGGTCTCCCAAGGTGCTGAGATTACAGGTATGAGCTACTGCACCAAGCCCCCACTTTTTTTTTTAGATGGAATCTTGCTCTGTTGCCCAAGCTGGAGAGCAGTGGGGTGGTCTCAGCTCACTGCACCCTCAACCTCTGCCTCCCGGTTTTAAGCGATTCTCCTGTCTAAGCCTCCTGAGTAGCTGGGATTACAGATGTGTACCACCAGGCCCAGCTAATTTTCATATTTTTAGTAGAGATGGTGTTTCACCATGTTGGCCAGGCTGGTCTTGAACTCTTAATCTTGTGATCCACCCGCCTCAGCCTCCCACAGTGCTAGGATGACAGGTGTGAGCTACCACGCCCGGCCTGAGCCACTGCACCTGGAACACAAATTTTAAAATGAAACATGTTATCTTTCAGATTCATGATTAAAAGTACCCTACCTTGGCAAGGATTTAGTGAATGACCACTCTCAAACCTTGCTGGTAGAGAGGGGTAAGCAGTCTTTCAGTCCAGAAATTTGGAAATATTTATTCTTAGAAATGTCAGTTTACTTTGATCCAGTAATTTCATATCTTAAAATCTATCCCAAGCAAATTGTTAGAAGTATGAACCAAGAACTGACTCATTGCTGAGTAACTTATCAATAGCAAATAAACCAAACAGAAGATCTGAAACCACTTAAGTGTCCCCAGGAAGTTAAATAAAATATTATATCCATATGATGAAACACTGTACAATCGTAAGTTATGTTTTAGATGATTAGCGATATTCGGAAATATTCAAAATCCATTATGTGGGGAAGTTTCCTTTGGGGATGGGTGATGGTGGGATTAGATTTGTGGGTTTTTTTCTTTAAAAACATTTTTATGTAGGAAATACATTAGAAGAACATATCCAAATGTTAAACAGTTATATTTGGGTAGTGGGTTGATGGATAATTTTTTCCCTTGTATATTTTATTTTAACATTATTTTACAATAATAAATATTCCAAAATAAAAAATAATTTAAAAGTAGAGAACAAAAAGATAAGACTTGAGAGGTTCCACTACTCAAAAGTATAAGATATTCCACCAACAATTTAGGGCTTCATAAACATTTAATAATCCTGTACCAAGCCCTGATGTGTGTATTTTTAACCAAGGAAAATGTCACCTGAAATCTAGATAGTTTGCTTTATTAGCAGCAGCTGAGGCTCCTTCTGGGCTTGGTACAGCACACCTGAAAGACCAAAAACTCATTTGGTTTAATATTTGAGTTTGTACTATGTGAAGGAACAAAAACAGACCTTACTTTCAACTCATTCAGTTGAATATTTGAGTTCATAGTAGGTGAAGGAACAAAAACAGACCCTTCTTTCAATTTACTTGACGTTTAACCATTAAAACATTAAGACAGAGCATTGTATCGTTGAAGATGAGATCCCAGCTGGCTTAGAAGCAGGTTGTCACGATGCTGCTTAGGCTGAGCCTCCGTGGGTGGGTGAGTTTGGTAGGAAGGGTCCGGAGGCAGAACTGGGGAAGGCGTTGTGCTTCTGTCTGGAGTTAAGAGGCATTGGTTACCCATGGAAGCACGGGACTGGGGAACTGGGAGGGTCCTTGGCTCATGATATCTTCCAAGATTACCAGTGTTTTTATCACCAAAAAACCTATTATATAGTTTTCATAGGGAACACATTTTTGAAAGATGATGGCCACCAAATAAACTATCCATTAATTGTTTGCTTAGCAATGTTTTATTAGTCAAAGATATGTTACCTGCCAACATGAGTTTCTGATCAGACTAAAATATGATGAAAACTGTTGTTGTTTCACCCATGAGTAAAAAAACATGTGACCTCGTGATGATCCTGATTTCTGTTAGGCTGTGGTGGTTTTCTGTTCTAGGATCCTAACCTGGGAGCCACCATCCATCCTGTACTCCACAGTGAAGAAATCCAAGACCCTAGGGGGCTTGGGGGTAATTTGACTTCAATTCTTGATTGTTTACCTCTACTCAACTCTGGTCAAACCATTTAATCTCCCTGAGGCTGAATTTTTTTTTTCTTTTTTTGAGATGGAGTCTTACTCTGTCATGAGGCTGGAGTGCAGTGGTGCTATGTTGGCTCACTGCAACCTCCGCCTCCCAGGTTCAAGCAGTTCTCTTGCCTTAGCCTTCCGAGCAGTTGGGACTACAGGTGCGCATCACCATGCCAAGCAGATTTTTGTATTTCTAATAGAGACAGTGTTTCACCATGTTGGCCAGGATGGTCTCAATCTCTTGACCTTGTGATCTACCCACCTTGGTCTCCCAAAGTGCGGGGATTACAGGTGTGAGCCACTGCACCCAACCTGAATTTCTTACATGTAATCTCCCCTCCCTCTCAACCTCTCTCTCCCTCCCTCCCTCTTTCTCTCTCTCTCTCTCTCTCTCTCTCTCTCTCTCTCTCTCGTGTGTGTGTGTGTGTGTGTGTGTGTGTGTGTGTGTGTAGACAGATCACTACCCCCTGAATTTCAGATAATTTCATTAAACAGTATGGAACCCAGTAGGGGCCCAGTGTTAATTTCTTTCCTCATTTTCTAGGATCACCAAAATAATGGCAGAGGTGAGATTTAAGTTCAGCCTCTGGCTCCTTCTATAGAGTGCTTTCCACTGAGAAATTATTTCTTTTTTTTTTTTTTTGTTGAGACGGAGTTTCGCTCTTGTTACCCAGGCTGGAGTGCAATGGCGCAATCTCGGCTCACAGCAACCTCCGCCTCCTGGGTTCAGGCAATTCTCCTGCCTCAGCCTCCTCAGTAGCTGGGATTACAGGCACGCGCCACCATGCCCAGCTAATTTTTTGTATTTTTAGTAGAGATGGGGTTTCACCATGTTGACCAGGATGGTCTCGATCGAGAAATTATTTCTTACGTGAGCTATCTTGCCTTAACTTTTTTCTAAAAGAAAACCCTATATTTATTGGGTTCGAACTAGATTTGCTGCTTAATTGGTAGAATTCTCCAGATTCCTTCCTATCGCTCTCTATCCTTGGTTAACTCCAACTTTTAAATTGGCAAATTCTAAAAGCAGAAAAGCAGAGACAAATAAAATTCTGAAACTATTTGAAAACGAGAAGAGCTGCTTATCCTGTTTAAATTTAATTGTCTTAGCAGATTTGGACATTTTTTCTAACCAAATAAAAACATTTTTACCTCAAATTGAAGAATCTTCAATGTCTACCTAGAAATAGTTTATTAATTTTGTTTAGAAATAAATATAATACATTTAAGCAGGCCTCAACAAATTATTTTTGCTCTCCCTATTCTCTGTATTCAATTACCAGGATTCCTCTACCTTTTTTCCCCCAAAAACATACCTGAACATTCAATGATTCCAGTTATAAATTGAGACCATCCTGGCCAACATGAGGAAACCTCATCTCTACTAAAATACAGAATTATTTATACTTGCATCTGAAATTTGTGCAGCTAGGGTGAATCCTTTTCGGCTTTGCAAATCTCCTATGTTTTGGCAAATAGACAAATTGCAATTATCTGAAATGAATGCTTGAAAAACAGTAACAGTTGAGCATCAGCCATTTCATTAGTTTTATAGCAAATGAGCCTACCAGGTTTGTGAATACTGTTGAGCCGTCTCTGGTCAGAGACAGAAGGGACTTTGGGGACTACCTAGTGCTAGGTGAAATCAAGGTACCTGCCAGTTCTAACAAAGTTTGCATTACAGTATGGGGTAGAGACTGGAGAAAATAAACAAGGTCTCCTCATTTGATGTGAGTTTAATGATGCATTGCTACCCTAAACTGCCACTGTTTTCCAAGTAGGAAATGCCTCTCAAAAAGAGATAATATTTCAGATATGTGCCCTTTTCTGCAGAAAATACTATACTTTTTAGGAAATCATTTGCCTATTTGGAATGTTTCATGTAGGCCTTATACCATCTGATCTGGTGACTTGTCAAAAAACTTATGTAGATCAAGTCTGCAGATAATGGCCTCTATTTTTCGTGACTGTCTAGAAATGTTCAGATATTTCAGGCCAGGGGTATACATCCAAAAATAAAGGACACAATAATTACTCTTTTAATTGTTATGCATGAGGAGATACAATGAGAAAGGGGAATGAGTACCTTAAGCAATGCCATGAGCAGCAAGTTCTTGGGCATGTTTATTCAACCAGTAATCATTTAATAGTTTGTTCAGGTTCAGAGTTACAAGTTAAATGTTTTCCAAAGCTTATACCTAACTAGCTTTTTCCTAGATCTCTTTATTCTTTATTTTAAAAAAAAACTTTATTACAGGTACATGCTACCACACCAGGCTAATTATTTTTGTAGAGACGGGGTCTTGCCATGTTGGCCAGGCTGGTCTCTAACTCCTGGGCTCAAGTGATCCTCCTGCCTTGGCCTCCCAAAGTGCTAGCATTACAGGTGGGAGCCACTGTACCTGGCTGCTTTATTCTTTCAATGTACACTTTAACACCTTTTCATTAATAATAATACCCAAAGAAATGAGTGACCAGAGCTGATACCTTTTTCTGAGTAGAGAGTCCCATATTGAGCCTTCATTGCATATCTGCCCTTTTTTCCTTCTAAGGCATCCCCCTACCCCCAGTCCCCTCTCACGCACACACAGGACAGGCCCCCCACCCCTAGCTGCCTGAATCCTGGCCATCTTGGTGGTATAACCATCCCAGAACTCTTTCCTCCAGTACCTAACTACTCTGAGAGGACCATGGTATTTCCTCTCCTGCAGGTGCAAAATAGTAGGGTTGTTAGTAATTTACTCCTACCCACCACATTCCTGCCACATGTATTCATCTCATCCTGTTCCTGTGAATCCAGATGCGGTTTCTTCCTCACCGCTGATCCAAATCCAAATCCTACTTTTGTTCATTCTGTTCAATTCAACTTAGTTCTCTACCTTTGAATTTCCTTGCCACCTGGGTACAGTCTGAATATGCTACCTTAAAATTATCTCATTGTTTCATTTGTCTCTGCATTAGATTCAAAGTTGTCAAGGCAAAGATAAAAATTTGAATATTTTTCTAACCGCATTGAACCCTTACCTTCAGTGAGCTACTTCTGTTTGCTTTTCCTCCCTTCCAAATGGAGATGACAGTACTGTCCACTTTAGGATCAAATAGGGTCAAACAGCATATGCAAGTAGCCTTTATAAACTGAGAGTGGGGCTATTTCAAGGGCAGTGAGGTTATTCTAGTTGATACATTAAAACTATGTCAATGTTTTGGGAGGCCAAAGGGGGTGGATTACCTGAGGTCAGGAGTTCAAGACTATCCAACACGGTGAAACGCCATCTCTACTAAGAATATAAAAATTAGCTGGGTGTGGTGGCGCATGGCTGTAGTCCTAACTACTCAGGAGTCGGAGGCAAGAGAATCGCTTGAACCTGGGAGACAGGGGTTGCAGTGAGCTGAGATGGTGCCACTGTACTCTAGCCTGGGCAGCAGAGTGAGACTCTGTCTCAAAAAAAAAAAAAAATTGCTGAAGTTTTATGTGTACAGTTTGCTGCAGGATGGACACATTTTATGCAACTTAACACTGAAAAGTCCAGTCAATTATTTGGCTATATGGAAATATACTTGGAAACATTTCTAAGTAACATTTCTGCAATGAAGATTTATAACATTTAAAGTTAGAAATTATTCCCAGATACAGGTACACAAAAAATACCTAGATGGGAGGCCGAGGTGGGCAGATTACTTGAGGCCAGGAGTTTGAGACCAGTCTGGCCAACATGGAGAAACCCTTCCTCTACTACAAAAACAAAAATTAGCTGAGCTTGGTGGCACACTCCCATAATCTCAGCTACTCAGGAGGCTGATACACAAGAATCACTTGACCGTAGGAGGTGGAGGTTGCATTGAGCTAAGATTGCACCACTGCATTCCAGTCTGGGCGACGAAGTGAGAGTCTCTCAAAAAAAAGAAAAAAATATCTACATAGTATATCAACGGCTAACCAGAAGTTATAGACCATCACAATTTTCCTTTTTACTGTATACTTATCTGTTTCTAAACCTCTCTACAATAAACTATACTAGTTTTATAACTTGACAAAACATTAAGCGAAAACATGATTCATCCACTATATTCCAACTCTGAGAACACTGTCTTCTATTAAATCACCATTAAACAGTGGGCAAAGCTTTGAAATTTGAAAGTTTTTAAAAGTATTGTTATAGGTTTTTCTCATGTTTCTAGTAATTAGCTAAAATGTTTTTGTGGTTCTCTGTTACAACAAAGCAAATTAACTTACTTGTGCCTAGCTTGGATAGAGCAAATTACGTAGAATGCACTGAAGCGTAAATAAACACCAATGCAATACATCAGAATACTCTATCTTGGGGATCTATTTTATCACTTACATTCTAGTTTTGGACACTGTGTGGAAATGCCCTGACTGCAAAAAGAGGGATATTTGGCAAAACGGGGGATCTTCAGACCATCCTTTGCCTTGCATGTGCCAAAGAAGACATCACCTACTCTGGTGCTTTAAATGGTGACATCTATGTCTGGAAAGGGCTCAATTTAGTCCGCACCATTCAAGGAGCACATAGTGTGAGTATTACCACGTGGAAATCTGTGGGTGATTTACTAAATAAGGTAAGACCACGAATCCCTCCCTGTATTTTTCCCTTGTTGCTTTAGAATCAGAGGACCCTGATGAACACTCCCCACTCGTGACAACTTCCTAAATTATATTTGCTCACTTAAAGGAAAATATATTTCAAAAGCATATAAAGTGATTAGCCCTCACCTTAATTATTGATTGATTTGTGTTAATCATCCACAGTAATTTGACAGAATATTAGAACTAGTTAATCATCAGATTCATCTTATAGGTACTTCTCAAACTTCAGTATGCCCATCACTTTCTGGGGGATCATGTTAAAATGCAGATTCTGGCTCCATAGGTCTGGGATGAGGTCACTGCAGCTCATCAATGACCCATAATTTGAACAGGAAAGGTGTAGATAATTATTACTCTTACATTAGTTGGTAAGGTAGATTTTCCTCATTCTTCATGTTGAGGTTCAGTGTCTTACCTCCACATCAGTGTCATGAACTCTTAAGATACAGTCAGAAACCATTGATAACCACATACCTTCGGGCGGTCTGCTCTGTAAAAACAAGGACAAACTTCTTACCACTCTGCTCTCTTTTGACACATATGAAAATGTCAACATAAGATTGTTGTATCTACAGATGATGAAATTGTCCCTACAAATGGGAAGATGATGTAAAAGGTAAAGCCTATCATAGTGAATGGAAATTGGGTAAAGATGTTATTGGAAACAAACCTTTAGCTTGTCACCTCCAGATTGATTCCCTATACCTTTAATATCAGGAAGAATTTAAGCAACTCTTAGAAAGAGCTATGACATTTCAGATCTTTCACTGTATGTTGCAGACGAATTTTCTTAGCTTTACTAATTATGAAACAGCTCTTAAGAGGTCAGTATTTGTCCTCATTCATAAAAGCAGCTGCCTTAGTAACCTAATTTTTCTTTTTATACTGCATCTTATGTCAACATTATATTCTTGCAGCACTTTCGAGCAAACCAAATTAAGTATTTTCCTATGGAAGAGCATCTTTAAATTATAAAACTATTTCCCATGTGAAAAAAAAATCTTCAAATGATGCTTAACAAGCTAACACAAATGCTATTTACATTTTCAATTAGGTTCAAGTGGTACCTTTGTGAGCTCACTGAGGTACATTTCAGGCACTTTTGTGCCTATAAAAGTGTTTGTTTCTAGCCTCATATCTCTAGTTAATTGTTTTAGGCAGCAACTTATATGAGACACCTCCATAGTTGTCTTTTCTCTATAAGGGCCACTTATCACATAAAAGAATTTATGATTCCCATATCTGCATTAATTATATTTTTTAATTAAAAAAATAAACTGCCATCTTTTTCGTAGTGGTAAAACAGCTCTTGAACTAGTTTGCTTTATTACATTTTTTTAATGTAGCTGAGATGAACAGTATTATGAATGGCTTCTTGGTCCATTGTCAGCATTTCAACAGAGAACAAGGCAGTTTTATTTTTGTTTTTGCCTTATGTTTTAAAATCTACATTCAACTGTATTCATTGTACTTAGGATGGTTGCAGCATTGAGTATTACTTATTTTAATCAACAGGCTGGAATCTTTAGCATGTATGTGTGTGAAGAAGGCTTTGCCACTGGTGGGCGAGATGGGTGTATACGACTATGGGACACTGATTTCAAATCAATAACCAAAATTGATCTCAGGGAGACAGAACAAGGATATAAAGGTAATATATTTATTAAGCTTACCTGTAACTCGGGATGTGAAATACGTTGTGAAGTTCTATATTCATATTTGTTTCTCTGTACCCTATTTTTAAAAGGCAGTTGATGTAAATGTATTGAAGATCAAAACTATGTTAAAAGTAAATGGATGTCCTTTTTCCTAATTTACACAAATGCAGCTGTATGAACCAGCAATGCTGTAGCCAAAATAAGCATTCTGATGAAATTGCTGAGGTTTCAGGCGATGGGATTGTCAGTGACAAGGCTGAGAAGTTCTGGACAAGTTGGTTACCATAAAAGCAAATGTGCCCAGCCTCTGAAAACAAATGAGAGGATAAATAAGACCAGTTATTTTTTAAAAATAGCGTTAAAGTAGTAGATGCTATAGTAGGGATTAAGAGCAGGGGCTCAGAGTCACATGGCATGAGTTCAAATTTGTTTTACCTGTGAGAGAGTTAAGAAATTGAATGTCAGCCTCAAACTCAGGGCATCTATTTCCCCATCTGTAAAATGGAGATAATACTAGCACCACCTCCCATAGTTGCATGAGGATTAACTATACTTGCAAAACGCTTAGAATGAGGACTAAATACACTTGCAAAGTACACTTAGCACTCAAATTGTTAGCTATTCTCACAGTATATAGGGTGTATATATCAGAATACAATACATCTTTTAAAATTCTGCTGATAGGCCCGTTACCTTTTGGCACATAAAGAGTTTGCGGCTGAGAGAGATTAAATAGGAAAACGTAAATCGGAAAGACAAGCGGAAGTCCTAGCGCTGCTAACACGCTACGCACAGGTTGGGAGGTTCTGTTGGCTCCCATAGGTGCGCTCCTGCAGCCAGTGCCGGGGCAGGGGGATGCGGGACTGTGAGCCATGAGGTCTGCAGGATGATAACTTACCCATTGTTCTTGTGCAGGGGAGTTTTTCAGTGCTGAGGTGAGGGAGAACTTTCCTGAGCATCTTTTAAAGAAGACCCTGTGACATCAGGCTCAAAGTCCTCAACAGGCCTGAAACAAGCTGTTTCTCATGGGTTGTTCCTCATGAAGCCCCTTGCTGGTGTAACCTAATGGCGATGCTGCCACAGAGGGTTGTTCCATAGTTCAAATGATGTGGCCGTGTGCCGTGCTCTCTGCCGGCCTTGAGTAGATTTCAGAGAACTGGGAGATGATAGCGCAAACTGCGTATCCTTCAGGCCATCCTTAAGTAGTGTTGTTTGCAGTAAAACTTTTCTAACAGTCGAGCAACAGGAAGTGAGCTCGATATTGTACTTCCTGTTAATACCTGGAGACCAGCTGCTGTAGGTATCTGAAATACAAAAGTGTACATTTAAGTCAACAAATCCAGGGCTGGACTGTTGTCTTCTCATTGGAGGCTCAGGATGCTGGTGTGCATACATTTCTGAGTACTCAGCACAGAGGGTGGCATGGGAAGTTGTAGAATTTGGTGTCTGCCTCCATGTAGGGACAAGGAGATGATCAAAGTCCTTAACTTCTCTGCCATAGAGTATGGGCCAGTGAAACTTGATCCAGAAAAAAATATATCAAACAGATACAAGCAGGCAGGTACCCATAAGAGCAATGTGTTTTTTAAAAAAATGCACAGTAGCCAAAAATGTTTGACCCTGAACCATGAAACTTCTTGATGTATCTTTCAAGGTAAACCAGAACCCAAAACATGTACTTTGAGAGCAGAGTCAACTTACCAGGTAGCATTAGTGACCATAAATTGCCTAAACATGGGGGAGCGCCAACCAGAATTGATGGCTCTTTTTTGACAGTCACGCCATTTAACACATCCAAAACTTGTATCACATAATTAAGGCATAAATTTTAAAGTATGGGGATCAGGGAAGAAGCCATGGGTTTACCCTGCCTGTGCTTTTCTGCCCAATACTGAGTCCTTGAGCCAGACTCTCTTGGGAGAAAGTTCAGGGACCAGTCCTGAATGAGGATCTCTGTAACCAGGTGTTGTACTGATGACATCAACCTCACAGCCAACTCCCATTCACAGAGTTAGGACAGTCAGGGATGCCCTCCATCGTACATCAGTCTGAGATTCCCGCCCCACCCTTGCCAAGATGAAAGCAGATCTGGGTGGTACACAGTGGTCATTGGGAACCTGAAACTTGCCTGCACCTTGTGGGATGTGCCCTGTGCTGCCTGGGCTTGGTGTTTATCAGGGTTTGGCATGCATTTTAGATGGCTTACTAATAAGGCAGTAGCCAGCATTTTGTGGGGACAGACTGCTTTTAAAGGATGGTATAGATTGTGTTACAGAGTCCAAGGGAGTCATGAGAGAGGGGCTGGGGGCTGGGACAGAGCTCCTAGGAGAGTGAAGAGGGCACTGCTTGGCTCGCCGGCCCCACAGTGTGGATGTTCCAGATGACATCTTCACTTTTAGAATTGCTGCTGACTACCAGTACTCTGAACTGCTTTAGTATTTTACTTTAAACTGATCATATATCTTTTTAAAACTTCTCTTTAAACTTAGTAATATTTGTGAAATGAGTTTAATATGCTGGGGTTTAATTTTTGCCCGTGGAGCACTCACCTAAAATTATTCATCCCCTCAACCCACCTTGGGCAACAGTATCACTAAAGGCCACTGTGTATCATCAAGCATCAAAAGAGATGTTGGCCTTCATTCCGGCCCTCAGTGAAAAAACAGTATACATGTAATATCAAAAGAAGAAATGCCTCCTGGTTTGAATTACTGGTAACAACCAAAGTCTGGCCCACCCATTGCTCCCAGCTCAGGAAGCTCTTGAGCCTGTGTGGACAGGGCCATGTGAGGAAACTTGCTGTGAATCGCCCTCTATGGGACTCTGTCGCACTCAGCCAGGCCTCAGTGCTGTCATTCCACTGAAGCAAGGAAGGAAGGAGGATGTTGAGTTCCAGAGCTACTTTCCACAGCTCGGAATAGGGGGAGACTCTCAGAACTGGCCCTCCTGTGGTCTTGGAGGCCGGCTGCCTGGGCCATCCTGTGATGTGACAGCCTCTCGTGGAGGAGTGCCCAAAGCCAAAGTGAGGTAGAAGACCCAGCACAAGTATAGGAATTAAAATACATAGGATTTGAGCAGATAAATACATAGGATTTGAGCCTATTTCAGCCAGGAAGCTATTTACTTCCCCTTCAGCGAGGCAATACCATAGCCTTAGTCCTTTGAACATTAGCAGAGAGCTGAGCAAAGAAGAGGGAAGGAAAAGGGAAGGAAAGAGGGTGGGAAAAGAACAAAAGCAGAGTAGACAGAAGATGGTCAGGTGTTCTCCTCACCCCCTGCCGCTCCCTCCTCGCTTCCCTCAAAAAGGCTCGGCCTTCTGCTCCACTTCTCTTTGACTGAAACAAACCAAGTATATTTGAAAGGGACAGATTTGGTCAGAGCAGTGTTAGACTTCCTTGTCCTCAGTTTGGACATGAAGCTTCCTTGGTCTGAGTTTGGACATAACAGTTTTATTTTATAAGAACTATCTTGATATAAATGAGCTTTCTTCTGCATTTTTGCTATTTGTAAAACAGTGACACTCAAATTTATTTCAATGGAAATACAGTGATTTCTCATCTTATTCAAACAGCCAAATAGTTTTCTAAACAAATTTAGCAAGAGAATTAATCATGGCCATGGCCCAGTTCCCATGACATGGTATAGATGATTTCCTATGTTCTATAAATTTAAAAGTATTAGTGAAAATTAAGAAATTGCTGCTCCCTAGTGTTGAGGAATCTGAGGGTATTACCTAGTGTGCTACCTGTAAAGACTTCTCTTACTCCTCCTGTAGACATCTGGAAGATTTACAGAGTGAATCTGACAATTTCCAAGTTGTTTAATGCAAATCTTTGTAAGATTTGCATACATTTGTGTCTTCGAATAACTATTAACTGTTAACCATCCAAAAGTTTTAAAATGAACTAAGATGGATACTAACGTCAGCAAAAAATGATATGGCTTTATAATAAAGTGACATTATTAATCAATTCTCATACATCTTTGTAGTAGCTTGAGCTATTTAGGACACTTGACTTCCAGTAAAAACAATTAACCCCACTTTAGGTTGACCATCAGTCAGCTTGGAGATGGGTCAATTCACATCAAAAAGAATCGGTTAGGGTCAGATCTGGCTCTGGGGGCTCCCTCCCTTCTCCCCAAGGCTTAGTCAGAGAAAATCCTCCTCACATGAGGAAGAGGCCCATCCCTCAGTGAAGGGAATTGTAGTGTTTTCTTTGCATCAGTGACTTGTGTATCTTTTGTGAGTTACTGGATTTTTGCTGACTGGGTACAAACAAGTTTCTCTAGCAACACATAATCTACTTCACCCGGGATCCTTCATCTGCAATTCTGATAAGCCAAAAAGTTCAGAATACTGGAAGATTTTTAAAATAACTAATTTGGCAGCAAAACTTGACCTGATATAAGGCTGTTGGGTGTCTTTATACATTTCATTATAGAAATAGGTAATTTCAAGGTGCTGCCCCAGTTCCTGCTGGATATATTACAAGTCCAGAATGCAAATTTTTCTGAATGCCAAAATGCATCTGGCACCATAGGATTTCAGCTGTATGGGATGGTTGTCCTCCAATTAGACATCTTAGTGAATGTAAAATTCTGGAATTTTCAAGCTGAGAGAGACCCTGGATGTAAGCGTAAATGGGGGGACCTCTCTCGCTTCATGGATGAGTAGAATGAGGCCCAGGGTCATTCGCATCAAGCTAATTGTAGGCTGAGGGCACTCACTCATACCTCACACCAGCCTTTATGACAGTGCATGCTGAGTGTGATTACTTTTAAAATACGTTGATGATCTGGGTAAAATAATGAAGCTTAAATAGCTTGTAGTGGCGGCAAGAAAAGCCAAAATGAATTCTTAAAGTCCATCAACCAAAATGAATTACTTCTAGACTAATAAAACACTTTAATGGTTGTCAATGATTCTGTCTAAAGTAATCCAGTAATTATTCACAAAATATAAGATGTATTATTATTTGTCCTCTCAATAAACATCTGTTAAACATCCAAGTGCCAGACACGTGCCTAGGAATGGAGTAGGAAGCTCTGAAAAGTAGACTTGAGTCAGGATTACATGTGGGGGAGGTAGGGGGAGATGTGTGGTTTTTTTGTTTTGTTTCGTTTTTTTAACTGCCATCACACATTATGGCGGTGTCTTGTGGACTACACACTCCAAATCCAGAAAGATCCTGCGTTAGGTGAATCACTGAGCAAGAATTGGAGGCTGAAGTTGCAGGACACAAGATGCCCTGCTTAGACTTGTCACCATCTCCACTGCCCTTTCCTGGTCTGGGCCACCACCATCTTTCACACAGATACTGCAGTTGCTTTGTAACTTACCTACCTGCTTCAACTGCCATCCTCTGCACAGCAGCTAGGATGTTTGAACTTTATGTGAGCCAGATCACATTATTGCTTTCCTCAAAACCCTGCAGTGATTCACTTTACCCAGAGTCAAAGTCCTTATGGCAGCCCAGCACCCCTCCACGTTGCTCTGTTTTGCCCTGGCTGTTTTTTCCCCTCTGCCCTCCCAGTCTTCTCCCTGTGCCTGTGACACACTTGCCTAGAATCTGCATAACTACTTCCCTCCTCTCCTGCAAACCTTTGCTCAAATAAAGCCTGTCCTGATGACCACTTCTAGAATTGTAGCTCATTCTGCCTCCAAATCCTTGTCTCCCAGGTCCACCTTTCACCTTGTAACTTACAGTATAATTTCTGTGTTACGTTCTTGGCTGTTGTCTGTTTCCACAAGGGTGAGAATCTTTGTTCACTGATGCCTCCCACCCATTAAGGATGTGCCTGGTGTGTGCTGGAGTCCTGAAAGTAGCTGTCAGGTGAATGAAGAGTGTGTCATGAAGCTGGAGTGTGGAGTCTTGTGGAGGAGTGCAAGTGACAAGGATGTGGAAGGAGGAACAGATAACTTGGTTTCTTTGTGTCAGCCGGTGGCATGCAAGCTTGCACTCCAAGGGCCAGCTATAGGAGGTCTGGGAGGTTTAGGGAGTCATATGATATGGTCAGATCTCCACTTAGTTCTGCCAGAGAGCAGACTGGGGCGGGATAGGATCAGAGGTAGGAGCCCAGATTATTCTTCCCACTGTTTGTGTAAATTACTGAGTTTATTCCTTAGAGTACAGTGATGGACACATACTGTAGCAGCTCTCACCCAGGAGTGATTTTTGGATATTTGGCATTGTCTGGAGACAGTTTTCATTGTCACAACTACAGGGTTGTTACTGGCCTATGTGGATAGAGGCCAGGGATGCTGCTAAAGTATTAGAATGGACAGGATAGCCCCACAGCAAAGAATTACCCGGCCCCAAATGCTGACAGTGTTGTTCGCAAGAACCCTTGCAGAGAACATCCAAAAGACAAACTCTCAAACCTGAGAACACCCTTGTTTACATGGCAAAATAAGCACATCCTATTCTCCGGTCTTGCAGGTGGCTCCATTACTCACCTCTTGCCTCTGTCGCCACTCTCCCTGTGTGCCTACGGTTTTTCTTTGGGCATGCCCTTCAGCCTCACTGTTCTGCTGAGAAGGTGGAGGAACACTGCAGAGGCATGTGGCACAGGAGCTAGAGACAGATTTGCAGCCAGGAGACGCGGTGGCGTTGTGTGCTTGGGTTCCACATGTGTCAGATAGAGGGCCGCCAGCCTGGCTTGCTATGTAGTAATTCCGCTGTAAATACCCCTCCTGAGCCAGCCTTATGTAAAAGCTAGCCTGGGTGGGTTCCCTTCCCGGGTGGGAGACCATGGGCTCGGCTGTGTGCTCTGATGTCTCACTAGGCTTTGTGGATCTTTCACAGTTCCTGTGGCTATACGATTTTGGATCCTGTGAAGTGGGTTTTGAAATAAGCAGAGATTTTGTAAAAAGAAACCTTCCCTATGAATCCTGCTGGAGATTCTCAGGCAGGGAGCCTTTGTGAACGGGAGCAGCACGTCATAGGCAGTCCGCACTGAGGGTGACCTGCAGCCCCAGCCCTGCGACTGACTTTGCCGTTCGGGGCCAGCGCTGAATGCCCACTCTGTGGTGCATACTCTATGCACAGGATTCCACTTAATCCTCAGACTCCCCTAGGGGTCCCCTGGCAGGGAGGCTTCTCAGGCCAAGATCTGGGTGGTCACACAGGGCCCGTGCTCAGAAGGGCCCTGCGGTTGGTTACGTGCTTTGCTGTTACTTCCTTGGAATTATTAATCAGTTTTTAGCAAGGGGCCCCACACTTCTGTTTTGTACTGGGCTCCGAAATCATCTGTTTATGAATCCTGGGGAGATGCATGTCTTCCCTCCTGCATTTCTTTCACATTTCCAAACTCCGTCCCCAGCGTTACCCTTAGAACATCAGAAACCCCTGCAAGGCTCAGAGCTCCTGTGCCCAGGCTCCAGGCTCCCTAGGTGACCTCAGCCACCCCCTCCTGAGGGGCTGCAAGGGCAGGGTGCTTTGAAGGGCTCTGTTGTCTTTTCCACACCCTCTCCCAATACTCCCTTTTAAGGCTGGGTGAAGTTACTCTTTCTCTCCCTCTTGCTCTTATTACCTTTACTGCTCTCACTCAAGGCACTCCTTGGTATTGCATCCTTAATAAGGTTACGTTTACAGGAGACAGCCATGACCTTGTCTTGTTTTATCTTTGGTACCATGTCCTGGGCATACATTCACAGAGATGGGAAATAACTTTGTGGGGAAGGGTATTAACTCCATACTTGAACTGCCTGAAGCCTCATTTTTTTTTCCCTATTGCTTGCTTGCTCTGTGACTTTAGGCAAGTAATACAAACTTTCTATGCTGTTATTTCCTCATCGGTTCGCCGCATATTTACTGGCCCCATCGAGGGCCTGGTGCTGTCCCTGGCATTAATGATCATGCCGCCTCCTGAGCACTCATGGGCACCGGTGGGCACAGGGCTCGGTCATGTCGGTGAGGGTCCTTACTGCCCACCTGCAGGGCTTGCTTGTTTGACTCAAAGTTGACTTTGCAGAAGTTCTACTGTCTTTTTAGCCATTTGCTTATCTTCCTTAGGCTTTCTGATCCAGTGGGATAGAGTTTGCTAGCATGCAACTGAAGAACCACTGTGTTAGAATCAACTGAGACCAGCCAGGCATTCTGAATTTTCAACAGTCTGACTTGTGAGAACATACTAGCCGGAGAATGGCTTGAGCAGGCAGTGGTTCTCAGCCCTGGGGAGATATTCTTGCTCCACTCCAGACCAACTGGGAGGAGTCTCCAGAAGGGGCGCAAGCGTCGATATCTTTTAAATGCTCTCTCTATAGAAGCTGGTGCAGAGTAAGAGTTGGGAACAACATGCCTGGCCCTTTACCATATTAGGCCTTGGAACACAGGATTTAAGAACACTGTTAAGTACAAGCCTCTCTCTACTTTCAGCTTTCCCCTCTTGGGCCAAATAATTAGGAGAAAAAGCCATTTTCTTTCTTGAATGGTTTATAATCTGTGTGTGTTGGAACATAGCCTTTTCCTCTGCGAGTTTGCAGTGCTAGCACATCAAACTTATAGGAAATGACAAAAACTAAGTTGTAACACAGGGCAAAGTAACTAAGAAACTCTAGGAAAGGCCCACGGGCACTTGTTCATAGCCCCCGGCACTGACGCCTTACGGGGCCCAGGTGTGACCATACATATAGCAAGTTGTTCTGTGCTAAGGTGTGAACTTAATAAAAAGATCCTGCAAAGCACAAAACCCTGCAGGTTAAAATATTAGCATAACATATTTTGATTGATTCCTTCACTCCGTGCCGGACACTGGGTCAAGTATTGTTGCATTGAATTATCACAATGCTATGCAGTGTGAGTGCTAATATCTCCACTTTACAGATGGAGGAACTGATGATATGAATGATTAAATACCATGTCACACAGTTGGGAAGGGCTGGGATATAAATCCAGTTCATATGTTTCACTGTTCAAAATAAACTAGTGGTAGAAAGTAAGCAATTTCCCTTAGTAATGCAGTCCGATTTGATATTCACAGGCTAGATATCCCCATGGCCAGGCTTCAGGACTGTAGCAGAGGGGATTGGAAGGATGCTGCTTCCATTCTTTGGTCTGAATATAAACTCAGGGCTGTGGACTGGTGAGAATTTGGTCTTGCCATTAGAGGATTTTTTTTTTGTTTAGATGGGTGGTTTGCTCTCTACTGCCATCTGCTGGCTCTCTGTACCAAGCACAGGCCAGAGAAACCACATTTCTCGTCACAAGTGGCTCAGGCCACAGCGTCGAAATGTGGACACCTCATCCCTGTGGTGAAACGCCTTCAGTTCACACCATCAAAAGTAACAAAGATGTGTATTTCTGCAGAATAGAGAACTTCTGTGGTTTTAAATAATTAGGACTATTTCTCCTGTTTCTCTTAACTACTGGTGGGTTTCTAACCGTATTACAAATACTAGCTTATCTTTCTCTGACTCCTAGAGCAGAATATAAAGGAGTGTAAGACAGTTTCATTATCTTCCACTGCTGCAGCTGCCCTGGCCAGCCCCACTGAGACATCATGATTATATTTCAATTCTCTGGGTTTGTGTCAGAAGTAAAAACAAAGCCTGGCTAGACAGGAGAAGTGAATTAGTGTCAGAACTTTGTCAGGGATCTGCCAATCACCAAGTCTCACCAGCAGGTGCCCAGAAGAGACTGTGTGGTTCTCTTTACCACTCTTGCATGCAGAAGAACAATTAGGTTTAAAAAGGATGAAAATAGGTTGTTAGTAGGAAGAGTGAATACAGCTTTTGACCTACTGCTACCTTCCTATTTAAAATGGTTATCTTAGGAATGAGAGTGATCCGGTATTGCATCTATCACCTGGTAAACAGACCCCATGAGGTTGACTTGTCTGATGTGACGAAAGACAGCTGGTCTGTTTAAAGAACTGAGTGCTTATGGAGAGACCCAGTTCTCTGAGAGAAAATGTTCACAGCTCACTAAGTTGATATTGCAAACCCTGAAAATATGTAGCAAATCCTTCTCTTGTTCTCTTCCCTTCCACCCATATGCAGCCAGAAATAATCCCTGTCAGTTTACCCTATTGCCTTTGCTAAGAGTGAAGCTTCACCCTTATGTTGGTTAGTTCAGTGGAACCCTTTTCCAAATGAAATTAGAGATCGTGCGGTGCTGAGGGAAATGCAGCTGTGGCATCCTCAAACTCCTGCCTCTTGCTGTCCCATTTCCGGGCCCTCTCCTTGCCAGGACCCTGGCACCCTTCTGAGGAATCCAAGAGCTCCCTGGATGCGGTCTGAAAAACACTGAGTGCCATGTGACTTGACTGGTTCATTAGTCTGGACTGAATTGGAAGGTTCATCTTTGTTCCTGAGCCTCTTAACATTTTTTAAAAGACAAGATAGGCTGGGTGCAGTGGCTCATGCCTGTAATCCCAGCACTTTGGGAGGCCGAGGCGGGTGGATCACGAGGTCAGGAGTTTGAGACTAGCCTGGCCAACGTGGTGAAACCCCGTCTCTTCCAAGAAATACAAAATTAAGCCGGGAATGATGGCAGGCGCCTCTAATCCCTGCTACTCGGGAGGCTGAGGCAGAAAAATCACTTGAAACCAGAAGTAGAGGTCGCAGTGAGCCAAGATCACCACTCCACTCCACCCTGGGCAAAAGATGGAAACTCCAAAGTGGGTGAGAGGTGGCGGGGGAGGGGGGAAGACAAGATGACAAGATATATGTATTTTTAATGTTGATGTTTAATTCCAGGTTGTGGGTTGTTGTAGTAGTGTTTTTTTTCCTTGCTGAATTTGTTTCCCCAAATAAGATTAAAAAATAGCAGGACAATAAATACAGTAAAAAAGTAGATTATTCTGTTTTTGCTGATGTGGGAATATCATTAACTTTTTCCTTCCTGATAATGCTGAAGAGTACAGCATTAAATCTTTTCTGTAATACAGCATAAATATATGCTTGACCAAATAGAGCTCCAGGTCCTTGAGAGGAATTTCTGTTTGCAAGTCATTTGGCCTTGTGACACCAGACATGCCGTAGGAGGCCTTGGGGAGGATTGGTGTGTTCCTGCTTACAGTGAAGCTGGGATTCCAGGCTTCACTGGAAAAGGGCAGTGTCCTTAAACAATCAAAGGCTTTACAAAAGGACTGTGATCTGAATATTCAACAACAGTCAAAATATATAACATGTCACTAAGAGAACGTATATGTCTATATGTGTATATAATGTATGCGTATATAGGTACACACATACATTTGCATTACTTTTATTGGTTTTTGGTGCATGGATATCTGCTTACATACGCCTGGCCCCTTCTTAAAATGTCAGCTTCATTAGGGCAGGCGCCCAGCTTGTTCACTGTTAAGCTCCAGTGTCAGGCACAGAGTAATGCTGAATAGAAACTTCTGGAATAAAGGAATGAGTAGATCCCTTCTTTGAATGTTCTTCCTAAGTAACAGGGGTGGTATCTTTTATTCCTTGGCATCTCAAGAAATGTTTGTGATTTAGATGTTTTATTTCATTTGCTCAGCAATCTTTATTGAGCATCTACCACGTGACAGTCACTGTGCTGGGTACTGAGGATACAGCAGTAAATAAAACTGACAAAATTCTCTTCACAGACCTTTCTGTTCTACTTAGAGGAAGCAGACAATAAATACAGTAAAAGTAGATTGTTTTTTGCTGATGGCGAAATATCACTGACTCTCCTTCCTTCCTCATGATGCTGAAGAAACAAAGCGTCAAACCCTTTGTGTAATAAAACTGTAGACGATACAAGCCTGCTGGGGAGACAACTAATTCAGCCCCTCCCGCCAAGCCCCTGCAGGAGCTGAGAGAAACACCAGGGAGAAAATGGGAATATGTTGACTCATGAGTGGTAATGAAACCCAGAGCAGGGCAGGAAAGAGATCAGGACAAGGGGGGCCAGTAGCAACAGGATCGTGGGTGCAAAGCCGTGTGGTCCTCCACAGCTGAGCTGCATGCCCTGTCAGCTTGCAGTGACATCCTGACTGCTTTCACCATACATCTGTCCTTCTCATCCTTGAAAGTCCATCCCGATGTTTGCAGTGGAGGATTTTGAGTGATTGACCCCGAGCTAGCGTTGCCAAGGTATCTCCATTCCTCCTGGCGGGAATAATACATCTGCCTGTGTGCTTTCTCCTGCCGTTTCAAGACATATAGCAATGAATTCAGAGCAAGGAGTAAGAGTTATCTCACGTAGTATTTGTTTAAAGCTTTGCGCCTAGAAAAAAATTACTTTCTCTTACTGCATTATCTCTTTGGATCCTCTCAAGACCAAGTGAGATGATTAAGATGAACATTACAGTTAGGGTGTCCAGTGTCCATATAACCCAAATTACCCCTTCTGTTGTCCCAGCATCCCAACTGGCTTAGTATTTGTCTTGGATTTTTTTTTTTTTTTTTTTAAGTCAGTCTTGCTCTCTCACCCAGGCTGGAGTGCAATGGCATGATCTTGGCTCACTGCAACCTTTGCCTCCCAGGTTCAAGTCATTTTCATGCCTCAGCCTCCCAAGTAGCTGGGACTACAGGCCCGCACTACCACGTCCAGCTAATTTTTGTATTTTTAGTCCAGATGGAGGTTTCATCGTGTTTGCCAGGCTAGTCTCAAGTTCCTGGCCTCAAGTGATCTGCTTGCCTCAGCCTCCCAAAGTGTTGGGATTGCAGACATGAGCCACTGCGCCTGGCCGTTTTTTGTTTTTTAATAGACTTTATTTTTTTTAAGGTAGTTAAGGTTAATAAAAAAATTGAGACTTGCCATGTACCCCTTCCCACCCGCAACACTTCCATCACTATCAGCATCCCCCACCAGAGTGGTACATTTGTTCCAGTGGGTGAAGGTACCTTGACGTGACATTACCTCCCAGAGGACATAGCTCACATTAGAGTTTACTCTTAGTGTTGTACGTTCTGTGGGTTCTGACAAATGTGTAATGACATGTCTCCACCATTATAGTGTCCTACAGGATAGTTTCACTGCCCTAAAAATCCTCCATTCTCTGTCTATTCATCTCTCTGCCCTGGATTTTTCATTTTGCGGTAAATAGGTCTTGGAATTTTCTGGCTGAAAATATTTTGATAGAAGTATTTATTAGGTCTTTCAACATAGAAAAGCTACTTTCTTAGTCAAATATTTCAAAATATTATGTACATTTAGTTTTAGAGCCTCTCACACTTAAAAGGCATTCTAATTGGAATGACAAATTACATGGTCACCATAATTATACTCTACATCTTAAGGGGTGAAAAATTGGTCCTCAGAAAGGAAGGAGCACTCTTGTGTCTAGCCAGTTGGGCCTGGAGCAAGAGTAGAGCCCGGGTCCTGAAGCTTCTGATACTTTCTATCCCAGAGACAATGCCTGCTGGGGAGGCAACCCAGAGCTCATCACATCCTCACCTTGTTCTAAAGTAGTTAGGAAAGTGATATTGCTGCTGTATTTCTAAATCAGATTAGGACATTCTCTGCCTAAGCAAATAACAAACCTGTTAAGGAACAGAACAGACTGCAAGCAATCCAAGAGATCAAGACTGAGATGGAGGTATGGTCTTAAAAGGAGTGCTATGCTTTTGGAAAAGAGGCTTTTGGAGAAGATTCCATAAATCAAGTTGGTGAAGAACAGCATCTTCATTGATAAATGTTTGATGGTATTTTGATACTGAAATTGGAGTTTCATTTGCATATTTCTGAGACACAGTGCATCTATTTATTCAGTAATGTATCTAGGTTCTGATCAAATATGTATTAAACTTGCCTAATATGATAATTAGCTGTTCTGTAGTATCACCCACATATAATTTTAACACAATATTATTGTTCCTAAAGGTTCCAAAATAATTTCCTTCTGATTTTCTATCATTCATAGAAAATCAGAAGGAAATTATTTTGAAGGTTAGGTTTTCATAAAGACCAATTTATCATCTTATATTTACTTCAAGATACAGCATTTAAAATATATTCTACTGTTTAAGACCAGCCTAGGCAACACATAGCAAGACCTCATCTCTACAGAAAAGAAAAAAATTAGGCCAGGCATGGTGTTGCATGCCTGTAGTCCCAGCTACTTGGAAGGGTGAGGCAGGAGGATCACTTTGAGCCCAGAGGCTTCAGTGAGCTATTGTGCTGCCACACTCCAGCCTGGGCAACAGAGTGAGATCCTGTCTCTTAAAAAAAAAAAAAAAAAAAAAAAAAAAAAAAAAATCCTGCTGTAGAAAAACATAGTTATCCTAACTCAAGGAAAAGCAGCTGCTTTTTCACAAACTAGATCACGAGGGATAGCAGAAACATCCAACACTTGTAAGGAAATAACACAGAATGGTGGCAGAGTTTATTTTCTGCCTCCAGGAGTCTCTAAGATGTGTCACATTTGATGCTATCCTGGTTAAAGGGTATTTACTTTACGCTTTTTTGGTTTTTGGTGAATAGTGTGAAGATTTGCTTTTGTTTTACTTATTTTTGTCAGGCCTCTCTATCCGGAGCGTGTGCTGGAAAGCAGACCGCCTTCTAGCGGGGACCCAGGACAGTGAGATATTTGAAGTGATTGTGCGAGAGCGAGACAAGCCGATGTTGATCCTGCAGGGCCACTGCGAGGGTGAGCTCTGGGCTCTGGCCCTGCACCCCAAGAAGCCTCTGGCTGTGACAGGCAGCGATGACCGCTCTGTCAGGTGAGGCCCCACCGGCCGCCGCTCTCATCTCTCTGACTTCTTTGAGATGGATTTATTTGCCCAGATTTGCTTATTAATAGAAGGATAAAGTGTGAACAGAACCACACAGTTTCCAAATGAAACATTAAGACATGTAGCTCAACAAGTGGGTTTCTTGGCATTTTGCTGCTGCTGTTGTCTTTCTTGGCTGCCTCTTAAGTCATGAGAATGTTTTTAGAAGTGAAAAATATAATGAATATTGGTAAGGCTGGCTTACAGTTCTTTCTAGTTGGAGACGTAAGAGCTAAGCACACTCATCTGTGATGAAATCATACTGTCCCCTCATGCCCTGGGTCCTCTGTAGGGGACTGCATAGAGATTTTACAATTTCATTAGAGACTCTCTTGTTCATCATCATTAGAACTTAAATTCTGATTCTCAAAATTGTCTTGAGCACATGAGTAAACTGTTGTTTCTTTTTAAATTCTCAGATGAAATTTTGAACCACATCATCAGATCAAAGAGTCATGGGGCCTGAGAGAATAGTTTTCTCAGGGCCTCCAGCTTTCTTGCTGTGGATCATTCTTACTCTTTGAGAGTACGACTGGGTGAAATGAGCACAATGACTTAGCTTCCAATATTTTTGTACCTATTAAGGGAATGAACATATGATTTAAAGGTTTGAGATGAATATTATCCCAATTTCAGTATTTTAGTATTTAGATGTGCTCAATGACAGATAGGCCAGAAAGACAGAGGGTGTGAGAGGAAGAGACTGATCAGTTGATTGAACGGCTGCTGCCTCTGGGTTTTAATAGCTAATATAGAACAATGTAAACTGTATTAAAGCTCACTACTCCCCTCCTCCCTTATTTTGTATGTTTATGAGTTTAATCAAAATATAATTAGCATATTCATTAATTCTATTTTTTCCATCTCTACCAAGCATGAAAACCTCATTGATCTGAAAATCAATGAGAACAACTAAAACAACTATTGTTCTCTCCTTGTGTGACATAAATGGTTATTTGGTTTATTCTTTGCTTTATTCACTTCCTCCTTTTCTGTTTTTCTCTTTCTGTTACTTGAGTTTTCCCACTTATTCATACACCTGTGAAACTCATTCATGCTTATCCAGAAAGAAGTGATTTCAAGGAAACCCTTCGCTTTTATATTTTGACACTGTTGGGTCTCAGAATTGCAAACATCCCTGAGAAGCCCTGACTGCCTGAATCTTATTCCTTTTAACCATTAATTTGACTAGAATCTTTAATGCATTTTTGTACTAAGTATTAAAATTTGGAAAGGCTAAAAGTCATCATTTCTTGAGAAAGATGAGCATAGTGACTTTAGAGGATAATGCAGTTTACTGAGGAGTGATGGTTTCTTTAGTAACTCGAGGCTTGCATTGCTTAAAATAGTACAAGGTTAAAACAGCATGAGATCATGAATAATGGATGAGGTATTGAGAACATACGCAGTTTGAAGCTGCACAGTACGGGCTGCCTAAGGGACTGGTAAACTATTTACTTGCAGCTCAGCATCATAAGGGTTGTACCCCACCCCTTCTGATGGCAGAAGGCTTTGAGAGAAACCATGCTGCGTGTGACTTATTCTTGTCTATTGCAGCTCTAGCTTCTCAGTCCCCCAGCAGACAAGATTGTTTGTATTAAGAGAAGACTGTCTTTAAAAGAGTTACTAATTGATGGAAATCAGATACCACAATTGCAACCAACATGTAAAGCCTTATTTGTATCTTCAGAGGTTTCATTCAGGTTGACTCACTTTGGGGTGCCTGGCTGTAGGTGTTGTGGAGATGGGAGCGTGTGCTGAAGGCTCTGTTTGAGCTGCACCTGCCCCTTGCTAGCCCCTTCTCCAGCAGTGACTGTGTTCACCAGCCAGGAGTCCTGTGAGGTGTCCGCCCCATAAAAGTAGACCCATCAGCAGTGGGGCTCCGAGGGAGCTTGTGAGGAACAACAGCGGGGATATCATTTGCTCTTCTTCATCTCAGACACGTTTTCTTCCTAGGAAGGCCAACAAATGTAATGTGTATTTCAATCTGTGTGTGCTAAAGTAACTGTTACTAGAAAGCACTTTTATATATTTACATACATATATAATGATATTGATATATGTATATTGATATGTAGATTTATATTTATATTGAGAGAGATATATATTGATCTGTACTTTTTTTTTTTTTTTTTTTTTTTTGAGACAGGGCCTTGCTCTGTTTCCCAGGCTGGAGTACAGTAGTGTGGTCGTAGCTCACTGCAACCTTGAATTTGTAGGCTCAAGCCATCTTCCCACCTCAGCTTCCCGAGTAGCTGGGATTACAGGCATGCCCCACCACACCCAGCCTTTTTAAAAATATGTTGCAGAGATGGAATTTCACCATGTTTCTCAGGCTGGTCTTGAACTCCTTGGCTCAAGTCATCTTCCTGCAATGGCTTCCCAAAGTGCTGGGATTATAGGTGTGAGCCACTGTGTCTGGTGCATGCTTTTTAAGAAGCTAATACTAATCGTATCTTATCCTATAAGTGCTTCTTAACTTGTATATGTGATGAACAACCCTTGGTATACATGAAGGAATGAAGGACAACTTTTAATTTTCAAAGAGAAGGTAACATTTTGTATAAGGTGGTATTTAAAATTTAAATCTTTTATTTTATTTTTTATTTTTTATTTTTATTTTTAGGCAGGATCTCGCACTGTCACCCAGGCTAGATTGCAGTGGCAGGATCGGCCTTGAACTCCTGGGCTCAAGTGACTTTCTTGCTTCTGCCCCCCAAGTGGCTGGGACAACAGGCGCATAGCACCACATCCAGTTAATTTTTGTATTTCCTGTAGAGACTGCGTCTCCCTATACTGTCCAAACTAGTCTCGAACTCCTGGGCTCAAGTGATCCTCCTGCCACAACCTCCCAAAGTGCTGGGATTTCAGGCATGAGCCATCATGCCCAGCCCTGAATTTTTTTTGTTCTGTGAATCTCAAAATCTTTGGAAATGTTATCTCATTTTCTCATTCTTGCTGGTTTCCTTCAAATAATGAAAATGACCTAAAGAAGCACTAAAACGCCTTTGCAGATTCAGTGACAGGCCACGATAAAGGGCTCTGGTATGGTGTTCCTGTGTCTTTTCTTATTACTGTTGGTGTGATGAGCAGGTCTTCTTGCCTCGGGCTGGCCGATGACCATGGGAAGTTGGTTTTGTTTTGTATTGACTTCGTTCTTGTGCCTAGGCTGTGGAGCCTGGCCGATCATGCCTTGATCGCCCGCTGTAACATGGAGGAGGCGGTTCGCAGTGTAGATTTCAGCCCCGACGGATCTCAGCTGGCCCTGGGCATGAAGGACGGCTCTTTCATTGTTCTCCGAGTCAGGCACGTACTGATGTTGAAAATGGTATTTAGAAATGTTCTTGTGTTAAATGTTACAATGTTCCTGGTCATAATACGTGCCAGGACCTGAGGGAAAATCCATTTACCTGTTCAAATAGGAATACTGTAGATCTGCGATCCCCTATCTGCAATTCCGAAGTCCTGACACTCTGAAAATACAAAGTTATTTGATAATTTGGTAGCACAGCCTAACCTAACAAACTCATGTGAGGCTGTTTATAATCTAGTAATCTCTTAGGAATAATCATGTGTCATGTGACTTGCTGCAAAAGTATTGTGTTTAATACAGGGTGCTGCCCCAGCCCCCACTGGGGATGTTACATAATATATTGTATATGAACCTTTCTAAAATCGAATGAATACTGAATTCCCAAGCACATCTAATTCCAAGAGTTTCGGATAAAAGATTGTGGGCTTTCTAGTAAGCCAAGAAAAGAGGAAGAAAGAATAAAGCAGCATCCAACAGCACCAGATGTTTAGAGGTGAGCTTCAGTAAAAGATTTCTTCTACCCATAGTTGATACTAAAATGGAATATT
Source organism: Cebus imitator (assembly GCF_001604975.1). Taxonomy (NCBI): domain Eukaryota; kingdom Metazoa; phylum Chordata; class Mammalia; order Primates; family Cebidae; genus Cebus; species Cebus imitator. Next base: position 3,786,089 of record NW_016107458.1, read on the forward strand.
TCCGATTTACTAACATCCTATATAATTTTTACTGGAAACAATTATGATCCACCCTTGTAATTCCTCTGAATGCATTTGTTGCTCTCTCAACTCACATGTTTTGTTAGGTACAGAAAAGAAAATGCAGCTGTAAATTAAACATTGCCTGTTTTGCACAGAGAATTCTCTGTAGCTCTGATTGAAGAATGATCTTAGCACGGTTTATTACACTAAATTCTCACTACCAACCACATGTAACTCCTTACTGAACTAGCGGGCACCATTTTCTTTTTCTGCCTAGAGATGTGTGAAAAGATGGCTAAGTACCAGATTTCTTTTTTGATTTCTTCCCAAGTCCTCCCGCCAAAAAAAAATAATAATAAAAATAAATCCTACACACCTATTTTATGACATGATAGTACACTATAATGCTATTAATAAATGATGGCAGGTATAAGGGACTGTTAATGTAGAGTGGCTATTTGGTATTCTTTTTGCATTCAGTTTGTTTTAATGAAGCCATCTTTACTGACTCAGGGGACCTGCCAGTCATAATCCTGTCTCACAGTTGTAGGAGAAAAATAACCCCAGTGAGCTTTCAAATGTGAGCAGAAATTCTTAGAAGAATCTGGTCAGAAACAAAACATTTCAGTGACTCACTGTATTCATGACAGTGAAATGTTAAATGATTACATCACAGTTTACTGTTTAAAAAGGTAATTTTCTTCAGCTGCTTTTTTGACTTGATCTTTTTGTGACAATAGGTATCAAGCTTAATAGTCACTAGTTTATCTTAAAGTATAGCAGAGATCACTTATTTTTGCTAGCTTTGATATATTCTACCTTTTTCCATGGTAGAATATATCATGGTTGTATTCTTTTATTAACTTTACAAACCTCGACTTTTGAAACAAAAGTTTTAGGGAAAAGTAATATACAGTTAAACATGAAAGAAAAATTCATCTTTTTAAAATTTTAAAAATTGATACGCAGTAGATACACGTTTTCAGGGTACCTGTAATTGAACACATTCATATAATTTGTGAAGATCAAATCAATGTAACTGGGCTATCCATCACCGTAAATATTTGTCTTTTCTTTCTGCTAGAGACATTAGAATTACTCTCTCCAGCTATTTTGAAATATATGATAGATTATTGTAACCTATAGTTAGCCCACTGACCTATCAAATGCTACGTCCTGTTTCTTCTGTCAAACTGTGGTTTGTGCCCATTAATCAACCTCTCTTCATCACAAATGTGCGTTTTGTTAAATTTTTTGTTTTTACTTTGGAAGCCCAAAATATAATTTAAACAGTGTATTATTCTCCTAAAATTCCATAAATTTTAAATACCATTTTATGTATTTCCTCAAAAGTTAATTCTTTAATTCCTGCAGGTTTGGCTCTCTTTCAACACATTTCTTTTTCTGACACATATATTTTAAAACTTGACTTGGATTTTCTATTTGTAGATTTGCTGCTTATCATTTTACTTTTTATTCTTATAGAGATATGACGGAAGTAGTTCACATCAAAGATCGAAAAGAAGTCATTCATGAAATGAAATTTTCTCCAGATGGTTCTTACCTTGCAGTGGGATCCAATGATGGCCCAGTAGATGTCTATGCTGTTGCCCAGAGGTATAAGAAAATTGGAGAATGCAACAGGTCCCTTAGCTTCATCACGCACATTGACTGGTCCTTGGATAGTAAATACTTACAAACTAATGACGGTGCAGGAGAACGATTGTTCTACAAAATGCCATGTAAGTCGTATGTAGGCCTTGGATGTTTCTGAGAAGCAAAATTTTGAACCAGGTGAAGGAAATACAGGACAAGGATTATGGCTCTTTTAGAATTTGTACAGCTGGTTTTCTGGTTTTTGCCAGAAAGCCCCTGCGTGTCACATGATCCCAAATAACAAACATGTAAAAGTTTAATGAGCTGGAACATGTTAAACTAAAAATTACTGCACAATAAGGGAGGCCATGAATGAAATTTAAAAACAAGGCATAGACCAGGCATAAATTCTTGTCATTGTTATAACGGACAAAATATACGTATCTAGAATATATAAAGAATGCCTAAGGATAAGGTGTAAAGGGGCGAAAAAAATCTAGAAAAATAGGCAAATCTCAACCAATAAATGACTAGGAATCAGGGAAATGATATTTAAAGCAACAGTAAAGTATCATTTTACATTATTTAGATTGGCAAAAGTCTGAAGGTGAGAAGAGGGGAAATGGAAACCACATATGCTCCTGGTGAGAACATGCACAAAGGCACGTGCAAAGGATGTTTGTTCTAGTTGTGTTTGTAGTAGCCAAAGATGAGTCACAACATCTAAATGTTTATCAGCATGAGGAGAGTTCAGTTAAATATGGTATAGTCACATAATAAAATACTATAAAAAACTTGAAAAAATTAAACTAGAGCTACTTGCATCAATATGGATAGATCTGAAAAATACAATGCGGAGCAGACAAAAGAAAGTTGTAGAAAGATGTGTACAGTATACAGTCATTTATATAAACTTCTAGGACATGAAAAAATTCAGTGTCATTTATGACCAAATATGTATATAGTAAATGTTTTAACAATGTATGGGAATGATAAATACCTCATTCAGGGTGTTGGTTGCCACTGAGAAAGCAGAGAGATGATCTTGGAAAGAATAACCCAATGGGGCTGGGCGTGGTGGCTCATACCTGTAATTCTAGCACTTTCAGGGGCTGAGGTGGGCAGATCATTTGCGGTCAAAAGTTCAAAACCAGCCTGACCAACATGGTGAAGCCCCATCTCTACTAAAAACGCAAAAAAAATTAGCGTGGCCTGGTGGTAGGCACCTGTAATTCCTGCTGCTTGGGAGGCTGAGGCAGGTGAATTGCTTTAACCTAGGAGGCAGAGGTTGTAGTGAGCTGCGATCATGCCATTGCACTCCAGCCGGGGTGACAGAGCGAGACTCCATCTTAAAAAATAATATATTTTAAAAAACAACCCAATGAATTTTAACTCGGAAACATTTTCTTTAAAATTCTACTTTGATAAAGACATAATGTTAAGATTTGTTGAAGCTGTGTGGTACAACACTTGTACACTGTAGTAGTCCATCTAATTTTCTGTATGCTCAAAATATTTCATAATTTTTTAAAGTAGAGAAAATCTGAAACAACTGTAGAACCAACTTTCAAGCATCTGGATGTTCATGACCTGTTTCGTTCATTATCCAAGTCCGCTGCTTTATCTGTTATTTTCTTTCTTCCTACTCTTTGCCCATTTCATTGTTAATTAATGTGTATCTAAAAAGTTGAATAACTGGTGATAATGCAAAATAGTATCATAATCCTTCTGTCAGTGCCTTGCGCACACAGTTCTGCAGTAGGGTTAGAAATGAATGAAAATGAACTGGGGGTGTCATCGGTGGGTTTCAGCTTGTCAGGCAATAGTACTCCCATCGTAACACAGATAACCAGGGATAGTCGGCTACGTTATCATTAGACAACTGGTTTCCGCAAGAATAGACTGTTTTGAAGAACAGTCTATTGAAACTTTGGAAAGAATGGCACTGGGAGTATTAGAAACTCTCTGAGATCAGCTTAGAACTCCAACACAGCATTTTAAGATTTAGGTCTTCAAACATTTGAGGATCACGGTCCTTATTTACTTAGATTGTTTTAGTCTCAGATCTGTGTTCTTCATAATTGGAATCTCTTATTGGTTGTTTGGTGAAATGTGCCCATTAGGATTTTTTAAAAGCTATTTTTGTGATCTCACCATAACTTTTTAAGAGAGTCACCTGACTTACATAATACTCATTTATTAACATTTAGTTTGCATAATACTAAAATAAATGTCGGTTCAGTTGGGGGAAGATCCAAGATGGCCGTTTGGGAACAGCTCAGGATCGCAGCTCCCAGTGAAAGCGCAGAGGGTGAGTGGACGCCGCGTTTTTATTGCCCACAGACTAGGAAATTCCCAGGCGGAGGTGCTCCACAGGTCGCCAGGGCGGCTGTTTCGGCCACCGCCGCTGCTTTGCCCCGCGCGGCTGCTTTGTCGGCGCCCCAGAGCCGCACTTCTCCGTACAAAATACACTGGTCCGGGGGCCCTTTTGGCTGGCGATTGGAGCCACGGGAAGTCGCCCGTACGCCGG